>NW_006295491.1:6253207-6275928 GCF_000327345.1 Myotis davidii | reverse complement strand
ACTACTCCCCACTCCCCTTTTCCTTACCTTCAGGCATCAGCACTCCTGAGGTCCCTAGGATGGGTTAAATCTCTACTATATACTCACATAGCTCCCTGTATTTTCCTATCATAGCCTTTACCACATTTTATTTCAATACTTAATTATCTTCTCCACCAGATGCAAATTCTGTGAGGGGAGGGCTATTCTAGCTTAATTATTACTATTCCCGTGGCCCCCACAAAATGCCTGACTTTTAGTAGGTTCTCAACAAATATTAGTTTAAAAAGATGTGTGCAAAATATTTTGCGATGTGTTGCTTGTTCGGTAAGAAATCCAATGGATCACTGGCTTTCCCTATTATTGTCCAGTAGAACCTTCTGCAGTGATGGCAATATTCCACAATATGCACTGTTCAGTTAAATGGCCAGTAGCCACATGTGGCTATTAAACACTTGAAATGTGGCTAAGGACCTACATTTGAAATTTTATTTAATTTTCTAATTAATTTAAATTTAAATTTAATTAGCCACATGTGGTTAGTTACTCATGTATCAGACAGTGCAGGTCTATAAAACTCCAATAGTTTATGCAGTCCTTTTCAATGCAGAGAATAAATGGCACTTCTATTTTTAAATCACTTGTAATGTTATCCATATGATGAAATTTGGGAGCTCTTTTCTACAATCTGACTTATAAAGAGTTACTGAGAATCAAAATTGTCAGAACCTCCATGAATGGAAGTTTCTACTTCATCATGCTACGTTGGTGGTAGTTGGTTAAGAGTTTATCGCTTTATCCAATACCTGTGCTTATCTGTACCTATTCTCTAGTTCTTTAGACTATTCTATCCACCCTATATTACCCATTATGCTTTAGAGAAACATTAAAAACAAAACAAGCAACAACTAAACAACAGATAGTCAATAACAAATGAGCCTTCAATCAAAGAACTATGGCAAATGACAAAAGCCAATTAAAAATCTATCACAGTTTTAAAAAAAAAACAAAAAAAAACAACAAAACACACCTTTAAATTCCACCCCAGTACACTTACCCTATTGCTCAGTATTGAAATCTTTAACTAATTTTTGAAAGCATCCGGAAAACTTGTTTCAGCATTCATTACACAATTAACACGGTCAGCCTCCTTTCTAAGTAATTATTCGCGAAGAAGCCTAGCATTTCTTTGGAGCCCCTTCCCTCAACATCACAATGCTTTAAGAGATGACACATGCCTGTGTGCTTTTCAGAATAAAAGGAAGACTTTAAGCAGGTTTTAACACTAAATGAGAACAGGGGTGAGAGAAGAGAAATCGACCCTTTTAGCAAAACTGGAGCTGGCAGCGAGCTGCAGGCAGTGCACAGCGTGAGAGCTAGTGGCTCTGGGAAGTGCCCATGTGTTGACAGCTGATGAAGTTGGAAGGCTTAACGGTGCAAATGTCCTGTCAGTGGTACTGCTACAGAGGGCTCTGCTTAACCAGAACTGCCCCAAATCGCCCAAGCTGTTGACAACCAATGGTGAGAAATTAGTTCTCTCTGGGCTTTGACATGAAATTAGCAAGTTATTATTTTCACATAGGTAGGAACCCTGCATTGACTGCATTTACTGAAGAAAAAGGGATCATTTTGTCCAGCTTCAAACTCTAAAGGTGTCAGACTTAATTAAAGACCATAAAATATGATAATTTGTGCCCCTTCCTCCCATCTTCAATAAGCCCACTACATATTAAATTGGTATAGCAAAACATTTTTACAAAATGTAAATTCAACTTGTGTCTACAAATTGAAAGTTTCCCCAAAAGTAGGGATATTCAAAATAGTCAGGGAGTAAGTTAGCATCAGTAAGAGAGAACCCCCACCAGTATGTAGAATCTCCTGTGAAAATAAAGATGCTCCAGTCCATGAAATTGCTTCCAGAATTAACATGCGGTGTTTGGGATTTTTAAAGCTTTTCCTAGGCATCAAGCTCAGCTTTAAGTTACTCTGAGAGCTGCCCAGCACGTAATGCCCTGGGTCTTTTCTTGAAAATCTGCAGCATCTATCAGGAGACATTTACTCGACTACTTAGCAGTCTGTCTTTTAGAAAATTTGCTCAATTTTTGGAAACCTGATTAGTATCACAGAAATGAGAAGCAAGCCATCTTGGACAGGGACTGCATCTCTCACACGCATATGCCTCCAGTAGGTATGTTCTATTAGAGCACGGGCCCTGGGTCCAGACATCCTGGGTTCAAATCCTGTCCTATCACTTAACTGTGTGCCCTTAGGCAAGTTATCTAACCTCTCTGGGCCTCAGCTTCCTCAGTAAAATAGGGATGACCACAGTACTGACATACCTTAGTGTTACTGTGAGGATTAAATAAATGTATACATGCTAAATGCATATACAGTTCCTGGCACTTAGTAAGCATTCAAAAACTGTTAATTAACATTATCATTATTAGTTTTTTTGAACAAAAAAAGTTGAAACTCATGAACACAAAGAGCAGTGTGGTAGTTGTCAGAGGGAAGGGGGTCCTAATATATGGTGACAGAAGATATGAATTCGGGTGGCGAGCACATGGTGCAATATTCAAACCTTGTAACATAGAAACCCACACCTGAAACCTATACGATCATAGAAACCAATGTCACCTCAATAAATTTAATAAAAAAATAACAAAACAGCATCATATTTAAACATCAGATATCAGGGTAAACAGAAGGTCAAAAAAGGAAATGAGGTCATCCTCTTTGGAATATATTTTTGCTGCTAATACTGACAAGTAAATTCTTCGATCCCACATGATGTTCTATGAATACTCACTCACCTTGTGATCCTTATACTATGAGGGCTCTACAACAGATAAATGAGGCTTACTCCTAAGACCTGTTTACCAATAGAACACCAAGTGGGTAATGTTCGAGGCATTATCTTTGTTATTACAGTGAATTATTTATTCTGTAACATAGCTCAGGAATCCTAATATTAACATATCTCTCAGCAATCAATCATATTCAATTCTGACTTTCAAATCTTTTTGAAACATCAAATGAAACTGCTAAGCATACAGCTTAATTGTATAGGCTGCTGATGTGGCCAATAATGCCATTAGTAGGCCCAAAAAGCTAAATCAGCAGTACCCAGTCTGAAAACAAAAGGGGCTAGAATTCTGAAGAAAAAGAGTTAAACCCACCAATCTGAACAAGATAAAAAACACTAAAAATAATTTGCAAAACAATTTTCCTCATGCATTTAATAAACATGTGTCAGAATAAACAAAAATCACAGAAGCTGAAAGTAAAAAAAAATCAATTAAAATAAAGTCACAGGGCATGGCAGCGAATTATTTCTGGCAGTTATTTGATATAATATGGTTAATATTTCTAGTCAGTCAAATTAACACAATTTTGCCACTGTAGTTTTACAGTCATAAAGGCACACTCCCAAGAGACTTGTTCTAAGAATGGGAGTAAAAAATATTCTTTTAGGCATAGAACAACTTGACCATTTTCTTCTGAACACAAGGAAGGAAAGAGAGACCACCCTCTAGAAAAAAAACTCAATTTGCTACACATTCACATGTGGCCATCTTTCCCCTCCTTGCTTTCCCCTTCAAAGTCCTTGGATGGAAGCCAGTCCATTTATCGCTTCATTTGTATCAATAGATATGCTTTTATTTCTTATCGGTCTGCCTATTCGTATCATGTGTACCCCGCCATGTCATTGATTGGAAGAAGCTCAGGCAAGGCGGTGTCAGCTTATAGTCCTAAAGGGAGACCCCTGAGCAGATTGGTGAGGCATGTAAGGTCAGGTCAGAATTGTGTGTTTCTGTGTTAAAAGTGCAGGGCACACAGAGAAGAATGTAGAATTCTGGAGCATGTAATTCCAACATTCAGCCTTTCCTGTCTTCCTCTCCCTCTCCTTCCCCCCGCACCCCACCCCCTTAGAATTCAGAGGTACTTGTCTTAGAAGAAGACTTGGCTCTGTAAAAAAATTATTTTAAACCATTCTTCTCACTTCACATGCTTTCTTCTTTCTTTCATCTTTATGTATTTTCCCCAATGGTTACTCAAAAAAAAATAGAGAAATCATAAGGCAAATAAAGTCACTAAATCATAGGGCCAGAGAAATAAGGTCTAGTAACTCCCCTAAGAGGTTCATTGGGCATTTTCCTGATGGCTTGTAAAGTAATCTGTATACTTTGAAGAAGGAGAAAATAAAGTTAACCACACCTGCCAATTTTTATGCTTAGCACCTTAAGAATTTCCACAACTGCTTTATTGGAAGAACCTCAAGATCCATTCATCAAATACTTTCCCGAGACAGAGTATGTGCACAGCACTTTTTCTGGAACTAGGATCTCAAGGATGGATCTAGTATGTTTGCCCTCAGGGAACTCACAGTTCATTATATGACAGTGTGATATATGCTGTGATATAACATTAACATGTCACAGGACAGAGCAACATGTCATGGCACAAAGAGCTTGGGAGTTAGACTGGGGTCCAAATCTGCTTGTTCCACTTATAGGTGTTTTGTTTTGTTTTTGTGATGGCACCTATATTCTTGAACTTAATTTCACCCGCATATAACAAAGACATCGTATTATTTATCTAACATAGTAACTCTGGAAGATAGTTAATAAATACTAGTTTGCTTTGCTCCTTGTATACAAAGTCAAGAACAATTCATTTGGTCTAAAGGCAGTGAGATGATGGGAGGAAGGGGCAAAGAAAGGGCAAAGCTGAGACTGGCTTTGTAGGACAAGTAGGATTTCAATAGAGAAGATGGGAATTAAGGGGTTCTTAGCAAAGGGAGCACCTTAAAGAAAAAATGGAGCTGTAAAAGGAACATGGTTTTCAAAAAAAGCACATGTGTGTTTAGAGGCAGCAGGGCAGAGTGGCTAAGAATGGGAATTTCGGGGTCAGCTGGGATCATGTTGCTTACTGGGGGTGACCCGGGGTAAATAACTTACCTACTCAGCTCTTTGCTCTCCCCATGTTTTGCCCACATAATAACAGTACATAAGTCACAGAGTGGGTTCAGAGTTAAAGGGAGGAAACACTAGTATGTGCATATTTAACAGGGCCTCACGTACAATAAATGTTATTGCTACTTTGAGATTTCTGAAGTCTAGATTGTGGGACGGCTCAAGCTTAAGGAAAATGGAAGAAGTGCAGACTATCAGAGTGGTATTTCTCATTCTGTCTTTTGACTGCCTGGCAACGCTGACTATTAGTACTCTAAAAGCTACATTTTACCTCGAATGAGTGGGAGGGTTACTTCTATCAGGCTACCCCCTATCTGCTCCCAGTGCTAAATCTATTCTGGTTCAGTGGCTCCTAAACCTGGCTGTGCATCCGAATCCTCCAGGGATCTGACAGAAAACAGAGACTCTGGGTCTACACTTAGAGGTTCTTACTCAACAAATTTAAGGTGGCGTTCAGAAAGCTTCATTTTTTAGAAAACTTCCACGGTGATCGGATGGACAGCCCAACTGGAGGCTTTCACGGTAGTCTTCTCAGATGCCAGGTCACCTTTATTGCCCACTGAATGAAACAGCACCTAGCTTATCTAACAGTAACAGAGTCCTTTTCTTTTTAATCTTACAAAAATACTCTGATTCATTTAAAGAAGGTGTTAATAAAACAACGGCATTTTTAATTAGTTACCAAAGAATTTTACAAGGATGATGACATAAAGGAGCAAGGAATGACAGAGACAAGTTAACTATTTAAAAAAGAAAATACTATTTTTTCAGATTAAATATTATGACATTGCCAAAATTAGTTGTTTCACCATTGTTCATTCTGTTCTCAGTTACATTTAGCAATGTAAATTATGAAATGAGAAATAAGTAACTCATCCTGGCCTCAACATCATTTCCAGGGAGGTCTAAATCCCAACTCGCCCGAGGCCATGTGCCTTTCAGTGGGTCTGAAAGAGGATCCATCAGCCACATCAGACAGCCCTACCTGCTTTACAAAATGACCGCTTATTGTATTAAAATCATTTAGAGTTTCTTAGTGCACCTAAGGGTTTATTGATCATTATTTGACAGGAAGTCCTACAGAAGAAAATGCTGATTAAAACCACAAATATTCATCCCTAAAGTTATAATATAAAAATAAGTTTATGTGCTTTATGAATAAATTCAAGGGCAGGACAAGATACAAGACCTAGCCAGATAAGCCCAGGGACCAGGTCAAGAAGTGCCATATTAAAAGTTTGGGATTTATCCTAAGAGGAAGGAGGAGATACTCAGAAACTTTAATGGTAAATTTACATTAAGAAAGGTTCTAATATATTAGCTCTCAATGCCAAATACACATTACAATCACTCAGGAACTTTAAAAAATGTCTAACTCCCCTATACCAGAGTCCTAATTTAATTGGCATGGAGTGGGGCCCACACATCAGCAATTTTTTAAAAAAAAAACAACCCAAGTTCTTTAAATAAAGAGCCAGGATTGAGAACTGCCGCCCATACTGGAAGCCAGGACACCAGCAAAGCTGTGAAGGACGACGGCTGAACCAGGACCCTGGTGGTGGAGTCAGAGCAATGTGAACGCATTTGATGGCTACTCAGTTCTAAAATCAACAGGATGCACTGACTGGTTACCCGTGAGGGAAATACATGAAGCAAAGATTATCACGAGGTTTCCCCTAGGGCAGTGGTCGGCAAACTCATTAGTCAACAGAGCCAAATATCAACAGTACAACGACTGAAATTTCTTTTGAGAGCCAAATTTTTTAATCTTAAACTATATAGGTAGGTTCATTGTTATTTAAGTTAATTAGGGTACTCCTAAGCTGGCCTTTGCTAAAAACATCCTCAATCTGGTTGAGGTACATTCGCTGAAGTCGACCCCTTCCAACTCTCCCATCCACACTCGTCTTGTATACTTGTTTCCTCTATCTCTTTTGCGAAAACCGACTTCTGCGCATGGGCCACGAAATTTCAGTCGCACTGTACGTGCGCACCCCCACATGGTATTTTGCGGAAGAGCCACATTCAAGGGGCCAAAGAGCCGCATGTGGCTCTCGAGCTGCGGTTTGCCGACCACTGCCCTAGGGAAATGGGCCACTGTGGTGTTATTCATTGGCCTTGAATTGTAATGGATCTGGGTTTGGATCTGGATTCTACATTTTCTAATTTGAGTCTTTGGGAAAATTATATAATCTCTTTGAACCGTACACAAAATGGAGACAATAACACTTCACAGATGTATTGTAGAGTTTATGTGAGATACCATAAATAAAGGACCCAGGACAGTCTCTATCACATAATAGGTGCTCAATACATGATTTCCCTTTCCATCTTATAACACACAGCTACTTCAGATGTAGCTGTTATGAAGAGTAAGGTGTGCTCATTTAAATTCCAAAAAGAACTAAGTTTGTTTCAATACATAAATTATTTTAATATAGTATTTAACAAATACTATGATTTCTACTTCTCAGAAGATGTAAGACATTTAACAGGATGCCTTGCATGTTGAAAAATAGTGTACTATCATATCTAGAAACACAGATACAATGAGCGGAACCATCTGCTTCTAATATTGTTAAAATATTTCAAAAACAGACAGTAGGCCAGGCAGGAGCTTGATAATGAAAGACTGATGTTAAGAATAGCATTCTAGTTTCAATTTAGAAGAAAGGGTCGTTGAATATACATGGAGGGACGCTGTCACCTTGGGGCCTTTGCATAGGCTGCTCCCTTTGCCTGGAATGTTCTTTCCCAGAAATTGTCAAGGCCGATTCCTTTGTGGCCCTTAAGCTTTTGTTCCTCCAAAATGAGGCCAACTTGATCACTTACTTAAATAGCAGCCTCCCACCCCTGCCCCCAGCACTTTCAGCCCCTTTAACCCATCTAACTCTTCTTTTCTTTATCTTTCTTCTTCTTTTTTTTTTTCCTTAGCGCTAACATCTTTTTAACAAACTGTACAACTTATTTTTTTATTGTCTGTCTCTTCCCACTAGGGTGTAAACTCCATGAAGACAGAGGTTTAGGACTGTTTTATTAATTTGTTATTATTATGCCAAGTTACTAGAACAATGCCTGGCACAAAGCAGGTAGAAATAAGCATCTGCTGGATAAGGAAATATTTTAAAACTACAAACAAAATTCACAGGTATATATTGAAGTAAGTAACACAGATTGTAAGTAAGCATGCTATGAATACAAAACCAAGTCATCAAAATTAATTTTTTAAAAAAGAACAGGTGAAGGGGTTGTTGAAACCAGAAAGACTTGCTCACTGGTATTAATCAATCAATGCTCTCTCTATTCTTAGAGCATCTGTGCAAGGACTAGAGGAGCATAAGGGAGAGTACATGTTTCAGGCTGGGCCTGAGGCATGACCTGGTGATGAGAACAAACATCAGGACATACAAGCCTGCCACTTTGCTTTTAAGCATGTAGGGACGCTTTCTTATGCCAAAGAAGGGCATACACATCCTTTTCAACAATAGATCGGGGTACTCCCTGCCTAACTGCAGAGATTATAATAATTTATGTCTGGGCAAAATATCAATTGTGTTAGTTTTCTTTCTCCCTCCTTCTCCCCCTCTGACCTTCTTTCCCTCCCTTCCTCCTTCCTCATTCTGTCCCCTTCTGTCTTTGTTTCAGAAAACATGGAAGAAGGATGATGATATTCTGGCCTTTGATAAAATATAATTCACAATGCAGCCCAATTTCCTAACCCACGGAACCTGTGACTCCTAGAGGCAAACCACCACGGCCTGGAGGGGCACAGTCCAGAGAGATTACCAGGGCACCCAGGACAGCCGAGGCTGGAACGACTCCATGATTTTCCAGAGAAGAAATTAAATTACAACGTAAAGCTCCACCCACATTATAGAGAACATGAAAAAAAGAAAGGTGTCTTAGTAATTCCATTTTGCATGATATGTTTTTTCTAGTACAAAGGTTTCCAGTAGATCAGAGTAAAATAAATGGGTTTTAGGCAACTCTAGAGAATACAGATTAAGATAGAGAAAATGCCAAACCAAATAAGCCTAGAGTCGTTTAACGAAGCGGTGCCTGTTGATTGATTTACATTTGGCTTTGTAATGGGGTTGCACACAGAGTCCACAGGGCCTAACTTCCCACACTTCACATCCAGCCCATCCTTGGCAGTGGAAAGCCCAATGGGAAGGTTGATGATGGAAGATCAGATAATCTGCAAACCAGATAATCTGCTTCTACAATTGAGCATTAGAACAGTCTAGCAGGCCACCTGAGCCCCATAATACATATAACCCTTTCTTGATCCACAAAAAGAGCCTTTCAGGTTATTGAACCAAGCCCAAAGGCATCATGGAGGCACACAATTAAAAGGCTTTGACCCAACTTCTGACCTTAATGTCCGCTTCCTGTGGAGAGTGTTTGAACTGGCCTAACAAAATTGCAGACTTAGGAATGCTGCCCAAATTACTTTCATTCCACCTTCTAGCTCACAAGAGCATTAGGATCCCATCTGTGCAGCTATATGCTGGTCCAACAGCTCCAAACAGTTTATATTGGTCTTTGTTACATGGATGGCTAACAATGTTCTCAACAATGACTTATCCCTTACTCCTATCAAAGGTGACAATCCTAACTTTAACACGTGTATTTGCAGCTTCATCTCTGTGCTTAACCGATGACTACAACATGATTTATTGATACAGATTTATCAGAAGCTTCATCAAGATCATCAGCATAAACAAGTCATTGAGAAACAAGCCCTCCAATAAAAAAGTTACTGGTTACTGTTAATATTATAATTGCTGTTGCTGACAGAATAAATGTATATTCGAAACTAGGACAGCTGGTCTAAAATCAAACAAATACTTTCTCTCATTTAATTGCCTATGAAACTGCCTAAGTGTCTGAGGAGATCAGAAAAGTGAGAAATAAGCATCTTTGGAAATGAAAACTCTAATCTGGAGAACCTCTTAGTTATAAGAAAAAATTTAAAAATTTGATACTAGCAATTAAGTACTTTGTTCTAAATCAATGTGTGTGTATATACACTGAGTGGCCAGATTATTATGACCACCCCATCAGTTCTTTGTTGGGCCACCTTTTGCCTTCAATACTGCAGCGATTCTTCTTGGCATTGACTCCACGAGATGTTGAAAGGTGATGTGAGGAATCTGACACCATGCCTGATGAATAGCACTGTCCAGTTCTGTGAGATTTGATGGTTGTAGAACCAGCTGCCTGATGGCTCTTTTAACTTTGTCTCACAAATGCTCAATTGGATTGAGATCTGGTGATTGTGGGGGCCACCTAAGCGAGGTAAAGTCTCCCTCATGTTCTTAAAACTGCTCCTGCACAATACGAGCACCGTGGCATGGCACATTGTCTTGTTGGAAGAAGCCATCTCCACTGGGATACCCCATCAACATGATAGGATGAACCTGATCAGCAATGATACTTAGGTATGTTGTGCTATTCAGACGTTGTTCCACATGAATTAAAGGGCCCAAATCATGCCAGGAAAACATGCCCCACACCATAACACTGCCCCCACCAGCTTGAAGGGTTGTACTCATGCATGTGGGGTGCATGCTTTCATGCTGTTTCTGCCAAATCCTCACTCTGCCATCTGCATGATGCAACTGGAAATGTGATTCATTGGACCACATGACTTTTTTCCAATGCTCGACTGTCCAATCCTTGTGTTCCTATGCGAATTGGAGACGTTTTATCTTGGTAACTGCAGACAGCAAAGGTGTTCGAACAGGCCTTCGGCTTCCATATCCCATATGATGCAGTGTACAGCTAAATTGCCTACAAACGCCAGGTGATCATAATAATCTGGCCACTCATGTTCAAATATACCCCAGTTCAAAGGCTGTTAAATCGCGTTGTTTACCCATATCTTCAGAAAAAAAATCACTTCTAAAGTCGTGGTAACCAACCTGCTTCCCTATTTAAAATGGTCTGGCCCTCTAGCAACCTCAGTGCAAAATTATAGCTAATTAGCCTACAAATGTCAGGTGGTCATAATAATCTGGCCAAGGAGCATGGTAATAAGAGACTGTGCTAGACTATCTGACCAGTGACTACTCAAGCAGATATATTACTCCTAGCTGAGAGAGGTTAAGATTCCTGATCACTTGAAGAATGGCTCCAGCTCTTGACAAATTATTCAGTTCAGAGTTTATTCAGTGATTCCTACTACATAAATATCTGCTTGCCAAATAACTACCTGTGTGTGTGTGTGTGTGTGTGTGTGTGTGTGTACAAGAATATGAGTAGGTAAGAAAAAGAGAGCTAACCTTCTTCTGTATCTTAGAAAGAAGTTGGAGCAAGATTTGATATTCACTGGGAAGAACACTATTCAAAGGATATAAGTTGCAGGTACAACTATATAACTGGTCAAATGAAATTTTGTCTGAAGCCAAGTACACTGCACTAGTTATAGTTTCTTCAGGTCAATCTACAAGCCTATCAAAATCAGAAAAACAAAACCTACAACAATAATGAAAAGTAAGGAAAAAGCCTCCAGATCTTTCAAGCATATGTGAATATTTCAGACAAGGCACACAGGAGGCCTGAGTAAACCCTGTGCTCACTAATCAGGTTACAATAGTGCAGTGGGTTTGCAATATTATGTTCACTGCACTTGCCAAAGGATGGTTATGTCATTTCTTGGGAAGTGGAGAATTTTCCTTCATCAAAGTTACTTGCCATTAATGTACAAACCATTCTACTAATTGTTTTATTTATTTTTTTTACAAACCAGACAGATTCTGCTAGCATTTTTTTAAAGCATTTCAATTCACAACATATAGTTTCAACTCACCAAATACTTTTTGACCACCTACTAAATACAGGGCACTAAATTAGGTATTGCTAAAGGTACAAGATTGAATTTCATCACAATTCAGAATAAAAGAAATTTGTGAGTCTTTTAAAAACGAATCCATTTAATTCTTTTGTATGATTATTGCACTAGTATAAATTTGTACCTTTATATTGTTATAGGGCTTTTTCTAGTTTTCTTTTTTTTAATGCTACTAACACTATATTTAGAAAATAATCATCATACTCACAAAAACATGTAATTAGCTAGTACCCTGCTCATCTCAATTCCAAGAATTTAAAAAACTAGATAATTTAGAGGAAGCAGATACAGATCTAAGCATTTATTAAATTTAAACAGTTCCAGAATCCCTGAGGAGTGAGGAAATGCTGGCCTTCGCTTTGGAGAACTTTTCTATTTATGCCAGATGACTCATTTATACTAATTGGAATTTTATCGACAGGGACAGATCTGGGTTTGTGAGACCTGAAGCCTATACAATCTGGGGGCTCTCTTTTAAGAAAGAAATGCAAAATTAGTCACAGGGTCTGAAAAGAGGTCCCAGCAAGTGAGAGACCCAGAAGCTGAAGTTTCATTAGCATCTGAGCAAATCTGTCTCTGGGTTTTCAGCCATCAATCATGTGCTTTCATTAATGACATGATGTAAAACAGAGCAACAAGTATCTAAAATTTAAGTTGGGGCGGAAACAGTCCTCTGAAATTTAATTACAGGAGCGACGTGGACTTCTGTGAGGAGCTGCGGCACCCCCAGAAACCTGCTCTCACATCACCACCGCTCCATCAGGAGGGGGCTCAAGGTTAATCACTCATTTCCCCTTCCAATCTGTCTCTATTACTGTTGTGGGATGCTTCAATTACTCATTCTCATTCTCTCCGGGGAGAGGGAGAGATGGCAGATAACTCATCCCAAACAGACTTCACAATTGGGATCACTACACCCTGCTAAAGAAAAACCTTCACTGGAGACAAGCGAGATTCCCTATCACCCACTCTGCACTCCGTCAATGCCACTCTTTCATCAGACAAAGAAGCCGTAAGTCTTCTGGGACTAGAGGCCTTCTTTTCCCTTCCCCACAAGGAGCAAGTTCTGTTTCTACCACACACTCCTCAGTCCAAGACAGCCCTAGGCAATTGTTCTGAAAACTACCCTGTCCCAGAAGCTAGCCCCTGAGACAAAGGGCCATATTATCAGTCACCTGGGAAGCATTTATACCTCTTTATATGCCTGCTCTCTATTTGTCCTAGAAGAAGTCCTAGCCCTAAAGTCTAAAATCTGCAAAAGGAGGTGCTAAAGCAGGGGTGGGCAAACTTTTTGACTCGAGGGCCACAATGGGTTCTTAAACTGGACCAGAGGCCGGAACAAAAGCATGGATGGAGTGTATGTGTGAACTAATATAAATTCAAAGTAAACATCATTACATAAAAGGGTACGGTCTTTTTTTTTTTTTTAGTTTTATTCATTTCAAACGGGCCGCATCCGGCTGCCCACGGCTGTGCTAAAGACTCTTTTAGAAGCATATATGGTGTCAACAGTTTACAGAAGACCCATAGAAAAATAATGATTTCTAAGGCAGATGGAGTAATGCCTCCTGTCAGAGGAGGTCCCTTCAATCTCTCTACACTCATGGGATGAGATGAAGTTCTAATCCAGCAAAAGACTTTGCTGCAAAGGTAGTGCTTTGATCTCTGCAAAAACATCTAAGTAGCCTGGGTTCTGTTATCTCGATATGGAGCTTACATACATGGTGCAATGATAGCAACAGTATAAAATAACACCTGTGAGTGGATACAGATTTCTAGTCATTTGGGCATTCTGGTAATTGTTTATTCTCCTGTAAAATTAAATTTGCTCAGTCCTGTGTGTAGCGGTCTATTTCTGATGGGTCATTCCCTCCTTTGTGCCATCATTGGGTTCACGCTCTCACAGCACTTACTAGTATGTCATATAGCAATTGCTTGTTCTCATGACTGGTTCACTCAGGAAACTGTACACTCCCAGGGTTGGTGGAGGGAAGGGCGGCACTGGGGCTATTTTCGGTTTTGTATCTTTAGTGGTGAGTAGAGGGCTGACCCATGGCAGGCAGTCAATGCACAAACTCACTGAAGGAGAGTCATGGAGTGGATAATATTAAATGGTGAGATCTATATATTTTAAAAATTGACTTTGAATTGTGCTCTTCAATTACATGTGAATGGCAGGGAGCCCAATATCTCAGGAATTAACATGGCATATTGAAAAACCACATAATAAAGCTACTTTATTAAGAGTTGGAACAAAATATATTCTCAATGGAACCAAACAGCCCTAAGTATGGAGCGATTTTTAATATATAGTAATGTATCCTTCCAGAAAAAAAATTTCAAAACCAAGAGATTAAAAATATTCCCAATGTGTTTAAAATGATATCATTTATTTCAAAGTTCTTATAAGATGTTATCTTATGTCCTCGCTTTCATTTTCATAACCTTGCTATTTCTGCACATGAGAAAAATAAAAAACTCAGTCTTGACTTATGAAAATCTCCTCTATTTTGAATCCCGGATCTCTCAAAATGAAATTATATCAGTATGGGGGGGACATAATGAGAAAGATTAAATCTAATCAATATTAATGGAAGTTTTCTTGGTACCTTCTAACCTGCTCTTGGCACCACCGCCCCCTTGCATGGCCCCCACCCTTTCTTTGTGCACACAGGCCTCTGAAATAGCTACCTGCTCAGTGTGCCTCCTTATCTGCCTTGCTCTGCTCCCAAGTCACACAGTGTAAGCGAGCATTTGTGATTGTTTCCGTGACTACTTCAGACTGTGCTTACCATCCAGAACCCAGAAGGGGATGGGAAGCCCCTAGACAAGATTAATTCATTCAAGCTGAGTCTAGGAGTCTGATTGGCTCTATAACAATAATAGTAAATATTTGCATCATGATTATTTTGATCCACATATTGCTCCAAGTGCTTTGAATATTAAAAAACAAACACCCATTTCTCCCAACTCCTTAGAAGTTACTGTTCCCCTTTATAGTTGGGAAACCTGAGGCTTAGAAAGGATAACAACTGACTGCTAATGTCATTGAGATTTGATCTCAGTTTGGCTCCAAAATCTGCACTCTTTACAAAGAACAATGACGACACTGATGCTACTGATGACAACAGCAAAGTAGTATAGCTCATCCTAAGGGAGCACTTTCTGGTACCAGGCATGTTCTAAGCAGTTCATGTGTGTTCTCTCATTGTTTGAATTTAATTTCTCTAACTCCTAATAGACTGAACATCTTTTAATTTATTTATTGGCTATTCTTATATTCTCCTGTAGATTTCTAGTCAGATGTTTTGCCTATTTTTTTTTAACTAGGTAAGTTTGTTTTTTGTTAACTGATTATAAGAGTTTCTTATGTATTCTTTTTAAATATATTTTATTGATTTTTTACAGAGAGGACAAGAGAGGGATAGAGAGTTAGAAACATTGATGAGAGAGAAACATCAATCAGCTGCCTCCTGCACACCCTCTACTGGGGATGTGCCTGCAATCAAGGTACATGCCCTTGACTGGAATCAAACCTGGGACCCTTCAGTCCGCAGGCCAACGCTTTATCCACTGAGCCAAACTGGATAGGGCTGTATTTTTATTTTTTCCCCTCAACTTAGAATTTTTTTCCTAAACCTCCAGTAAAGTTGCCAAGAATAGTATAATGCGCACTATAAACCCTTCACCTATATTCACTAATTACCAATTGCTAACACTTTGCCACCTCTCTCCACCCTCCAACCTCCAAATTCTCCATTACTTGCAGACTTCATGATGTTGTGACACTTCTCATCTAAATAATTCAGTATGTATGGGTCCTCTTCTACCTTCTGCTATCCTGGCCTTCACAGATCCTTTCTCCAGCATAAGAACTTCTCACCACTTCCTGCACAATGCATTTATTGCTTCCTTTCCTTGGAGTGTGCTTCTGCTATGGTCCACATGTCCAAACCTTATCCATGCTTCAAGGCCCAACTCAAGTGTCCTGTGAACCATGAAGACTTCCCTTCAATTCTCCTTGTCTGCACCTCTTCTTCCATCACATATTGCTTTCTTCCTGGCACCAGTTGTTTATATGTGAGACACATGCAAAATTAAGGAGCTTTCACTCTTAGGGGTGCTGGTGATGGCCTATCAGTGGTCAGCAAACTGTGGCTCCGCAAACTGAGGCTCGTGAGCCACATGCGGCTCTTTGGCCCCTTGAGTGTGGCTCTTCCACAAAATACTGACTTCTGCACATGGGCCACGAAGTTTCAATCGCACTGTACATGCGCGCCCAACGTGGTATTTTGTGGAAGAGCCACACTCAAGGGGCCATAGAGCTGCAGGTGGCTCGAGAGCTGCAGTTGGCCCACCACGGGCCTACGTAATTTTTGATCTGCTTTCATAACTGGCAATTCCGCCCAAGTCCCTCAGGTGGGGAAACTATGGCTTCTTTATTAAACACTTTATGTTACTGTGGGAAGAGCTTGGGCCGGGAGTTCAGTGTCAGGGCCTTTGTTATAAACAGGGATCTGGCTCCCAGTGCTCACAGGTCTGACTGTCAGTGGGCCAACCACAGCCTTTCTGGCTGATCAGAACTGTGGAACCTGAAATAACTGAGCTATCATTTCAGTTCCCTTAAAGTCAGATTCCTAAGAAACTGTTAGGTTTTGCTCTTTAAATGAAAACAGGGGGGAAAAGTTAGTGCTTAGAATAATTTAATTAACATTCATTTCCATGAACTGCATAAACATTCTCCCAAACCACTGCTGTGTTTCAGTTTGAAGATACACTCTTACCGAGTCTGCTTACTCTTTCCAAAGCAGCGAGTAGTGCCAACGTAAGCAGTAGACGAACCCCTCCCCCTCAGAAAGAACTTCAGACTCTATGGTCCCGTCTTAGTGTCTTCATGGTCAAGGTTGGGAATCAGCTTCTGATATAATGGGAGTGGGGGCTATTGTTCAGATATGAACCCCAGTTTGGAATTAGGAGGCCTGGTGGGTTAGTCTTCTGGCTGTAAGACCCTGCGAAAATCACTTACTTAGCAGCTATGTATGACCCTCAGCTCCTCATTCTCAGTTATAAAATGCAGATGACCATTTCTCCACAGGCAGCTGTGAGAACTTGCTGGATAATGGATGTGAAAGCACTTAGCACACTTACCTACCTTAATAAATGCAATAAATGTTAGTTGAATGCAACTTATGGGAAGTCAAAACATATTCTTTAGGGATTATGATAATAAAAAGTAATAGTATATGACATTACTAAAGTACGAATGTTTGAACTATAATCTTTTAGTAGTAAAATCTGTTGAAGACATCCTAGACTCTGCTATTTGAAAGATTACTTTTAGTCATATTTTATACCTTACCCAAAGGACTCAATCAACAAATGTGTGCATTCGTTGACTGAATAAATGAGTACATAACTGAAAATGGGATTTTTTTGTTACAAACATGCCAGTTCACAAGAAACTGTGTTGAAATTGGCAATGGCAATTTTAGTGTTTTATGGTTTCAATTACTGGTTGTAGTACTCCTAAAGCTAATAGTTATTAAGGCTTAAAGGACGCTAGTCATTGGGGAGTTGTTGGGAAAGATACAGAATATGTAAAAGATAGCTATTTAAATCAGAATCCGAGGACTGGGAAGGCTCTGAGCAGGAGTGAAGAAAGCATGAACTATTTCCCTTCCTACTTCACCAGTTATGTTACTTGTAAGTTATTGAAATTTGCTGAGTTTAAACTTACCTGCATTGCAAGTACTTTAAGTATATATAAAATTATATATATATAATTTTTTACTGATTTCAGAGAGGAAGGGAGAAGGAGAGGGAGAGATAGAAACATCAATCATGAGAGTGAATCACTGATCAGTTGCCTCCTGCATGCCCCACACTGGGGATTGAGCCCACAATCTGGGGATGTGCCCTGTCTGGGAATTGAACCATGACTTCCTGATTTACAGGTTGATGCTCAACCACTGAGCCATGCAAGTACTTTTTGTTTTAAATTCTAACCTCAGATTTAGCAGACATACATCCAGACAGAAAATTCAAAATGGAAATGAAGGCTTATAATGATAGAGAATATGGACGGAAGAAGGGCTTTAGGAGAAACTAACGCTCAGAGCAACTTGAAAGGGAAAAAGACATAGACAAATAAACAAACCTCTATCTGAGATATTCTGAAGCTAGAACGGGCACGATCATCCTGCTAGTGAAATGCTGATGTGCTATGTAAATGAAATTTCTAATTGTTTACAAAATGATAACACCTACATAATATGTCAACTTGACTTATCAAATAAATGTCTGCTTTCCTCAATAAAGGACATGCCGACTGTATAAATTCATGCCCTTAGTACAATAACTTGTAATTACCTCTCTTTTAGCTTTATTAATAAAGTATATTTTATATTAAATTATACCAGAGCTTTTTAATATTGCTCCCCGCCCCCAAGTTTGAACACTGCAGATGTGTTAAGAGGAAAACAATGTCAGATATCCATTTGTGACTGTGCAAATCAATGTCTCCAAAAAGAGCAGTCTGGACTACAGGTTATTCTTGTTACCAAAAAGAAAACAGCCATCACCAAGGAAAAAAAGCATAAAGTAAAAACACTGCTAAAAGCCAACAGAACTGTTGAACTCTTTGACCTAATTTGAGTTTAGAAGTGTCCCCGGCCCCTCAGTTCAAGTCCACGCAGATGTGTGGGGCCGTGGAGCCGGGTTCCATTGAGCAGCTGGTCTGCTGTTAAGGACTGAGCTACACAAAAGGCAGGTGGAGTCCCCTCTTCTGAGAGTCAATATGTCTTCTCTAAGGTCCACAAACATCCGAACTCTAATCTGCAATTGTCATTAAAAGCTCCCATTATGTGTAGTAAGTGTAATTAGAGTGTCTTGCTCTCACAGGGTGAACTGCACCAAGAAGGTTGGAAGGGTTCATAAATTAGTGCCAAGTCGCTCTCCCTCTATCTACCAGGCAGTCTGCTATGAGGGAGAAAAATTGTATGTGTACACAGTATGGCTAAAGCTCACAGGCCCCTACCAAATTAGCCTAAATACTAACTGTGGTTATTTGAGGGACTCCCTATTTCATTATATGCCTCAGAAATAAAAGAGATAAAGTTCGCTGCCATCAATAACCCTGAATATATCTGCTGAATCCCGCTGATTCCAAGACATTAATAATTCAAAATCTTGTGGGAATTTTGTCATGGTGGAGATACGACTTGTCTGCAGATGGAGCTTGGGGGGTGCTCAGTATGATCTATTCTTGTATATATACATAACTGCTGCATTCATCATGACACAGAGAACAGCACAGGATTCTCTTGTATCTCTACAATTCCCGAGATTTTGGAATCTATGTTATAAAGTTGTTAATGCATAACGCAATATGTTTCCAATCTCACATGAAGAGCAATCATCTTGATATGTCATTATACCTTATAGATTAAAGGCATTGGTAAATATATTTTCTCTCCCTCATCTCTTAAACATATATGCCTTAACTCAAAAAACATTGAGACTGAATGGTCAGAGGCAGTAAATAGGAAAGAAAAACATGTTGGGCTCTCTTGCTATTGGGAGACAACATAAGAGTGTGTGTGTACACACATACTAGTACACACACGTGTGCATATTTATGTATGTATGTACATATGTATATATACACAAATACATACATTCATAGTGTGTTTATACATTTGTGTATGCATACATATTTGTACATAGTCACACATATACACATTCATTCACATACTTATGATCCCATATTTACTGGAGGAATTGACAATGGCAGTTATGTCACTGACTCTTCTCCCAAGACCAATTCCCAAGAAGTGATACTAGCAAAAATACCCACCGCTATCTTCTGTAAAATGTCCCTTTAGAGATGAGCCAGACCCTCAATTCTTGATGAAAGATTTTGAACCACTCTCAATACTAAAGCCAGGACAATCTTTCTAAAACTAAAATCTAATTATGTCATTCCCCTGTGGAAATTCTTCCTAGCGCCCTTAGAATAAAGCCTTAAATCCTCCTTAACAAGGCCCCCGAGACCCCGCATGATCCAGCTACCCCAGCCTACCTCAGCCTCATCTCAAGCCATCCTCCTCTTCATTTTCTGAGCTCCAGGCACAATGGCCTTCTTTCAGTTCTTTGAACATATCATGAGTAATCCTGCCTTAGGGCCTTTGAACATGGTGTTCTCTCTTATCAGATGTTCTCCATTTAGCAAATTTCTACGGTTGTTCAGAGCTTGGCTTAAAAGTTAATTGCTCAGAGAAACCTTTCCAGACCCTCCAGCCCACCTCCCACAAAAAACAAACAAACAAAAAACAACAACAACAACAAAAACAACGAACACATAATAATTACTAAATATTACTATGTTAGGCACTGTGCCCAACTTTGTACATGCTTTTGTTTTTCATTTAGTTTTGCAACAAACCCATAAGTTTATTGTAGTTATTTCCATTTAAAGATATGAAAATGAGTCTCAGAAAGATTAAGAAATATATGCAAGGTCACAAAGCTTATAAATGGCGGGAGAGGAACTCACTTAGATGGTCCTCTGATACATTCTCTCCACATCCTACATCTTTGGTTAACACCACAGAATCAGTTGCTTAATATTTGCTTTCCAACTAGAATGTAATCCCATAAAGGCAGAAAGCATGCCTACCTTGTTCACTAAGATATAGTGCTGGTGCTGGAACAGAGGTGAGCAAATGTTGAATGAACGCGTGAACGACACCCAAGTCATTTCTAACACAAAGAAAAAGGCTAACTAACAAAGCTTGTGATCAGTTGCTACCTAACCTTTTCAAGTGCTGAATTTGGAAAGATGAAACAGACATAACTTATTATTAAGTACTATATGAAGTCCAGACGAGTCGATAGTAAATATAATCTGAACAGGAACTATATGAGGCATGTCTTTAGGGAAAGGCAATGCAGTGTGTACAACTAACTCTGTACTGAAACCTATCAGTAAGATCAATTTACTCAGGGCACTTTCTGAAAATTCAGTTCTCACTAGCATTCAGAGTAGGCTTGACAGCTCCCAACTTCAAAGTACAAACACATTTAAAATCACATTGAAAAATTATCTGTAATTAAGGTAAAATTGTTTCAAAGACCGAGAAGTTTTACCTCAATGAATAGAGCTAATTCTTGCCTCTAAACAGGCAGCATTACTCTGTATTATGTTGAGAAATCTAATTAAACACATTGTATGCGGGAAACGTATTTATACGTTCTACCAGTGTAGTAGAGCGAGGGACACGTATTAATATGTTTTTTATAGACTAGCGGTAGAATGCGGGTAACATATAAATACATAAACTAAAGTTATCATAATTTTAATGAACGTTGCCATTTGCGCAAAAAATTAGCAAAAATGGCCCGCACCACCTGTTAGTGCGCAATAAAAACTACCCGCAAACAATGTGTAAATGATTGCAAACTTTTTTGAGCCTAATACGTAAGGCCAATTCCACTGACTCTTGGGACTGGTCAAGGTCAGCCCTAGATTTTAAATTCTCATAATCCATGGTTATAACATGAAAAGAAACCTGATTTAAGTCTTTATTTCAACATCCTATTTCATTAAATTTTTTATCTCCAGTGCTGCAACTGAAGAACAATATAAATAGGTCTTGTTTCATAGTCTTCCTTTATCACGTTCTATCATAAAGTGGTAAATGAGCATTGACATGGCCAAAGTCATGAGGCAGCTTGCCATGAAAATTTTTCAAGGAGTACAAATAGCATACTTTAAGCCAAAAATTACAAAGGCCACTAGTACTAGATCACCACAGATGTGAGGACACCAAGACAAAAGTGTGGAGCAAATATTTTTAGAGAGCTTACAGAGTGCACTATGTCAACACACAATAAATATGAATCATATGAACAGATGGAAATGTGGAAGGCCTGGGAAAAGTGATGGCGAACCTTTTGAGCTCGGCGTGTCAGCATTTTGAAAAAGCCTAACTTAACTCTGGTGCCGTGGCACATATAGAAATTTTTTGGTATTTGCAACCATAGTAAAACAAAGAGTTATATTTTTGATATTTATTTTATATATTTAAATGCCAGTTAACAAAGAAAAATCAACCAAAAAAATGAGTTTGTGTGTCACCTCTGACATGCATGTCATAGGTTCGTCATCACTGCCTGGGACAGATTCAAAGGAATCTTCCTTTAAGCTGCTTTTCTTATCCACGGGAGCACATTCTTCCATTTCCTTATTCATATGTATATAAAATGATCATATTTTTCAAAACCCATGCCATATTAGATATACATGGACTTTGTTCCTCTATCCGAAGTGTTGACAGGGAGTGCTGTTCTATGAGCAACATCTCTACTTCCATGGAGCCTTCGCCAATCAATTCCACCTTTCTGCCTAAATCTCGATAAGTTCTTGCTCCATGTTGCCATGTCATCTGCCCCTCCATTACATGCTTCCTCGTTAAAGCAGTTTCTACTAACCTGCATTTCATATTTATATGCACATGTCTCCTTTTTTAAAGGAGAAGCTCATTCAGGGCAGGCTCTTCATCTGATTAAATTCTGCCTATCTCCACCCCGCCCCCAGCACTTGTTATGTATGATGGATGCACATAACAGACAGAACAATTCATTTCATGAATAAATAACATGACTGTCTGTGAGTAGAGTACAGTCAGCTGCTAATATATATTTACTCCCTAGCTAAGATCTGGAAACAGCCTAAGTGTCCATCAGTAGATGAATGGATTAGAAAACTATGGTACATCTACACAATGGAATACTATGCTGCTGTAAAAAAGAAGGAACTCCTACCATTTGCAACGGCATGGATGGAACTGGAGAACATTATGCTAAGTGAAATAAGCCAGTCAATGAAGGAAAAATACCACATGATCTCA
>NW_006295491.1:6244030-6253159 GCF_000327345.1 Myotis davidii | reverse complement strand
ATATATATATATACTCCCAATATATATTAGCATCAGGCATATTCCTAAGTGTGAAAATGTCATAACTTAAGTGAAAAACCAAAAACAAGTGCATTTACATTTCACAGAATGATCTTGCTAGAGGAGTGTTATTACTTTAGTTATTCACTATTTCAATACATATTTTATCCCTTTAAGTCCCTATCCCCATCCTGTACTTAAAGATAACACCATATATGTCATTTGTTTTTCTTTGCTTGGTTATGATTTTATAGAATTTAATATTCATAAAAATCAATAAGAGGCCTCATAAAAGTAAGGCAAGTTGGCTCTTAAATTTGATAAGAAAAACTGGTTAGTTTTCCCTTTGCTATACATCATGGATTGTTCTCATTATAGGTCAATCCACAAGGTTTTTTTCATCTACATCCTTTCAATATTAATCATTGCTTATTTTTTCTGACCCAGATCAACAGGTTGCTTATTCATATCTGTCTAAAGAGAACTGATAACGTGCTCTGGCCAGTGTGGTTCCGTTGGTTGGGCATCAGCCTGTGCACAGAAAGGATGCCAGTTTGATTACTGGTCAGGGCACATACTTGGGTTGTGGACTTGATCCCCAGTGGGGGGTGTGCAGGAGGCAGCCAACTGATATTTTGCTCTCACATCAATGTCTGCCTGTCTGTGTGTCTGTCTGTCTCTCTCTCTCTCCCTCCCTCTCTCTCTCACTCCCTTTCTCTAAAAAGTAATTAAAATATTTGATAAGGCAATCAGACCAAAATCATTGGATATTTTGTTCCCCGGTTTAATCACCCGGCTTAGTCCAATTCTTGACCAAAAATAGGGGTCATTATGTTAACTTTTAAATAAAGAGATAACTAATTAAAACAAAGTAATTGAAAGGGCTTACAATGTTGAAAAACACACAGATACTAGTAGAAAAGCTTATTTCAATGGAAGGAGCATATTTAAATAAAAAGGTTCCCTCCAGTGATGGACATTTTACCACGAGCTTTAAATAAAATGCTTCATTTCATGGATTATGGTATGAAAGTCAAAAGCTCATGAAAGTAGAAAGGGTTGATAGTTTTAGATTACATTACTCTAAAGAAAGAAAGAATTGTTGCTGACATCATCTTAAATAAGCTGCATATTGACATGTGTTTGAAGGAATTAGAGTTGTGTGGCACAAGTCAAAATCAAATTTAGTTCAATCAGCTACAGCATATTTTTAAAAAATACAAACATATTATGATATGAATATATGAAAAGGTCTATATCAACCTTGCTGTTTATGTAGCAAATTTTTTAATCCCTACTTATTTGCAAGCAAAAAAATATGTACATTGTTGAAGTTGTGGGATTATGGATATATTTATTTCACATACACCAACAAAATTCCTGTGCACTACTTTTTCAAAAGTTCACTGAAAAAAAGCAGGGAGGGACCTGCCCCTTTAGAAATTCAGTACTAAATGTTTAAACCCATAAAAGGCAAAGTCACCAAGACTTAAACATAAATAACAGGGGGAAAAAAAAGCGGAAAAACAACAAGAGAATTAAGTCAAACACTCTGTAAACCGAATTCAGACTTTAGGATTTTATAGGGCATTAATCTAATATATGCCAAATCAGATTTTCAAATTCCATAATATTTGATTTCTTTTCTAAAACTGGTTTACCCTCAATCCCAGAAGTTTTTCTTTCAAAGATAAACTACAATTCTAAGCGAGATTTCTATTCAACTAGGAGCTCCGTTATTGTTCTTTTAAGTATTTATGAACCATATTTATGATTTTTACCCTCCCTAAACATTACTTTTGACTTTAATAAAGTTAAGACTGATGTAAGAACTAAAAGATTGTTTAATGTGGATTAAATAATGCTCATGTTTTAAAAAGGCCACTTGCACGCTATTTGTCAACTAAAATAATGTCAGAAATGTTTTCACACATCTGGGACTTACTTCCAACTTAACAACTACAAGTAACGCAGAAGTCAACCAGGAATTTCAGGATAAGATAGGTCTGCTTTTGCAACACAACTCCAAAAATACATATAACTGCTCACAGGTAACTTGACTGTCTTAGCTGTGGCACTACAGCCTTTAGCATGACAAAACCATGACTCTGTTCTAGTTTACACCAGGAAGAATTTTCTCAGCAGCCTAGGACTTTCAGCAATTAGCTTAACCTTTTCTTCACACTCTGTTTAATGGGGCTTCTCATTCATGCCACTCCTGAACTTCAGGTCCCAGAGTGAGACCATCCAACAGCAGTCCCTCCAGTATAACCAGACCAGTCATGCTGAAGCAGTGTTGACACTGAGTCCTGGGTTGTTCAAGAGCAAATGAAAGATTGCAGCAGGAAACCCACGGACGCAGTCATTACATAGAGAGCAGATCTGAGGTAGCTTCAAAACAGGAGAGCAGAAGAAACACCTTTGAGAATTCTCTGGAGTATGATTTAACAATATAAAACAAGTGTGGAAACTAAAGCAGAAAAGAAACTCCCCAGGATAAAGCAAGCAATAACAAAAGAGGTTATTCGTTGTGGGCAGAGACTCTGGGGACCCGAGTTTAAGAGGTGGAGTTGTAAAGCACAGTTAGCTCTTCAAGCAGTGCAGACAGATGTAATGGCACAAGTGTGCAAAGCGCTATCGATAGAGCATTGGTATTGTCTGCAACATCATGTCAGCAGAACACAGTAACTCTTAGGGGCACACAGGGATTCCTGGAAGCATGGGAATATGTGTATATATGAGCAAATGCCTTGAATGAGTGGAACCCCTCTTCTTCGGGACCCTCTCAACTAAAAAACAAAAGCAGATTATATTATGTACTCACAAAAATAAATACATTTCTTTATATAAATGAGTGCCCTATAATTTGGTATTTATTTTGGCAATGAAATATCGATTAGTATAGAAGGAAGAGCCATGTGAACAAGGTAATAGTTATGTACACTTACACACACACACACACACACACACACACACACACACACACGGAATCTGTGGCATCCATTATAGTTTAGATATGCGGTTATCTTTCTGGTTAAAGATATGGTAAGAGAAGAAGCGCCAAAAAGATTCTTTATCCATAAGAAGTCAAAGAAGACAAAGGAAGATCAAGAAAACTGGAAACAAAGCAGCATCTATAGGAGATGACACTGCTGTAACCACAGGGGAACATTTGGCATAAGAAAAGCAGACAGCCTTGGGCCAGTGATCAGGAAGTCCCTTAATTTGATATAATAAGAAAGCTGTATGGACCACAGCACGCCGGCATTGCTCCCCTTCAGAAAAGAATTTCTGAGTGATTAAAAGCCAAGGAGGAGGAAATGTGGCTTTGTAAAGGCTGGTTAGAGATGGACACGAAAGACAAGTGCATTCTGAAGAAGGAGAAAGGAAGGAAGAGAGGAAATAGCCAACGTGGGAAAAGTGAAACCGTGCCTGTGAGTACGTATCAAAACCACTAACTGATCAGACTCACAGATCCCCTGGCTTTTTGTTCTAGCCTGAAAAACGGTCCATTTATGCTACAGTTAATTAGCACATACTAGGTGCCAGGTGCCAGCAGGGATACTGAAGTGAAAAACATAGACAAAGACCCTCCTCTCTCAGAGCTTCCACTCTAGTAGGTATTGATGCACAATAGGTAAATGAACAAGATGAGATTTGATCATGATAAATGGGGTTTCAGGGAAATAAAACAGGTTGATGTAGTAGAAAGTACTGGGGATGGCGATACTCAGGAAAGGCCATTGAGAAGGTGCCTGACACTTGAGTGACAAGAAGCCAATCCAGTGAAGACCTGAGGAAAGAATGTTCCAGAAAGGCGGTATGGCTCATGCAAACGCCCTGAGGGAAAAACAGGTGTATTTGTGTTGCTGAAGTGTGATGAGTAAGGGGTCTGATATAGCAGGACCAAGGAGGAAGGCAGGGCTAGATAACTGGACCTTACTGGTTGGATAAAGAACCTAGATTTTATCTTACAGAGACACCAGAGGGCTGAAAACTGGGAAAGAGCTGAGAGAGAGGTGATATGATGTCAGATGTATATTCTAAAAAGACTACCTTAGCTGATGTGTGAAGTCACAATTTTAGGGGGATCAGAGAAGAAGCAGAGGAACCAATTAGGGAATAATTGTAGCGTAACAGTCTTGAATTTGGGTAGTGACAATAAAGATGAAGAGAAGTTGATTCAAGATATGTTTTGAAGGTAGATCCAATAGACTTTGAAGATAAATTAGATACAGGGAGGGAAGGGGAGATGGTGGGAAGATAAATCAGGAAACATTCTTAAATTCAAATGAGAAAGAATGAGGGAGAAGCAGTTTAAGGATGGGAATTCAATAAGAAAAATACCCAAAATAGAATAAAGAAAAAAATGAAGTTATCAATGAAAGGAGAGAAGTTGCAAACCTTGAATGACCCCAAGACTTGGAACAGCCACAGTCTGCTTGCTGAGTAAGGAGCCAGAGAGGGGCATCAGTCATTTGGCTGTGATCAGTGTGGTTCTCAGAGATCATAAGCGACTTTAACAGCAGACAATAACATTTTCCAGGCTAGAAAGACCTACTCTATCCTACCCTCCTGACTCAATACTTGCTTCTTGTCCCCTAATAACCCTCGGTGCTTCCCACCTCCTCCCCCCAAATTATGATCACTGTCTGGCTTGGTTCATCTTCTAGATGATGATGGATGACTTAATTACACAAATATAAAGGTAAGACTCAGATACAGGAGGGAGGCCAAATATGAGCAAAAGGGCCCCTTTCCTGTGGTCATGAAATAAACTCAACCAAAGCTTTAAAAATTACTTTTCTTTCCCGGTTAAGTAGCTCACCTTCCTATTTTTCAAGAGTGCCCTTTCATTTTTCTGTTTCCAGATCTACCATCTTGGTCGATGTCTTCCTTACCCACACCGTTCATGCTTTGATAGATTTCTACTTTCCAGGCCAAAGAGTCCTAATCTTTCACTTTGTCCTCATGTGTCAATTCCTCTTCCCTCCCCCCTCCTCTGATCATTTTATAATGAATTGGTAACCACAATAATGAAATTTACTGAGAAAACTAAATTTTGAGATGCTGCCATAAATAATGAAGTCAGAGAAATGATGAAAAGGGCTTTAATGAGGTTTGAGATATGTTTGGAATATTACAGATAGAAAATCAATTTGAAAAATGCTGCTAGCTTCATCCACAGGGGGAAAATTATGTAAACGTGCACATCTAAAGGAGAGGAGTAACTCTGAAGGCAATGCAGAACCGAAAATGGTTTTATAATAGAGAAAATTTGTTCTTTTTTGATCTACCTCTCTCTCTTCTCTCTCTCTCTCTCCCTCTCTCTCTCTCTCTCTCTCTCTCTCTCTCTCTCTCTCTCGTGCGCATGCTATTTTGCTGCGATCACAGTTTAACTAGGTAAATGTCCAAGTATCTTGGGTATTCAAATTCTGGGTGGACTTGTAAATATTAAGCATTTGACTATTATACTACTTTACACCCTTGGCTCTACCTAATCCTGGAGGCAGAAGGAAGAATTTATGGCTCCTTTGCAAGACCACTTACAAAAACAAGGCATAATTTGGGTCATCCCATACAGACTCTTTATCTTCCTCAAGAGAGAAACTGAATTTTGTGGACTCGAAACTAATAAATATTTTGAAGAAAAGCATATCTTTTTCATAAAGCCAATTATGCCATATACTGAACATACAGTATAGAACTTACACATCAAAGAAAATTTAACTGTTAACAGATTATCAGGTCATAGAACAATGAAAAGCCGTAGTTCTCTTAAAGTAACTCCACTGAGACCTGGAAAACTGCCTCATGTCTGGGTTAATTAAGCATTCAACAGATTCTCTGTCCTTAATCATTTTTTGTCCTTAATTTTTAAAAATTAAATGGAAGCTATGAACTTTCCCTCTAGAAAAAAAATCCACACACAAAAAGCAAAATGAGCCAAATGGAAGCAGAAATAATTCCAAGAATTGTGACATATCCCTTAAAATGTAACCCTGCTTTAAATTTTTTTTTAAATTTCAGTTTACCTTTAAAAATTTAGCACTTTTAATTATAAGATTATAGAAGGAATAGCTTTTTTCTTTTTCCTCTTACCCAGCACAGAATAACACACATGCAGGCACTTAATATCTCACAGTGAGGTTAGTGCTGATGATCAGATAGCTACTTTCACATTCATTTGTCCTTAGTGACTTTCATTGTAACAAGAGTAAGAAAGAAAGGTCATTTCTAGTTTCTACTGTTGTGTAGTGTGCCATAAACCTATGAGTTATCTGTTCCTGGGCACTTTTTCTTTTCTTTTCTTTTTTCACACAGAGATGTAAGGCATTCACTTGCTGGAATAAAACTTACAAAATGAAGTTCATTTTGCTTGTCTAGTACAGACAAGAGGAAGAAGGGCGAGAAATAGTTTAAATGTAAAAGACACCCTGTCCTAAACTCCTGACCTAGTTCCCACAGTAAAATGAATAATTTAACGCCCTGCACCCTCACCTGTGCTGACGCTGGGTGCAGCCCAGTGGCCTTTTCACTCTGGATTTTTATCGTCTTTAGTCAGCACACCTCATCTGCATTTCCAACACCTGCTTCGGTCAGCCGTGAAGTAGGCTCTTATCTCTTGGCCGTCTTTTACCTTTACTGTGTCCATCTAACCCCAGAAATGCATTATAGAGTATATTACTCCGCCTAAAAGAAATAGGGAGTAATTCACATGATCTTCTGAAAGGTATTTTCCTTTATCTCATGAAAAGGCAATTTGAAAATGAGTTACTAATTAATGTTGTCATTCTTTACTGTACACATCTCCTTCAAACATTAATATTAATTTTGTATAGCAAAAATAACAGCACCTACACTTCTCTGCACTGAGTACCTGCCTTATGTGCAAAGGAAATAAAATTAAATGCTATGACTGACAAGACACCATTTGTAAAGCACACAAATATCTCTTCTAAGCTTGTCATCATGGTGCTGTGATTAAAACAATGTTCATCTGACTTAGCCTGCCTATCACGACATATGTTAAAGTTTTATGTATATCAGTGTAAATATTAGCCCAATTTTGCCTGTCAGCCAGTCTACTTACTGTCAATGACTCCTATGGTTTGTTTTGTATTAAACAACTTCATACAGAGGATTGAAGCAAAGTCACTTAAAGATTGAGACTCTTTGATAAAGAAATTATCATAGGAGAGGAAGAAAAATGGGGAGTAGCTGGGAAAAGAAATGGACTAACACTGAACTATTTCTGGTTATTATCATTTTGCTTATTCCATCATAACATTAATTATAATGTAATTATTGTATCTGTTGTCCATCTCCCCATTTGAATGTGAACTCCATCTGGGCTTCTCTCCAGCACTCTATTCCTCATGTCTAGCTTAGAACTAGACACACAGTAAACACTCCATAAATATGTTTTAAACACATGAATTTTAAAAATTTCTACCAGATTGAATTGGAAGGGATTCTGAAGAACCATTTAACCTTCCTTATTTCCTTAGAATATATATGCAAGAATAAAAACCACCTCATTTACCCAGGATCATTATAGAATAACATTTTCTACAAAAGCTAATTTTCTCAGATAGCTAGAGATGGTCCTTTTAAGATACCAAGACATTTAATTATGTGAGTCATTCAAGCATATATCGTTATTTCTTTCTTCCTTGTTAAAAAATAGGTCTGCCTTAGCTGGTTTTGCTCAGTGGATAGAGCATCAGCCTGCGGGGCCTGTGGGCTGAAAGGTCCCAGGTTCAGTCAAGGGAACATGCCCAGGTTACCAGCTCCATCTCCAGTTGGGGGCATGCAGGAGGCAGCCGATCAATGATTCTCTCTCATCATTGATGTTTCCATTTTTTCTCTCCCTCTCCCTTCCTCTCTGAAATCAATAAAAATATATTTTTAAAAATAGTAGGTCTCACAAAATTCAATCATTTCTTGATGCCTTACAAGCAAAATTATATAAAACTCTGTGCCATATAACAGTGATTCCCGAGATATTAGTGAAGTAGGTAAGGTTATATGTCCCTAAAAAAGGGGACTTATCAATAAAATACTCATATTTAATGTTTTTGTTGGGATGGAGTACTGAAAAGTTAAAATTAGAGAATATTTTAAAAGGAAGAAATTTTATACCTTTTTATAAATGACTATCCTCTGGTTAAAATGGAAAGTACAGTGTATGAGAAATAATAGGAACTGGATTCTAGCTGTGGTTCTCATTGCTAACTAGATAAGTTTGGAGTAGGAGCTCAATCTGTTAGATGAATGAACAAGAGAAACTGCATGTGTGTGGACAAGGCAGCTGCCTTGTGGAAAAGAAGACAGTGATGGGCTGAAGCTGGATGAAGGCAAGGGACAGATCACACAGGGCCTTACAGGCCATATACAAGAGACTTGCGTATTTATCCCAACAAACATTGAAGAATTTTAATTGGGAAAATGACCTGATAAATTTACATCTTTCGAGATCATTCTCATTGCTAAATGGAGAATGGAAGGGAATGGGCCAAAAAAAGGGATGAAGAAATCTGAGCAACTTCCTCTCTGGGGTTAGTGCACGTGTTGGTGTCTCTTTATGTGAGGGTGCTGGTGTCTCTCTAAGTGAGGATTTTATAACACACACTGATGTCATAGGTCATTGGATATGACATCACAATTCTATTTGCAAAGTTTCCAATATTCTCTCTCAAAATTGAAATGCCCCCTCACCCAAATCTTTTCCTCTGGAATAAGCCCTGAAATTAAAATGTACTTACACAATTACTTTTGGAAAATTCTAATTACTTAGACCCCCATATGTAATGTAGTCAGTACTTTGAGCTTGCACAAAACATATCTTTGAACAATGTCCATAGAGACTCCTAGTAGCCTAATTTTCCGAGATTCCTTTTGCTATAAATTTGGCCAAGAGCTGGGGTAGTACGGGAAGGAAGATAAGTGAGAGAAACACCAGTGATTTAACCTCCAGTGTTCCCTTAAGGACAAACATTTGTCACCTTGACAGCAAGGTGAAAGGTTTGCAGCGAGTGTGCTTATAACAGGACTCTTCCCCGCTTCCTCCTCCCCGGGGACCTGTGATTTCTGAAAAGGCATTATCTGAACGGATGATGATGATGA
>NW_006295491.1:6239065-6243931 GCF_000327345.1 Myotis davidii | reverse complement strand
GACCCACATAAGTCAGAGCCTCAAATGGAAATGCCGCTCCAGGGACCGTCACAAAGATTTACCATTTGCTACTCTCCTTCCTAAGGTTCCACTTGAGGCTGGAGTAATCAACCCTATAAATTAACACAAAACATTCAAACAGTGCCCAGTGTTAACAGCCTGGATCCCACTGCTAATAATTATGAGTGTCTCATAAAGCTGAAGTGGCTCCTAGCCACTTTTTATACAAATATCTGATATTTTAGGGTTTATAATTCTGCTGGAGGCTTACATCAGGTACTAAAATGGGCTTGATTTTTACTCTTTTTAAAAAAATATATTTTATTGAGTTTTTACAGAGAGGAAAGGAGAGAGACAGAGAGTTAGAAACATCGACCAGCTGCCTCCTGCACACTCCCCACTGGGGATGCGCCCGCAACCAAGGCACATGCCCCTGACCGGAATCGAACCCGGGACCTCTCAGTCCGCAGGCCGACGCTCCATCCACTGAGCCAAACCGGTTTCAGCATTGATTTTTACTCTTGATGATTACACATAACCCATATTAGCATTAATGTGATGATACCCACATATGTTAATTGCTTATATTCTTTTCAAAAGTGAAATGGAAAGGGATATATTGAAAGCTAAGAATTTTTAATGAAAGAATTATAGTTATTAATTTATGGACATTTTTGGTCTTAATTTAATTTCAGGAATCAGTGGCATTCATTTATATGTTCCTTTGATAAATGAAACTTACTTGATACTACCTTATACTTTTACTTTCAAAAAAATTTTCAGCTGAAATTATTATAAAATCAAAATTGAATCTGAATATTCCATTTGAATATTCATTCATCACCTCATCATCACTGACTCTAAGTATTATAAGAAGGGCCAAAATTATTTTTAAGAATAAAATAAGCTTTTAACGTAATGAACTCAAGCAAGCATAATTAATGGAAAAGTAAGGTTACAAAGTATACCAAGAAATGTTTGGGAATGGAGGGAGAGGCAGTAGAGAGCAGCTGGAACACAGAAAGGATGGGATCAGATGTCTAAAAGAAAAAAGAAAAGAGGAAGAGGGAAGGGATCAATGGTCAACCTAAAGGAATCTCTTTACTGGTTTAAGATACATGTGTCCTCCATTCATGAAGAAAGAACATATATCCACCATGTCCATCCCTGACACCTGCCTTTGGATGCCCCAGAACTATCACATAACTCACAGGTTCAAATCCAACTTAACCATTTCACTCAAAATTATTCTCTTGCTTAAACTGTCTGTTTTTGTTCATGACAGCACAGTTATTAATCCTAAGATCTGTGAGTCCTTGGTCTGTGTGTGTTCCTTGCATATCCTGACCCCTCTACTCTAAAGATATCCCAGACTCTTTCATGAAAAACTTGGCCAGTGAAAGTCTCTAAGTAAAAAAAAAAAATGGCAGTAAGTTTAAAAAACAACAACACAAGAGAAAGACCTTAGCTATCAGATTCATGCTGAAATGAGCCGATGACTGGGCTTTGCTTCAACAAAATACCTGAGAGGGGGAAAGTGGATAGGGGTAGAGAGGAAACAGTACTGGTCTAAGTTAACCTAACTGAAGCTGGAAGATGAGTACACAAGGTTCATTAATATTATTTAATCTACTTTGATACATTTCAAAATCTCCAATAAATAATGTTTTCTTAAGGGACCAGAGGTTTAGGTAAATACTGTATGTAGGGACTAAATAAAAAGGCTAAGCACAGGAGTACAGAGCGGTTTTGGCCATGGGATAGAGAGGGTCAGGGTGGCACCCTTTCTAAAATGAGCTGAACAGTAATAATAGCAGCTACCACTACGAATTCTTGCTAATGTGCCAGACACTCTGCTAAGCATCTCAGGGACTCGATCTTTAACACAGTGCTGGGAGGGAGGAATACCTCATTCAAAGCTGTGTAGTGGACTCCTGTATTGGGACCTTGCATGCAGTCGCTACAAGGTTAATACTAGGGGTCTAAATAATTGACTAAATGATTAAGAAAGTTTCTCCCTTTCTTTGTGCTTGAGGTTCTTTCTTTGTAAGAAAACTCAGAGGCTCGGCCCAGGGTGTTCATCATCACTTATCTAGACTCAGAAGAGGCTACACATTAGTCTTTGACACACATACGCACCAACACACACATTGCTGCCAGGCCACTTCTCCTAAGATACTACTTCTGGAATGAGATACTCCTTGAAAACTCCTCAGTAATGCCTTTCTTTGGTATCAAGTTCAAGTTTTGCCTCTCATTCAAGGTTCTTCATAATACTGTCCCACATAATTTCCACTAACCAACAAGAATTGGCTTGCTCCAGTAAACATCCCTCTTTTCACTGTCTCTTGCCTGTAACTGCTCATTCATTCATTCATTCATTCATTATATATTGACCATCTGCTTTGTATCCAGCACTCTATTTGCCATTACATCTGTATATACAGAGAGATAACAATGAGCATTACAGGCACAGCCCTTACCCTTGTTGGGCCATATTCATTCTCAGGTTGACTTTCTCCACATGGGTTGTTCTCAATTTTCAAGATCTCACATTCAACATCCTTCACGAATCCTATCGTGCTTACTTTATCATGTCTTGCTCTCCTTTTCTTAATTGGTGTTACCACACTTTCAGTACTTGAATTTTTTTTCCTGTCCCCCCACCTAATGTTTTATTTATGTATGACATTTCCTCAATTACACTAAATCTCTTAGACAGAAATTGTCTTATATTTCTCTTCATCACTCAACTTAATGTAACTCAATTGAATTCAATGATATGTATACAGCATGCCCTTAAATAGCTTTTGGTATTGAGAAGAGTACAGAATACTAAGTCAAACTAACAATAGACGAAGATATAATTTAACTTTGAAAATAGAGATACAAAAATCTCCCAGGAAGGACTAGGAATACGAAGGATATAGTTATGTAAATAAATAGAGGACAGGAACAAAAAGGAAAATTTCTCCTGTATGGTATAACTGTCTCCTAATCAGGTTTATAATACTTTATAAGTTCTATTAAACATCAGTCTTTTTCATTAATTCTCATATTTTGTAGAACATAATTCAGAGACACTACCATCGGCCAAAATTAATAGGGCTCTGCTAAAATGCCAATAATATTGATAAAAGTAAATGAAGTCTTTACTTAGTTAACTTTTTTAAAAGAAAACCTATTTTCAACAGGAGCAAAGATTAATAATATATAGAGAGTGTCCCAAAAATGTATAATTTGAATAATTATAAAGGCAGTGTTTATTAAAATACATTTCATTTTCAAAATTGAGCTATCAGCTGCCCAGCCGGCATGGTTCAGTGGTTGCCTATGTATGAACCAGGAGGTCACAGTTCGACTCCCTGTCAGCTCATATGCCTGGGTAGTGGGCTAGATCCCCAGTGTGGGGCATGCAGGAGGCAGCTGATCAATGGTTCTCTCTCATCATAGAGCATTTTTTAATAAGCAAAATTATTAAGTGCTGGATACTTAACCAACTAATATCTTAACAATGAAATCCCTGTCTAGCTGAACAGGTGTACACAAAAGGCTGCAAATTTACTAGAGAAGACTGGAATACTAAGTTGGGCTACTATCTAAAATATGCATAAATTAAGACATAAAAATATTAGATACCAATTTATGTAGATAGTTTGGCAATTAAACATCTTTCAGTGCTGTCCAACAGAGTTTTCTGCAATGATGAAATGTTCAACATTCTTCACTGTTCAAAACAGTAACCATCAGTCACATGTGGTTACTGAATACCTGATTTGTCCTTAAAGTGACTGAGGAACTGTTTTATTTCATTTAATTTTAATTAATTAAAATTTAAATAGCCACATGTAGCTTGTGGCTACCATATTGGTCATATCAGCTATATAGATGATACATGATAAAATAACAATGTATCTCCCCTGTCTCTAAACTTGGAAATAAAGGAAATGCAAAATCACTTTTAAACATTAGAAAGGTTTCAATGTCAGCAAGACTTTACTGTAAGGTATGGTGGGTCAATAAAAGGGAAAAACAGTCAGCAATGAATGCAGTGAGAAAAAACCTAAGAGCAACTATTAAGAACACCTATCTAACTATCTAGGAAAGAAGATCCCTGGCCCAAATGATGGACCTGTCTGTTTCCAAGGGCAACATACCCTTGTTGTGGAGCCAGACACATTCACTTAAAACACCTGATAGAATCAAACTTGGGAATGATCTTCTTACCTCTCTCCTTCCTCTTATTCCATTCCCACCAAATAAACTTATTAAATTATTTTCTCATGTGAACTTAAGCATGAGGAGAGAATGCATCAACACAAGTGTCTAAGAGTTTCTCCTAATTATTTTCCCCACTGTCGATTAAAAAAATTGACAATACGTTTTATGTATCATTAGCTTATGAGTATGATTAATATGAGTCCATCCCTGAGAGATGGAGACACAGAATCCGTTTCTGAAGTAGGAAGTAGTAAATTTAGGAGTTTGATATCTTAACAATGAATAATTCAAATAGACAAAGCAAAACAAACAAACAAAAAAACCCCCACACATAATATTACTAGAAATGACTCTGTTTAGGGAAGACATCATGCCAAAAAAAAAAAAAAAGAGGTCTCAGATATTCAAGATAATCAAGAGTAATTTCCAGTGGAGGAAGAAAAACTTTATTAAGAATTATGTGGGAGAAACTAAGATGGCGGCATAGATAAACACCGGGAAATTGCTGCCTCTCACAACAATTGAAAAATACCTCAAAAACACAAAACGGACATCATCCAGAACTACAGAAAGGCTGGCTGAGTGTAAATTCTACAACTAGAAGGAAAGAAAAGCACACTGAGAGCCAGAGGAGCTGCGGAAGTA
>NW_006295491.1:6209092-6237349 GCF_000327345.1 Myotis davidii | reverse complement strand
TAAGGGGGGAAGATCAACCAAAGGACTTACATGCAGGCATATAGGCCTAACCAATGGACACGGACAACGGGGGGGAGGGCAAGAGCGGGGGGGTGGGTAGAGGGTAACGTGGGGACAAGGACACATATGCAATATCTTAATCAATAAAAAATATATTAAAAAAAGAACTATGTGGCAGCCAACATCTCCGTCTTTAAGAAGAAAAACTAGATCGCACTTTTAAAAACACATGTCAAAATACATACTTTGGTGACTCACTACTTACAGTTCCCATATAGAAATGAAAGGCCAGCAACATTTAGGAAAACTAATATAGAGATGCGTAATACTCTCGGAGTTTTTTATTAGTTTATCTTTTTGTCACTAGAAAACCTGTAGTGATTATGGCACGAGGTTGGTGGAATCTGAAAAATAAGCCAGACATGACGGAAGACTTGTTTCAAGACCAAGGACTGTTTTTTTGACACTGTTCCTAGAGAGGGCTTAATGCTCTTTTTCAAATATATCTTGTAAATATGTACAAAAGGACAACTGCATTCTGTTGCAAAGAGGAAGTGTTCTTCCTAATCTAGATATTTTCTACTGTTACTTAAACATTTTTTTTAACCTCTTGTCTGCATTAGTGGGAGTTTCTATTCAATTTTTTTAGAGCTGAAAATATAACATTTTGACTTTAACACTGTTTGGCTTAAAACTACATTAGGTAAGAATCCAAAATCCTGAAGGAGAAGTAAATGAAGAGAAAAGAAAGAGTAACATGTAAATCTACTTGGTGGGGTGGTAAACAAGAGATAACCTTTCCTATTGCTGACTTTAATTATTATAAAGACAAAAACTGTCCTGCTCCAAATGCATGTATGTCAGCAGCTACTATTCAGGAATTTTGAATGGCTAATTAGGCTGCTATAACAAATAGAAATCGCACATATGTATTTTTTAGGTTATCATAAGAAAATGGAAACAATTTTATCATTAAGAAATTATGTCTGATTAACTATTCATCCATTCTTTTAGTATCTTAAAATTCTGTCTCCACTTTTCTCCATCATTTAGAGATATATGTCACTCCCCAAAACTCCTCCAGCCCAAGTCACATCTTTATTATTTTTTTATATCTCATTGAATAAACTTTAACCTCTGATGAGATGATAAGACCAAAGTCAAAGCAATACTGTGAATTATAAACATATGAAACTGTAGTGCGGGGGCTGTAACAAGATGCTTCTCAAGAAGGAACTGTATTTGCTTTTATGTGCTCTCATATCATATTGTGAGTTCAAGTTATCTGCTTCCTCATTATCACCTTGGCTTTTTCCTTTTCCTTTTTGTTTTTCTTTCTTTTTTGGTCACTACTATTTTATAAGTACTTCTAATGCCTCTCAGATGTTAATTTGATCTGTTTTTATAAACCATTGAAATGATTCTTCCATTTTTCAGACTTATATTTATACCTCTTCTCTAAGATACAGTACAATTTCTTTTCAGTCATGCCTAGATTTCAGCTCACACTTGTCAATTTAATTGTATTATATATTTCACAAGTTAAAGTATAAACTTTGATAAGAAAATATCTTAAATACCAACAGTGCAACAATGATCTACAATGCCATATAATGTTAAGTACTTACAGATTCTTATTTTAAAATCTCCAACTCTTTAAAAAAATGTACTAATCACAGTTGTAGCAATTTTTCATGGAAAACATTCTGATATATATAAAATGAAAACTATTTCAACAATAAGAGCATATGGGGTGGTAATCTACTACATAGGGATAACCTCTCCTAATCTACTCTTAAGGGTTATTGTGAGAAGAAACTTTACAAATCACCAATTATCAAAGTTAGATGTGGAAATGAGTTTCCACACCCAATTTAAATCTATACTGCGAATATAAAGCAATATAAGTTTCTTATGGCTGGAGCATTTTTTATTGGGAGTAAAATCATACAAATTTAAATCACTTTAATATAAGCAAAAAAAACTTGGTACATAATCATCAAAGTGACAGTGCACTTGTAAAACTAATTCAACATATAATTGTAATAATTAGCATGCATTTTCAGAGCATATTATATATAAGATATTTTACAATCTTAGATATATTAAGAAGAGAGGTTAAAATGAATTCTATTTACTCATTTAACAAACATATTTAGAGTGCTTTCCATGTGCTAGATACTATAGGAGCTGGGGACAGAGCAATGACCCAAACCAAACCAAAAAAATACCTTCTTGGAACTTGAATTTGAATGGGGGAGACAGAAAAAGAACTAACTAAATAAACGATAGATAGATAGATAGATAGATAGATAGATAGATAGATAGATAGATAGATGGTGGAAAACAAGTATTCTAGAAAAAAAGCAGAGCAAGATGACAGGCAGTGCTAGAGATGGAGCAGGAGGTTAGAATTTTAAGCTAACTAGTTACAATCTATACTAACCAGTTATATTCTAGATGGAAAGTCATCAAAAGAACTACACAACCATAAAAGAAAAGCTAGCAAAATTGTTTCAAGGGAAAGCCAGGATTAGGAGCAATGGATAGGATATGGGAAGGATGAGAATAATTCCAGCAAACAGGGGGGTGGGGGACAGGAAAGTGCTCCAAGTGTTGGGCGGGGGGAGGGAGGAGAGAGTGAATCAACAGTGAATATGGGAATGAATGAAAGGCACGAGGAGAGAGACGGTGGGCTGCTCTAGGATCCCCAAATGGCCAAGTAGGTGGTGGGCAATTCCAAGGCACGGAAGGCATGGGGAATGTGAGTGACATACAAAAGTAGTATGTGAGGGCAGTTTATCTCACAACAATGTACAGGATGGCGAGGAAGAAGATTGGATGCATTGCCTTGGCTCTTGGAAATTACCAGAAGCACAATTATGTTAACAAACATTATCGCTTCTAAATGCATGGATAAAAAGAATATAAACTTTCAAGTGAAAACAGAAACATTTTATAAAATAACTACTTTTAAGAGAATTTCCTCAATGATTAAAAAGAAAACCAAACCACAAATATCGACTACTAGACCCAGTCCTCTATTATATGAAACTCTGTTACTAAGAGAGCTATTCACCTTACTCCATAATCCTCAAGCTAGACACATTTTACCACTCATTTGTGTGCACATTTGCAAATTAAATGGATAGAAATAAAAATGAGGTTTCTATGCCCTAGACGCTCAGTGGATAGAGCGTCTGCCTGCATACTGTAGAGTTTGGGGTTCGATTCCAGTCAAGGGCACATGCAGGCTCCTCCTGGCCCAGGACCTGGTCAGGGTTCATGGAGGAGGCAACCAATTGATGTGAGAACACATCAATATTTCTCTCTATCTTTCCCTCTCTCTTCCACACTCTAAAAAAAAAAAAAATTAATGAAAAAATATCCTCGGATGAGAATTTTTTTTTTTTTAAAAAGAGGTTTCTATAATTTTCAATCACTATTCCATGTACATCTCCATTTTACACTTCAAACAAATAATTTTATCTTAAGTAACTGTATTAATGTCATGTGTAATATCCTAAGATAGAGAAACAATTTTTAACAGTCATGAGTGCTGATCTCATTATCTTCTGGGACAAGCATATATGTCACTCTGTAGATATGAGAGTAACACTACAAAGATGGACTTATATGGGATAAAACCCCGGCAGGGGCAGCAACAGCAGAAATTGACTTCTTTAACAAATGATACCTAATCAGCCTGCCAGTGTGGCTCAGTGGTTGAGTGTCGACCCAAGAACCAAAAGGTCACAGTTCAATTCCTGGTCAAGGCACATGCCCTGGTTGTGGGCTCAATCACCAGGGGGGGTGGAGGGGCATGCAGGAGGCAGACAATTAATAATGGTTTTTTCTCTCATTGATGTTTCTATCTCTCTATGCCTCTCCCTTCCTCTCTCTAAACGTAATAAAAGCATATATTTTTAAAAACCTGATACAATAATCAGGTGAAGTGCTTTCAAATTGTGATTTGTATTAACTGAACGCCCATATAATAGGCTTTGCTTTTTAAAAAATAGATTAGATATGCATTTTAACTATAAAACTAAAGGACAGTACATGCAAAATTTTATCTGACATAGTGATAGGGAAGGACACTCATATGGAAAATATCCATATGGAAAAGGTGACTACTTTTGATAGACATAAAACTTTAAACTTCTACAACAATACGCAAAGTAATGAATCCCAATTCATACATAGTACTATATGCAAACATTAACTCAAAGTAGATGACAGACCTTAAATTAAAAACAAAAACTATAAAACTCCCTGAAGAAAACACAGTAGGAAAATCTATGTGACTTTAGGTTAAACAAAGATTTCTTAGATAGGACACAAAAAGCACAAGCCATAAAAGAAAGAAATATAAACAAATTGATAAAAATTTTAAAACTCTGCTCTTTGAAAGACACTCTTAAGAAAGTGAAACACTTGTAAAATACATATCTGATAAATGGCTGGTATCTAAAACATACTTTAAAAATAACAATCTATATATATAAAAGCCTAAGCGACCATTCGACCGTTCACTATGACGTGCAATGACCACCAGGGGGCAGACGCTCAATGCACAGGCATGGAAACATGGAACAGACTGATGAATCTCAGAGGAAAGGGGGAAAAAGGGGAGGGGGAGAGGGTGGAAAGAGATTTACCAAAGATCTTATATGCATACTAGAGGCCCGGTGCACAGATTTGTGCACCAGTGGGGTCCCTCTGCCTGACCTGCGGTGATCTGGCCCAAACCAGCAGTCCGACATCCCCTGAGAGGTCCCAGATTGTGAGAGGGCACAGGCCAGGCCGAGGGACCCCACCGGTGCATGAATCCGTGCACTGGGCCTCTAGTTCAATGATAAGAAAACAACCCAATAAAACAATAGGCAAGAGATCTGAACAAACACTTCCCCAAGAAGATACGCAGATGGCAAGTAAGCACATAAAACAATGTCCAACATCTTTAAACATTAGGGAAATATAAATTAAAACTATGATGACATACTACCATGTAACTATTAAAATGACTAAAATAAAAATACTGCTAATACTTAGGACTGGCCAGGCTTAGGAGCAACAGAATTCCTCATACATTCCTGGTGAGAATGTACAATGGTACAACCACTTTGGAAAATGGTTAAACATATACTTATGTTTGACTCAGCAATCCCACTCCTAGGTATTTCCCCAAGAGGATGAAAGCATATGACTATACAAAAACTTGTACACAAATATTCAAAGCAGCTTTTTCATAATCGCCAAACATAGGAAATAGCCCAAAGCTCATCAACTGGTAAAATACCAAATGTAGTATTATTTAGCAGTAGAAAGAAATGAGCTACTGATAGATACATATAACAACACAGATAAATCATAAAAACTTTAGGCTATGTAAAATAACCCATATTCAAAAGGCTACATACAATGGGATTCTATTCAAATGACCTTCTGGAAAAGGCAAAAGTATAAGGACAGAAAAAAAAATACTCAGTGGTTTCTGCTTTTTAAAAACATCTAGTTTTTAAAAACTTAAATAAAATCCAGTTTTCTTTGGAAGTGCAATAAAAATTGGAGAGTGTTTAAAAATAATTTGGAGATGATAATCTACTATATTTTACTTGAAATTTAATAGTTAAAATAAGGAGTCCTCAAACTTTGTGGGGCCCAAACACCCATCACCAGAGGGAAATTAAGAATCAGTTGGTCTGGGATCACACTGTGAAAAGCGACATTTAAATCCAGGATGGCAAGAATCATACATTATTCTTTTTGTTGTTTTGTTTTAGTTCTAGAACCTAGCAGAAGTCCACAAATGTTTCAATAAAATTGATACAAAATCAAACGGCAATATGCAGTGAATCAGACCTAAGAAATATTTTGATGTTTGATTTTTTAATTTCAGCCAACTATAACGTGCCATTACCAACAGCACATACCACTGATTTTTAAAAGTGCTAAATGTTTCCTTGAAAAGCTGCATCCATGCTAGAGTCTGGATGTCTAACATTGCTTTCATCATAAAGACCAGTAATTAGAAGGAAGGTTCTTTTTGGTTGGTACTAGTAGAAACCACAAGTTTATACAGTTTATGCATCCTCAGATGCCTTCCCGCTTCTTTCCACGTGTACAGATTTATTTTGGAATGACAGTGGGGTCTGACTCAATGAAGTGAATATATTAATAAGAGGGAAGTAATTCCCTCCTCCCCCACTGCACCCTTTGTCATGTGCCCTGATAGGCTCACCTTAAGAATCTGTAATGCAGATAAAGACAGGAAAATTGTTTGGCTCACCACACTATTATCCCCAGGTCCCCCAAATATTAGCTTAATAAACAAAAGAATGATGGCAAATTTTTGTTTTGAAGAAACAGAAGCAGAGAAATGAGAACTATCTACCACATTATCATCAGCTTGTAGCTAGCTATTGGGCATTTCCTACTAAAGGCCACATACTGCTTTTCTAGACAAGTGTTATATAGAAAACACGCTAAGGAAAGAAACAGGGTCTCTGATTCTAGGGGTTTCCTCATTTGACCTCCCCAAATGGTGTTAATTCTCCCTTTGGATGAAGTGATTGAGAATGTTAAAAACAAACAAACAGGGCTGCCCAAAGTCCAAGAACAGTTCTGTAGTGCACCAGATTCAAATTAAGGAAATGTAGTCTTGGTTTTAATCAAATGTTAGTATCATATTTCTTAGGGGGCCCTTTACAAATATCCTGCCCCTCTCCCCACATGTATATTTATTTATTTTTACCTAAATGGGTACAGAAGCGAGTACTTTTCCAGTTTGGGAATGCTGACATTTTAAAAATTGATCAGAATTAAAATAAAAGCACATGGCATTTGTTAATGGGTAATAAAATAACTTCAGTCAATTGGCTAGTTCTAAACCAGTAGATTTCTTTAAATAGTAATGAAATCATTGCTTTAAAAAAAATCCATCATTATTAAAAAAAAAAAAAAAGTTGCCTCAGCCTCCACCAAAATTAGATTTGTAAGTTGCTGGTCATTCCTATAATTAAATCTATGTCACAAATTTGCAAGAAAAATGGTCACTGTGACTAATGCATTTACTTGCTACACAAGCCCTGTCAGACAACACAGAGCATTATGCTGCTAAAATGGAGTAGGTAAGGATTCTATACATTTTTATTAAGTAACAAATACCATTTTTTATTTACAATGTCTGTACTTTGCATAAGAGTTTGCTTTAGAAACAAATCCAGATGTAGCTATCATAGGGTTTTTCTTACACAAGCATTATAGCAGCTTATTTTTAACTCTACAAACATGTTGGGCACACACGCATACTGCTTTTCTAGACAAGTGTTATATAGAAAACACTCTAAGGAAAGAAAAAGAGTCTCTGATTCAAGGGGTTTCCTCATTTGACCTCCCCAAATGGTGTTAATTCTCCCTTTGGATGAAGTGATTGAGAATGTTAAAAACAAAGAAAACACCAGGGCTTCCCAAAGTCTAAGAACAGTGTTGTCCCAAGAGGGAGTTAGAGCAAGATGACTTAAAGGATCCATAGACAAAGAATAAGTGATTAAACTTACTCTCTTTTCATAGAAATCCAGACTGCAGGAAGGAACAGTTCTTGGTTTGGTACTTGTTCTAACTTCACTGTTTTATCAAAAGGAGGACAGGCATTGGACTCAGAGCCTTATATACGCAGCAGAGGTTAGCTACAAATTAACACTAGTTTTTTTTCCACTTGATTTAATTTCAGTTATCTTCTATTCATGACAATATTTTTTTATTTACAGTGTTGATGTAAAGTTTTGCTTAAAAATCAATTTAAATTTTAAAGGTGAGTTTTATTTAACCTAATAATAGAAATAATATGTCAACAGGGTAAAACTCATAAAGGTGCCTGAAATTTAGAAAACACTGCATTAAAGGCAGTTCTTGTCTTCCCTCTTTCTTAAACCTTTGATTGTCATTTATTGTTTCATGTATTCATGCTTTGCATATTGGCTTCAGTATTTAGAAAAGTGCCTTGAGTTGAAAAGACTCAGTACTTGTATGTTAATTTTATGCGGTACTTTCCTATTTTGTGCCACGGTGCTAACTGAGCCAATGGTATTTTTTCAAGAGAAAGTAGTCTTTCTCAGCAATCTAGCTTTTATGATGTTCATTTGTCCCAAGAGGTGAGGAAATGAAGTGCATGGCCTGACAAGGGGTTCCATTTCATAAGATGGAAACCAGCTCCCCATCGTTTGAACTTGGGGTAAGATATGGTTATTTTAAATCCTGGTTTTATCAAGTCCTTAACAGTAAAAAGGATGAACTTAAGATAACATCCTATAAGGTGGTACTGAACACTGCTGAATAATTCAGTTGTTTGTTCTGGCAATGAAAATAAAAGGCTGTTTTTATAAACAGGTCATGAACTTTTGGGGGAAAACCAAGATCTTTCAACTGAATAACTTGGGTCTGTTAAGATTTTGAGCAAATTAAGGGCAAATATCAGCATAGTTTTCAGTATTGCACAAAATGGGTATTCTATAAACATAAATTAAAAATGGATGTCCTAGATTTAGGTTACAGGAAAATCAAATTAACCATCGAGTCATATCTGGTGGCATCCTTAACCTTCTATGTTAATATTTGAGATCTTGCTGATATTTTAAAAGCAGTGCTGCCCAGCCATCAATGAGTTACAAAGCTGATGTGCTTCTCTGACCGTGCTAGGTGTGGCTGAGTATATTTTTGTAAAAGAAAGGAAGAATAAAAGAGGTTACTAAACATACATCCCAAGTTCTTAAAACATGCCATTTGTGTTTGAGATTTCTTTTTTTCGGCAACTATAATAGCCTAAGTTAACTATTCAAATCTTTCTACAAAGCCGGGTGATAATGGCAGCCCAGCCACAGCAAAGAGGAAAGACAGAACAACTAGGTAAGGGAATGAAAATATGTGCTGGCTAGTTCTTCAGCTCAACGCAAGGAGTCCCTTTCACACTTGGTCTCACATGAAAAGAAACAAAATTAGTCATCTTAGAATAGCAGCAATGCCTATTTCGAGAAGATTTATGTGAAAAAAAGAAAATCATTTCTTAATACTTTAAATGAAGAGATTTAGAAAGCAAACAGTGACTCAAAGATCTTTTAGGCTAAGTGTTATTGTATTCATTAAGATGACTTTGTTTATAACTGCAGCTGTTTCCAAAATCCTTACATTTCTGTTGCCATGAATTGCTAGGGTTTTCCTCTAAGGTCAGGAGTTACCAAAAACAATAAACTAGGCTGAGGAGTCTAAAAAGAAGTAGTTCTGCCTTTTCCTTTTAAATTTTAAGGTGTAATTCTTGAAGACACGGACACACCAAATTCAGCCTCCAGACAAAATGCTAAAAGTCTAACAAATCATGTGACCAAAGTTTTTTTCAACACAGTTGAATCTTTTTAAGTTAAAGAAAGGATTTTTTTAGCTGGAATTTTTCAAAAAGTGGCTAATACCTATTTTTTTAAATCTTCCTTTTGATGAGGAAGGAACACAGGTGTTTGAACTTGAAGTAGATGGTTTTACATAGAAAATATGTATATAATTTTGATAATACTATAGTTATTCAGGGTGGCTGACTATCAAATTCTATTAAAATCCCATGAAGGGAAATCTCAAAACACTTATTATGCTCCACAATTATTGTAAACCAAACAATTTAAATAAGAGGAGGAGATAATGACATTAACTTTTTAACTTAAAGCAATCCTCTGTGGCATGATTTTAAAATATTCTCTTGGTCTGAAATTTATGTAAATTAAATTCATCTATCATTGGTTATTACCAGCCTAGCTACATTTAAAAAAACAGTTTTCTGTAACAATTAGTTCTTTAAAACACTGTGTTTTAATTAGACCTGGGACATTATTAAACTAGCTATAAATATGTACAATATTTTATTTGGTATACCCAGATGTCTGAAAATCAACAAGAATGCCCTCGGAGTTTTTTCTTCAAAAATTCTTCTAATAAAAGCCTTTCATTCAAAGTTTTAATGTAATCTGAAGTAAGTACTCTTTTCAGATTCCATTATGTAAATACAAAAGAAATGGTCACTCATAACCAGACAGTAATAATTGGATCAGCGTATTTTAGCACTCATAGGAGTGAAGTCAGAGATAACCAATTTCTTCATTATATGAATGTCCATGGCCACACACAAAACCATGGCAGAGTTTGAATAAAACCTAGGTTAGTTATTTCTACCACATCACACAAGCATCTTACCCCATTTAATCCTCACCACAACTGCACAGTTTAGGTTCTATCATTACCCCATTTTACAGAGAGGGGAGGTTATATGGTTAGGCTGGTATTCAGTCAAGTAAGGATTAAAACTCAGACAAGTCTGACTCCAGAAACCATACTACCACCCATAATACTAAATTTTAAGAATAGGTAGATATGTTCTATTTATAAAGAAAACTCCAGATTCTAACATGTACCACCACCCTTTTAAGAATAACAAAATTATAACAAAACATGAAGGTTATAATTTGGAGTTCAAATAAGTCCTTTTCCAAGCCCAAGTCAAGCATCAACTTCTCTCCTGACAACTGCTGTATAGTGTTCAAAGTGCTGGCTGCCTTAGGAACAAAAATCCAAATGTTAGCTCTCAGCAAATTGCCACATATCCCAACCCCTCCAGTGGCTCGGTAGAATCATATGACTAAGTTCTGCAGTAAACTATTACTGCAAGTACGGTGCTGAAATTCTAGGAATGCTGTTTTTAAAAAGCAGTCGTAGCTTTTAGGAGAGCTCTGTCCCTTTCCCCAGGTATCATTCTGGCTGGAGCTTCAGCAGCTCTCTTGGATCCAGAGGCAGCCCTGGGTAGGAAGCTGCATGCTGTGGAGGGTGGAGGAGGAAAACAGGCGCTTGGGTTCACAAGGAGACCAGGAAGCCTGCTTGTCATACGTGGACAGCCTCCCTCCAGATGTCACCTAATAGAGAAATAAGCCTTTATCTCGTACAAGCTGCTGTTATTTTTTTGTTAAATAAGCTGAACCCAATTCGAATTGATTTAGTTCAGACTCATACATATTTCCAAGGTTTATTGTAACTATGATGGAAAAGGTGAAAAAATAAATTATTTCTTTTATAATATTTGAGCAAACACATCTCCAAACCATAATTTTCATTCTCAACCCCTTTCTGGTACCTTTCAACTTTGGGAAAGGAAAAGGAGGGAAACGAAGCAGGAAGAAAAATGGAAAAAAGCACACTCTGCCTCTCTGCCACTGCTCTGTGCGTCCTCTCCTCTCTTCTCCAGAGCGAGGTCCTACCATTCTTCGAGACCCAGCTCAGCGAAACTGTTTCCATCGGACCTTTGAATTCAGAGTGCATACTCCCTATGCCATCTGACAGCTATATAACATACAGCAACATCTTTTGCTTGACTTCTTAACTTTTACACTGTATTTCTTTGTCTATGTGTCATCTTCACAACAACCTGCATCATATTTCTTTGCACCCTTACAGCTACCAGAAAGCTACCTGTGTGGCAGCACCTCAATAAGTACTTTTGATTGATTAGTCACATTAAGTGAGATGGAAGACGAAGAGAGAAAAAAGAGCACAAGACTAAGGAGTGAGAATGTACAAACTCTTCGAAGTAAGAAAGCATAACAAAAACGCTGAAGATTCCCCAGGGCAAGTTTGCCTTCACTGACCGTACCAAAGAATTGGGCCTGCAGAACAAACACTGTGAACTGTTTGCTGCGCACAAGGCCAGTGCAAAACTTAACTTATACCTAACTGAGTTTGTTTTCCAAATAAGGGACAGCGTACTTTGCTTCAGTTACTCAGACAATTGCCTTAACCTCACTTTCTTAATTACCTTAGTCATCTGACAGAGTAAGAGATCCAGCTTAGGAAACCATGTTTCCATAGTGAATGTATATGATTCCAAACCATATAATGAAAATTGGCTTCTAGCAAGATCATCTTTAACATATTGTTCTGTCAATGTGAAAACATATAGAAAGTAATACTTGCACACATGCAATAATGACTTAAAATATTATTGCGTCTAAAATAAGTAGTTCGTGAGATCGTTTTCATTAAATAGACACTATTATCTCTCTTCTAAACCCCAATAATAATACAGCTTGGGGAAAAACATTACTACTTCTTTGAAAATAAGATATATTTTAAACTTATTTTGCAGAAGCTACATAAGTAAAAGCTTGGTAACACTGAAACATTAAAATCTGTATAGAAGTATATAGAATTAACACATTTAAACATATCACATGTTTAAAAGCTTTCTCTCCATTTAAATACATACGATAAGTCAAGAACATTTTATACAGAAGCAATTGATATTTTGCCTAGACTCATGAACCAGTTTATACCCCACTGATTCTAGTCTCAATTATTTGTACTACATATCTGCTAATAAGTTATGTACCTATAAAGAAAGTTTCTAATTTATTTCCATGAATTCAGCATAGTTTTAGGGAAGGTATAAGTAAAAATATTCAATTAACAGAAAATTCAGCTTCTTTCTCATTCTTTCATAACAAGTCTTTATTACATCATCTATTTAAAAATGATTAAAAATGATAAAATAGTATTGTCCTTATCATTATATTGGTTCTACTTATGAAAGCTGAACTATTTTTACATAGAATTTATAGTCTGCCTGTCAAAAAATACTGCATTTTCTTGCAAATTACTCATTAATTTCCCCATTTCAACTTTTTTCACATAGATTTCTCAGAAGAAACCAAGATAGTAGCTTCTTTGACAATGAAATGTACAAAATAAATGACATGTCAACAAGTAAATCAGCATTCCCTTTCTGACCAGCTGGGTCATGTTTCCTTTTCAAAATCCTCAGTCCCATGATACAAAATAATAATAATCTAAAAGACCTCATTAAATGATCAATATATTGACATAACCTCTATAAGGAGACACATAGTGTTTTAATTGATTCCATGAATCCATTAAATGGAATACTAAACCCAAGTCCCCAATTATATTGTAAGATAAATTTTTCTTTATTAACTAATTTTCTCCCGGTTACGAATAATGGAGTATAAAAAAATTAAAACACTTTTATATATAACTAAACAGTAAAAGAAGCCCAATTTCACTAAATCTTTCATACAAATAATATCACAACAAAAGTTTTAATAGACAAGTTAAACCATGTTTACTTACCAGAAAACTCCCAAAGGCTGAATTAAATATTGCTGCTGCCTATAGAAAAAATAAATGGGGGGAAAAACTCGCTGAAGGTGAATAGGAAAAGCAAAAGCAAAGGTTATCATTGTCCCATCCCCCACCATTCAAAATCTTAAAACATTGACCCTATAAAGCAAAGTTAGTCACTGCTTACAAAAATTGCCAGTGGCCTATAGTTTACTAAGATAGATGAGCTGCAGGTTAGGAATTCATAAATAATGGGTCCCAAAAGCAAGCAGAAAAGGCATGCATGAGATGCTCTGAACCTATATGACAGTACCAAAGAATTGTCACCAGTAGTAAATTGAAACCTTGTTGTTATTGATTTTACTACTAAAGTTAAAACAATCAGAGGGTGATTTATTCATAAGAAATTTCATATTACTGGGAAGTGAAAAACCAGAATTATATTAAGAAAACATTAACTACCTTCTATCAGGGAGCCTAAGTCCTCGGAGATACACCCAGCAGAGTGAGATCTGTGGCCTCCATACAACACACATTAAAATAATGAACAGTGTCTTAAGACCAGGGAAGTTATTGCGGTTCCATTAATTCTAAGGTAGAAATGAGCAAAAAAAATTCTATTGGGTGTTCAAAATTTAAAGAAGAAATATTTGACTTTGCTTACCTAATTATCCAGGGAATACACAGTAGATGTAACACAGCTCTTAACTTTAAATCAACCACTGTATTCCTTGAAGCTACACCTGAATCCTAAAAGCTTCTCCTATTATTCAAAAAGGATAGGAACTTGTATAACATCCAATTTGATGAAAGAAAGGATAAAGAAAGAAAATAAAAGGAAAAAGGAGGAGTAGAGAAACCTATTGACATTTCCTGAAGATCCAGAGCAGCATTATATTAATCATCATGGACACTTGCAGCAACTTCGTAGTAAGAAGACGATGCCAGTTTAGCAAGTTTGAACAAAGTCCAGAGCCAGGAGCTAGGAGCTGCAGCCGACATGCCTTCTGCTCCAGAGGAGGAGGCGATGAGAGTGCATGGGTAATGAGATCCTTGGCTCCACAGAGCTTAGCGTTCCTGTTGAAGTTCATAATTAATTCAAAGCTTTGATAATTTCATTAGATTTCTCCTTTGCTGGCCCCATCAATAAAAGATGGCACTGAACCACACCTCCTCTGTGGCATAAACATAGGCATAGGCACAGACCAGGGAACCCTCTGCTTCATGACAGGGACAACGGCATATGGTGTTCCATGTTGTGCAGGGAGCAGTGGAAGAAACAAAGATTCGGCTAAATAAAACAGTGCAGGGGGCAACGGTAAACTAGAGCAACATACATGTATCTTCCTGGAGTTCCGTTATGGGTGATTCAGGAAAAAGTTTGATGTGGGGGGTGGAAAAGAAGTAAAATAGTAGAAAGAAATGAGCTGTGGTGAGATCAACAAGGAACTCTACCTTCCTTTCTACAAAAATGCACTTCCCCCACAAACAATGTTTATTTCCAGGTACCATGTTGGGCTTAAAATGGATTGATCTCTATTTTTAGTAAAGAATGAGGCCTTCCCCTTTGAGCTCCTCCCTTCCAAACTTGCTCCTTTCCAGTGCCTTTCCCCAACCTTAAACTAGCTAGCTGACGGTTTTGCCTAGCATTAAAAACGAACAAACAAAACACAACATGGATGGTTAGAAGTACCAAGGCTCGGAAGTCAAGTAAAATAAATGTCAATTGCTATTCAAATCGCCATACTCACACTCCACCCAGTTCTCTTTTTAAACCCAAACACAAGAAATGTATTTCATATGACTGGCTGTCTCCCTGCATTTTATAAAATGATGGTGATGACAGTGACGAGATATCTTAGCTACTCAAAGATGCTGCAGGCTCACTTATTCCTAGTTGCTTTTCTGACAGAAGCAATGGATTTGAACTCACTCACCTACACTACCACTCGGTCCTCCCAGGCAGTGAGCTCAAGCAGTCACTGGTGAAAAGCTTTGGGTACTCTGAAGAATCATGTAAAATCAAACACTAACCCAAGAATGTAGAGCTCAATATTAATAAATAATTAAGTTAATAGTTGGCTCAATCATGCATTTGTAGTATATAAAGGAATTACGTTTTCCAGGATTCTGAAGAGTGATAAATATTCAGAGTATTTAATTGATGTATAAGGGACATGTGTATCTTTTGACTTAGTGAGGAATGCCCAGCTGTTTAGTATCATATACAAGGCTCTCCATAAACAGGTTTCCATCTGGAGAGAGATCTCATTTCCTGCCTCAAATTTTGTATCCTTACAACACTAAACTACTTGTGATTCCCCGAACTCATCATGTGTCTTCTTACCTCTTTCTTCCCTGGCCTGAGTGTCTTTCTCCTTTCTCTACTACTGATCTCAGCAACTCAGCTTGGCCATTGTCCTTCAAGAAGATTGCAATCATCTCCTCCAGTACACACATGTCCCATGCCTGCTGCCACAGCATCCTGAGCATAGCTCTGTCATGGCACCAGCCACACAATGAAATGACCTACCTCCCTGCCTTCCTGCCCCACTACAGACTGAAGTCTTCTAAGGAAGAAACCTGCTGAAGCTCATCTTAAGCTCCTACATGTTTGCTATGGATTGCTGAAATAAGTAGAATTCCCAGAAACATTCCAAGTCTACCTCTTGTACCAAGTTACTCCATGTGTCTGGCAGAATCCAAGGACTGGAAGACACAAGACTGAATCTGACCAGGCTACAACCAAGCAACAGCAATGACAGACTTCAGTCTCCCACCCAACATAAGCATCTCTTTGACATCCTATTTTGCTTCCTGTTACTTTCCTATTATGATAGAGTTACATAAATATGCGTAACATAAATAATGTTTTAAAATCTACCACTGCTATAAAACAATATAGTTAGTTAAAAAAATCTACATTACCAGGGAATATTCTGCAGCTAAGAGGATGATTTGCCTAATCCAGTGATGGCGAACCTATGACACATGTGTCAGAAGTGACATGCGAACTCATTTTTTTGGTTGACTTTTTTTTGTTAAATGGCATTTAAATATATAAAATAAATATCAAAAATATGTCTTTTTTTTACTATGGTTGCAAATATCAAAAAATTTCTATATGTGACAAGGCACCACAGTTAAGTTAGGGTTTTCAAAATGCTGACACGCCGAGCTCAAAGGTTCGCCATCACTGGCCTATACTGATATGAGAGCACAGTGATATTTAAAGTGGAAAAATAAGTTTCAAAACAGTGTGTGTAATTTCTTCAATATGGTTTTGTCCACACCACAAAGCAATTCTCAGATATCAGCTAGGTGTGCTACAAGTCAACGTCATGTGCTACTTATCTACCTGAAACTAGTGTCAGCTCCCCCAGGTTAAGGGCTCAGTCCCATAAGAGTGCCCCCATTTTGGATGTCAATCACAAGTCTAAGTTGTCACCTGTGCTTCTGGCCAACTGGCTATAAATCAAAGGTTCCCACAACCTCTTCTTGAGTTTGATTAATTTGCCAGAGCAGCTCACGGAACTCAGGAAACCAGCTTCCTCACTATATTACTGCTTTATGTAACTCACGAGAAGCCAGATGGGAGAGAGGCACAGGGCAAGGCATGGGGAAGGGCACAGAGCACTCATGTCCTCTCTGAGTGCACCACACTCAGCACCTGCAAGTGTTCATCAACCTGGAAGCTCTTGGAACCCTTCCCTCTGGGGTTTCATTACATAGACCTGGCTGATGAAGTCATCGGCCATTGGTGACTGAACCCAATCTCTAGCCCTTTTCTACTCCCCAGAGTTCTGGGAGTCAAAGGAAAAGTTCCAAACCTCTAATCACAGGTTAGTTACCCTTGCAAACAGTCCTATCCTTAGGTTAGCTAGGGGCTTCCCCAAAATCACCCAATTAACAACAATAAACACCATTGCCTGCTGTCTTCCCTTAGGAAATTCCAAGGGTTTTAGGAGCTCTGTGCCAGGAACTGGGATGAAGACCAGATATGTATTTCTGATTATAAATCACGACATCATATTCCTATTGTGTAAACATTTACACACACACACATACATATACACAGGTGTGTGTAAGAAAACATCATTTTTCTAAAAGGGATAAAAAAAAAAAAAACCCTCCAAGCCCTAACCGGTTGGGCTCAGTGGATAGAGCATCAGCCTGCAGACTGAAGGGTCCCAGGTTCGATTTCAGTCAAGGCATGTACCTTGGTTGCGGACACATCCCTAGTAGGGGGTGTGCAGGAGGCAGCTGATCGATGTTTCTCTTTCATCGATGTTTCTAACTCTCTATCCCTCTCCCTTCCTCTCTGCAAAAAATCAATACAATATATTTTTTTTAAAAACCCTCTTAACTATGGTTACATTTCTTGAAAGGGATTGAGCAAAGGTCCTTTTTATTTTTCATTTTGTTTTGTGTCCTGTTGGGCTTTTGTTTCTAACATGTTATTTTTCTATATGTCACAAGGGTTATCTGGCCAGGGAGATGTTCAGCCATTTATTGTTTGCATTTTGAATTTCTTTGTGTTAAAATGTAATAAATATTTCATTTTAAAATGAAACTAAGATTGCAATCCCTACTCTGTACATTAGAGGTATCTCCTGCTGGCTGCCTGACAAGCTGGGGTTGCCCAGCCCCTGCACCTCACTGCCCTGGGGATGAGAGGCCACAGGAGGAGCTGAGGGCTGCTTCCCGGAGTGTCTCTAGTGCGTGAATATTTGGTTTTGAAAATAAACCAAAAATCCACTATTATTTCTGTATTATAACAAACATGGCTGTTATAATACAAACCTATGAACTGAGATGGAACATGAGCCACCAAAGACAATTCTATCTGAATGTAGAACTCTTCAGGTTATATGAGCAGACTCCCTTAGAATATGAGTTTCCTCTCCTCTGCCTACTAAAAGCTGCACACCTGTGACAGTTCACTGATTTTTCAATGTAGCATTTCATTGATCTCTTTTTGCTAGAAACAATTTAATTACCCATTCCCCAAGTAGAATACTCCATTCTACAAGAATGTTCCATTACAGCAAGAATGTTGTCTAATTTGTACAAGATTGTATCCTCGGTGCCTAGAAGAGTAGCTGGCTCATAGAAAACCCTCAATACACATTACTGAATAAATGATTGGGTGAGTGTATGAATGAATACTTCTTGTGCTAACTGAATGCCCTGCACAGTAATGTTTTCATTACTGAACTCATGAAACCTACCTGCAAAGTGTATTCCTTGGTGTAATCACATCTGATGGGTATTAGATCAATGCTAACTGGGAAAAAAAGTTCATATTGAGGTGGTTTTTAAATACTGTGTAGATTGGCTTCCTTTATATTACATATGTTTAGATAACATATTGCTTTTAGTATCAGCCCAATTTTACCCAATATATGGTATTTTACTAATGTTTCATTATATATTGTACAGCTTGTCTTTATTAAATTATTTTGGAAAATTGAGCAAGTTGAATAATGAATTCATTTCTTCATACCCTACTTGGAATTATTTAAACTAAAAAAGGTAAACTTAAAAAAGAAACCTGAAAACAATGGCGACAGAGAGTCTTCTGGCTCATGAAAGCAAGCTTTCCCATTGCTGGCTGCTTTTAAATGTTGTGAAGTTCTACCTTACAGTAAGCCCCAACCTTCCCCTTCCGTACTGCCACGCACTGACCATGCGCCATGCTGTGCAATTCTGTAAATATCTAATCCCCTTTTCATTTTTTATGTTTTAAATTTATCTTTATTGTTAAGAGTATTACAGATGACTCCCCTTTTCCCCCCATTGACCCCCTGCACACCACACCACCTCCCCGCATGACCGCACTTCAAATATATGAACACCGCTAGGTCCTACCCACGTCTTCTCAGTCTTCTAACACTGTATCTAAAACTCAGAATGCTGGTCCAACACCCCTCTTTATCCTTCTCTCATCAGTGCACTAAATAAAAACCAAACAAACATGAAATCCATTGTTTATACTACACGTGAATAACCTACTGCAAGTTAATGTATGAAACTTCTAGTGTTCACTCTTGCATACTCTGCTTCCCCAGTCAATGTATAATGTTCACCAAAATGTTAAAAGGGGACATTTATGGTTCTTTCAGAATTTCTAATAATGCTTGCTCCAAGCTGAGAATGTGTGGTAAGTATCTATTCTAAAGTAAGATATATATCCATGTAGTACTTATAAAAAGACATCAAAACTAGGCCAGGGACCGTTTCGCATGCAGGCTATATGGTAACAACCTAGAAATTGTAGAGAAGAGTAATAAAAGGTGTAACTTAAGCCTGTGCTCACCCTTGATGCAGCCTGTGTTCCTTTCTTGACTTTGTAAGTAGAGTCCCTAGTTGCTCTTCCTGAGTGGAATGCCCTTTCTGTTCTGCTCCGCCTGCTGCAGGTCTCATTTCTAGATCTCACTCTTTGCAGGATGAACCTGTGCTTATTGCTCCGTGGGCTGATCAGCATTCCCTGGAGAGTGCAGCAGCTACTCACCTGCTTTCCCTCCTTGGTTTTGACTAACTTCTCTATGTCTGGTACCTTCCTCTGGTTCACTTACACATCCTTCTTCCCCAACCCCCCCAGTCCTAGGGAATACAGCACCACGATGCTCCCAGCACTCTCAGGGGGCGCTCTCCTCCTGTGGCAGCCCAACCAGTACTTTTTTCCTTCAGTAAACACCCAGCATGGGACAGCAATGCCATCCTTGCTTTCCGGCAATGTCTCCTGTCCCCACTGTTGGCTCTTTTAAATATATTTTCCCTATCCAAGTGATTCAAGAACCCCAAACGCGTGATTAATTCAAAGTACAGGGAAGACCAGTGGAACTCCTGAGGCCAGAAAAGAAGCAAACGCGAACCAACTCTGAGGTCACTTCCATGATCCAGACCAAAGTGGGTTCCCAGATAAAATAGCCCCACCACAGGAGTTTACAATCAAACATCACACACAATGTTAGAAAGCTGTCTAGGACAACAGCAGCACTCTAACGCAGTTAGGAAAGGAGGAGAAACTGAGTTTCCACAACATACTAAAGAAGAAAATACTAGATAAACTGAAGACCTAGATTTGAAAGGTAAAACTTGAAGAAGAAATTATGAGAAATGATCTTTATGCCTTTGGAAAAGGAAACAATTTTTTAAAAGTAAGACACAAAAAATTCACATGTGAAAGGAAAAGCTAGGATTGTCATGCAACGAAGTTCTGGCCAATGAGATATAAATTGATATAGGCTTGCCAGGCATGGGGCTGGGGTGGGGTGGGTAGGGAGGTTGGGTTCTGGCCCTGCCTTTCTTCCCTTCTTCCTCCCTAGAGCCCTGAAAGCTATCTTGCACCAGAAGAGAAAGACCAAGAGAAATGCAGAGACAGCCTCTCTAACATCATGGAGCCTCAGAACAAATGCCAGTGCCCCTACCCACAGCCATCTTGGTAAAGGAGACAAGTCCCTGCCTGTGGAAGCGACTTTCAGTCTCATCTTCTATTCTTTGAAGCCTAACTGATACAATCTTGTTCCTAAACGAGGGAGAAAATAATAAAGGACTAATCAGGCCCTATCTCTTGTTCCCATTGCCGATGGCATAACACGAAAGATATGGAAAAGAAAACTGACTATTGGTGATAACTTGGAGATCAAAGCTGCATTGTCTTACCCCAGAAAAGTTCCTCAATATGTGAATTTTTATCACTTCAGCCTCTGATTCACTAGAACTGACCTAATATTTATTTCCTTTCTAAGCATAGGTTCAGTTCCAAAAAGAAAAGACTATAAAGACATCAAAGATTAAATTCTAATCCTTGGGTTTCCATTAAATATGGAAACATAATATTGTCTTTTTACTTGTCAGACATTTTGCAAAGTGTCATAGAAAAGCAAAATATTTTTAAAGAATTAGGGAAACGTTTATTCTGTTTGCTTTAAAAGGCAATTATAATGGATTTCTGATAAGTATCTTCATTGCTAGGACATTTTAAGATTCACTATTTAATTACCACTATTTTCACTGTATAACTCTCATAACAAGTAAAATTTGAGTTATACATTTCTCTATTACACTTAAGTACGACTGAACCACTATACAGAAGTAAATATATAGAACACCAATTAAAATGCAAGTTTATATACCATGCTCAGCATTAAAGGGGCACTCTTCATTTGATTCTATTATTTTGTTACCGAGTTTTTAAAGCAGCAATGGCTACAAAGTAGAATATTGTTCTGAAATGAGTGTTGAATATTTCTTCTCAACAAATAAATCTAAACGAGGACTATAATACTGCTACAAGGCATTCACCAATTTAAAGAAAGATTACTTTTAGAACATGTACCATTAAAAGTCACCATTTTAATGACCACTTCAACTCCTTGTTCATACATATGCAAGTTAAGAGTAAATGGCATCCAGCTGCTTTTCTGAGAGTAAGCTACACTTCCTCCCTCTTTCTGAAGGTCCATTTCTTGATACCAATGGAAAAAAATTATTTAATATCCTTAATCTTGAAGTGAACTGGGGGTGGCTATTCTTGTTTATAACTATTCATCTAAATTCAGGCAAGGAAAAAATATATTCAAGTTACTGTTTCTGGGCACTAAATTGAATCAGGTGTCTTCTCCTCTTAAGAAAATTAAGTTGCTTTTGTGCAAGAGTGTTTTAATGAGAACAGAGCCTGCCGACAGTGATAAATGGGAATGACACCAGAGAGAGCATGTAAGCAGGACAATATGTGCATGTAACAGTCTTACAGCCTATTTTTCACTGACTATTCTGAATGACTCCGCTGTTTCTTAAGGGGCCTATTAATCTCAAATTTAGTTATTACACAACGTTTATTTGAACATATATTCTGCAGATGATGACAGTTAATAAAGGAAATCTTTCACAAGCTGTATTTTTACATATTGTTCCAACTACAGCTCCCAGTAATTTGATGGTATTGATGGAATAACCTATATTGTGCTGAGGCTTTTTTTTTAAAGGCACATATATTCAGATTCCTTTCTAAGCACATGGGGACTCTTAAATAACTGTTAAAATGCATACAAAAAAATCCTACTATGACACAGTAAAAGTAATAGGACATCTTAACTGTTCAACAAAGATTGTTTAATGTGGAAACTGACCCTTCTAAGACAAACCAGATATCTTTTAACATTTTTTAAAGCTTTGGTGCATAATGCACAATGCTTCTTGCATACCAATCTACTGCTCACAATATGCATGGAGCAGGGGAGGGAAGCCAAAATCAATTTTCTTGAGGTGCAAAAAGAATCAAGTAACACAGCGGCTTTGATTTTCTCCATGGTGTGTTTTTTTCTTCTTCTTCTTTTTTTTATAAAACCCCATGTACTTAAAATAGCGGTGATCCTGTATTTCTTATTCTGGTAGCATACTTAAAGGCTTACCAGAATTATTTTCACACTTTCCTAAAAAACGTATTTATCAACTCAAATAACTTCATCAATTCAGATTGAGGCTCTCGTTCCAGGAGAAATCTGTTATGTTAAATATAACTGGTTCATAATAAGAAAACCTATTAGCAGAAAATACTTATAGTAGTATTTTTAAATCTCCCTCATAACTGAGATGAATACAGACCTACACACTTTCAATTTCATTCCTGTGAAATCTCAGTCTTCAAAGGTATTCAATTTCAATGAAATCAGAATTTTCAAGCGGGGAAGGCCCTTAGATACTATGACAAGCCCGTTATACATGAAGAAACAGAACTCTAGGGGGATGAAGGATTTTTCCCAAGGTCATATTGGCTAGTGGTAAAGCAAGAAGAACTCATCTCCAGACATTCCCTATACCCTCTCTATTTTACCCACATTGCCTATTTTACATCTTATTTTTAACAGATATTTGTATATATATGATACAAAAATGTCATATACCAAAACACTAACTGTGATTATGTTGGGGTAATGAGATTATGGATATTTTTTCCTGTGTGCTTTTTCCTTATTTTCAAGGTTTTGTACCAATTATGTGTTTATTAGTAAAAAAGCATACAATAAATGTTTTATGTTAAGTACTCCTAACATTTTAAAGGTTCTCTCTTTAATCTTTAGGGAAACCTTGAACAATGCTGTGCACATATTAGGTGCTCAATCCATGTCTGACTAAAAATTGAGTGAATTTGAGGGTAATGCCAAAAAGAATCCACCTAAATAGTCTTACTTGTTATATTAACACTGAATACTCAGAGGAACAAACTGTGAGTGTAGATGTAACTCAGAATAACAATTATTAAATTAAAAATACATACTATTTATTTATAGCATATTAAACACTTAAATATCTATGATGTAGCTGAATGAAACCTACTTAAAATATTATATACTACTTGAAATCTTGAAATGCCAATTTTTCAATTATTTCTGAAGTTTCATTGGTTTCAATCTTTTGGGTTTCCAATTTCCTGTCAAAGAGGAATAAAATAAATATTCCTTTAATTATTAATTAATTCAACAGAGATTTATTAAACACTTTATAAGGCTAAGCACTAAGAATACAAAAATAAATGCCCATAGACTACTGCTCACAGTGTAGAGCTAGGAGACAGGCTATAATGGCTATAATACAAAATCAATAAGATCAAAGTGTTATGGCTGCACAGAAATCAACTACTAAAATTTCCTTTAAAATGGCCTTTTTCAATACCTCCTAGAGATATACAAGGAGCACTTCTCTGATCAATTAATGGACGCTCTATTTAATGCCAACACATGAACTAAGCTCTCAGCACACCAACCGAAAAATTGCCCAAGAATTCCCCTAACACTTTGTTTAGAAGCACATCCACAAAACCTAAGTGACAACCTATGTCAAACCATCTAATGTTTCTTGCAAATTTTAGACCCCAGCTACCTACCTCTGTTATTTCTGCTCTTTTCCATCCATTAGGACTGGGAATCTCAGAGCTTCTTAAGAGGGCAATGGATCAATCCCTCAGCAATAACTCTTTCATCCGCTTTTCATTAGCAATAAAATAGCTTTCCCACCATCTTCTGGGAAATAACTTAGCACAGATCCTGCAGAATTTTACCACAGAACTGCAGTGGACTTCTGCACATCATCTAACCCAGGCACTTTTCATATAACAGGGCTACATTGAAATCATGAATAAACAGAACCAACCTATCCTATTCTTCATGATTTCAGGACTAGGGACTACAAATCTCTCTTAGAATTCCACATTTAAAGTTTATATTTTAAATCACATTTTCACTAGCAAGTCCTTTCCTTTTCATTGAGATCATTGATATGAGTGAAATATGGATCGGCTGCCTCCTGCACGACCCCGACTGGGGATTGAGCCTTCCACCCGGGCAGGTACCCTGACTGGGAATTTAACTGGCAACCTTTCGGTAGACGGACGGTGCCCACCCAACAAAGCCACACTGGCCGAGGCTGTTCTATATTTTTATTGTGGCGGTGTTTAATACTCTTTATGTATTTTCCAGAACTAATCAAACTACTTTTAAAGGGTGAATTTTACTTTCTGCAAATAATACATCCATAAACCTGACTTTTTAAAATCATAAAATTGTAAAAGTAAACAAATAGTAGAAAAATGTGACATTATGATTTAGCTTTTTTCATATTTACTTGGTTTTGATGTTTACACAGAAATGTCAATAAGTAAATATTAATGTCTTTAATAAAAACAAAGAATAACTATAGTTACTATTACTACTTACTACCTATGAAAGCTTAAGATTCAGAGCTCTGTTTATAATTTGTAAAAATGTCTTAGTTACATATTGTGGATACTTAAGACTCTACGGCCTTATGGGACATTAAAAAAATACAACCTCCTTTTATACTTTTTAAAAGATGATAAAGATTTCATGTCAAATAAACTATTTTAATTTAAAATCTTCACAGATGCACCTGTGAAATACTAGAAAAATACTGATGAAGTCAGAAGACCTGATTTCAAAACAACTTCGTCACATACTCAGCTGTGAAAACTCTTTAAATCTCAGTTTCTTCATTTTACTCAATGGGAATAACTGCATCCACTTCATAAATTTTTTTTAGGATTAAATGAGATGGAAAATATAAAAATCCCTGGGTATCCTACAAAGATATAAAGTACCATATTAAGTAAGACCCAGCAAGCCTTCATTATACAGTCAACCCTTGAACAACATGGGTTTGAACTATGTGGGTCAATTTATAGTGGATTATTTTTCAATAAATACTGTAAATGTATTTTCTCTTATGATTTTCTTAATAACATCGTTTCTCCAGCTTTATTGTAAGAATACAGTATCTAATACATATAACATACAAAATATGTGTTAATAGACTGTTTCTGTTAAGGCTTGCAGTCAACAATAGGCTATCAGTAGTTAAGTTTCTGGGGAGTCAAAAGATATAAGTAGATTTTTTACTGCATGGGGGAGGGGGGTGTTGAAGGGGGAAGGGTACTGCCCCTAGCACTCACATTGTTCAAGGGTCAACTATACAACTATTCATCTTCCAAGTCCCTGAAGAACTTAGGCTGTACATGGAAACAAGGGATGTCATCACAGGAGAAGGTTCACTAATGAACTGATCATTTCTAAAATGATTCCCAGGAAAGCATTTTCCCTTCCCGCACTCAGACCCAAACTATTTCACAATAATATCTACCTCTGTACTTCACTTTTGGTTGGTTTACTCTCACAGATGGTACAGTTAGGCACCTGATAATACCTTGCAAACAAAATGCAAATAAGTTGCTAAATATAACGTAAGTCCTACAGAAGATGCAGGATTTCACTGAGTCAATGAAATCAGAGCAAAGACAATGACAAGTAAGAAAAAAATAACTGACAATATAAGTGCTTGAAAGGAAATTAATCTGAATATGTGTGTGTATGTGTATTTTTTTAAAATTCTTTATTGTTTAAAGTATTACATGCGTCTCCTTTTTCCCCCATTGACCTCTGGATATTTTTCCATTGATTTTTAGAGAGAATAATAGAGAGAGGGGAATACAGAAAGAAATATTGATGTGAGAGAAACACATGGATTGGTTGCCTCCTGCACACGCCCTGACCAGGTCCCAGGCAGGGAGGAGCCTGCAACCCAAGTACATGCCCTGACCAGAATCAAACCCAGGCCCCTTCAGTCCACAGCCGACACTCTACCCACTGAGCCAAACCTGGTAGTGCCAGAATATATATTTAAATGAGAATACCTGTAAAAATTGAAGATGCCTAAATTCTTTTTGCAAATTTGTATATTTATGATTGTTTTGTAAAAATAAATAGGAGGGAGAATTGTGACATCATCCCATCATACAATTTTCTTAGGAACACTACGGTGATTCCCCACCCTCCAAAATAATAATTTATTCTTCATTCACACCAAGAATTAGTAAATAGTTATAATATAACTGGAATTTTATGGACTGAATTACAAAACAAGCTTATTTTCATAATTTCATTTCATTTTTTAAAATAAAAATTAAACATATTTTTCAGTAATTACTACTACATAGCAATTTTCCTCTTAAAGTTAATTGGCATTAAGTGAGATTTCTACTGGATTATTTACTATTAAGCAATGTGGCTTTTCTTTTTTTTTTATTTTAGTTACTCAAATTTTTATAGGGGGCCAAATAGAGCAATTCTTTTTATTTCTTATAAAAGCTTAGCTGAGGTTAAAAAAAAAAAGTTTCACTGTATTACACTCAGATGAATATAATTTAAATTTTCTACAAATAATAGAGTAACACAGGAAGAAATATGAGAGAGCGTCTCCCCAGCTTCCTTGTCTTACAAATAACAACTGGAAGCAGCTCAGTGTGGGAAGTGACTTGCTCACAATCACACAGTTTCTGGCAGCAGCCGAGTCAGGATGATAAGGAAGAGCTCCCAGTCTTCCTTCTCTAGGCCATTAATCTTTATTGGACTCTAATAGACTACGTGGATAAGATATATGTGAATATCAAAAATACACGGAACGGAAATTGTACAGACACACTAAAACGTAAAACACTAGTCAGCAAGCAGTGAAGCACTAAATCGACTTCAAATTTTTATTAAGGTTATCCTTCTGTTAGTGATTGAAGGTATATTAGCTTAGAGGCCCATGCAATAGCTATAACACCACAACTAATGGACTGCCAAGAGATGATTTAATAAAGAGGCCCAGCTGAACAACGGTGTGTAAGTAACTCTGACAACCTGAGGCTTTCTTCTGGTCAAACGTTTTATATCTATAAGTGACTTTCTCTAAAGAAATTACCCGAGAAGAGACTCTCAAAGGTTTCACTGTAATAACAATAGTCCAAACAGTCTGAAGTTCAGATTCTCCGAGATCTTAAGATGTGACTTAAAACACACACACACACACACACACACATATACACACACGCACATACACGCACATACACACATACACACGCAAGCACGCATGCACGCACAAACACACACACACACACACACACAAACTGAAAGGTCTTGTCCCCAGAGTCTTCTCCAGGCACCATTTGTAACATGGTTAGAGACCAAGTTAAACAATGCATTCAGCAACCACAATGAATATTTCTTTGGGTTGAAGTAAAATAAAGAAATAAAGTAACTTTTTAAATGTTCCCCTCTAGAATTTACTCACATAGGAGCAACAAAAATTAGGGGTGGGAAATGTAATTAAAATGTTAAAATTCACATTTCTATAAAATAGTATGTGACTTCCTCATCTTTACAACAGGGACCAACCTGCATTGAGAACATAAAAGTAGTGTGGGGAGGAAACTATCAAATGAGCGAAGATTTTAAAATATCATAATAATGAATATGATTGATAAGAGTTCTGGGAAAAGGTCCTTGCACACCCTTTATAACCTTGCTGGAAGTGTCACAGTAAGCAGCAAAACTTTAAAAATATCATACATACCCCTTGGCCCACCAATTTCACTTTTAAAACGTCTATTTAGCCGAAACCGGTTTGGCTCAGTGGATAGAGCATCGGCCTGCGGACTGAAAGGTCCCAGGTTCGATTCCGGTCAAGGGCATGTACCTGGGTTGCAGGCACATCCCCAGTAGGAGATGTGCAGGAGGCAGCTGATAGATG
>NW_006295491.1:6190855-6209070 GCF_000327345.1 Myotis davidii | reverse complement strand
AAAAAAAACACGTCTATTTAAGAAAAGAATACAGCCCTCACCAGTGTTGCTTGATGGTTAGTATTGTCCCACACACCTAAAAGTCTCAAGTTCAATCCCGGTCAAGGGCATGTACCTGGGTTGCAGGTTCAATCCTCACCCCAGTTGTGGTGCATATGGAAGGCAACCAATTGATGTGTCTCCCTTACCTCGGTATTTCTCTCTCTTTCTCTCTCTTTCTCCCCCTTCCTCCCTCCCTTCTACTCTCTAAAAATCAATGGAAAGAATATCCTAGGGTGAGGATTAACAACAACAACAACAAAGAATACAGATCCAAAAAAGATTTAGCTAATACAATTTTCATCACAGCATCCTATATAATAAAAGGGTAATATGCAAATTGACCCTAACAGCAGAACGACCACTCGACCTGTCACTATTAGGCACACTGACCACCTCTCGGTCCCTCACCCGAGCCGGCAGGCTCCAACTGCCCGATGGAGAACGGGGAACCAGAGGTGGGTGGCGGGGGATGTGGGCGGCACCAAGCCAAGGCCCCGCCTTGCCAGTCACCCCACACACAGAGGGGGGTGGGGCCAGCGAACAGGCAGGAACAGCCAATCTCTTAGTTCTTCCCCGAAGCTGACAGGTTCCAATTGCCTGATGGCAAACAGGGAACCAGGGGAGGGTGGTGGCAGGGGACAGGGCCCTGCTCACAGGACAGGCCTAGGGACTGTACCTGCACACAAATTTTGTGTGCCAAGCCTCTAGCTATTCTATAATAGGAAACTCATCCAGGACTGAAGTAAATCATTGTACATCCACACATGAGAATAAGCATTCATAAAGAATGTTGTAGAACACTACAAGACATGTTCACAATATATTGTTAAGTGGACAAATAGAAATATAAAACAGTATGAAATGTATGACTTCATTAAACATATGTTTAGATAAAAAGGTCTTGAAGATATGCATATACTAGTAATATCTCAAGTGTATCTGAACCCAGTCATCATTTCTCCAACTCTGGCCGTTCCAGTGGGATTATGGTATTTGTTTTGTTTCTTTGTTTTTATTTCTTTGTTTCTATATTTTCTAGATTATTCACTAAAAAATGCAGATTTTATGATAAGAAACTTAAGTTATTAAAAAATTTCAATCAGCACCATAATATAAAATTTTTTAGTCATTCTGGAATATTGCCTGTGACTAGGAGATGGACAGTGAATGAAGACTAATCTTTTCCTTTGATATGCCACTGGCCAAAAACTATGTTTATGTGATAATGTGAACCTAACCCCCTTTCCTCCAAAAAAGTCATTTTATTAAGAATGACAATACTTTCTGTTATTAGAAAAAGAAACCATGACGGCATTATCAAAGCAGTCATTTGGGGGAAATTAAATTACAAATGAGGACAATTATGTGGAATGATTTTAGGTTGCAAGCAAAATGAATGAGGGTTTAAATACTTAGAGCCTCAGAGAATATCTTAGGTAAAAACAGAGTTTTTTATTTCCTTTCAAACACAGTTTATTATTTACTCACTTAAAAAATGTATTCCTTTACCTACTTACAATAGCACTTTTTAAAAGGAAGCTCAATTTCTTATGAAGCAAAGACCACCTGAATTTTCACATGAAATATTTCTACTGAGAGAATATTTCAAAAGACTGAAATTTAAAAAAAATTATCCATTTTTGGAGACCAATAAAATATTAGGTAGCTAGGTAGCCAGTGTGTGTAACTAACACAACATGCGTTTCTCTCTCTCTCTCTCTCTCTCTCTCTCTCTCTCTCTCTGGTTTGTGCATTACATTTATGATTTATGGCATGACTCATTCAAAATAAGTTTATAAAATAAGTATTTTCTTCTTTTAGACACATTTGAAAAATAAATAAATGACTTAAAAAATAACCTTTACCTTTAAAACTATGTTTAGATCATCTTAAAATGGATTGAAAACATGTTCCTAGAAAAATTTAAGAATAAAATTTTACCACAGACAAACACTGCTTAAATGTGAATTATCTCTGCTCAAAGTGCTATGACATTTAATTATTCATAAAACACTCCCTTGGCCAGGATACTGTAAGGAAGACTGAAGCATCAGATATCAGCTGGATTGAGAGACCGCTGTTGCCACTTCCTTCCAGTCACTCTCTGTAGGTCTTAAAATTTCAGTTGAACTGAAGTCTTTATTAGACACCACGTGAGCTAACATGTACTGAAAGACTCTAAGAATATAAATGAGAAAGTTACTGCAACCAGCCCTCCTTTTTCAATCATAATTAGCTTAAATTCAAGGCCCAAATTGTGAACATAGTTTTAAGATTTTTCAACATGTCCTTAACCCGATTCCTCCCCTTGTCTTCTGTATTTTCCTTATCTATCTAACCTTAAAGCTAAAAAGGTTTACATTATTTTTTTACAAAAAATATGGTTGCTTTTAAAAATGTATTCCCTTAACTACTCCTTACATCTACTTTCTAATCCCCAACTCACTTAATTAAATTCAGGATGAATATAAATTATAATTAACATCTTTTGAGGGATTACATGTTCTAATCACAGTTATGCAGTGAATATTTGAAATGCATACATTTTGTTATATTATCTGAAATGTAAATTAGAGCCAAAAAAGATGTTTAATAAAAATGTATAATACTGAAGACTTTATTATGGAACCTGAGGGACTAGAAATGAGATTAAAAGAGTAAAAGAACTGATAAAGTGCAAAAACAAATTGCTTCACCTCCCAAAGCCCCGGAAATGGCCCCACTTGGCTCCCATTTAACCTAGCTTCACACAGTTTAAAAACTGCCTTCCAAGAGCTTTCATTAATCAAACTGAATTTCATTCCCTTCCCGACCCCAGTCAGGAGCTTCAATGAGAGATGATGCATAAAATTTTCCAAGAGCAAGAGACAAAAACCAGTTTTTCTGATCCAGTAATTTATAACGAAATGACTTCACTTCATTTACTTTACTTTCCCTTCAAAACAGCATTGTATAAGCAGAAGAAAAAAGCTGACATGTATTAAGCATCATCTGCATGCCAGACAACAGGTGTTATTTCACTTAATTCTCAAAATTATCCAATGAGGTATACATTATTCTATTTTATAGGTGTGAAAAATAAAGCTCAGAGGAGTTCAGTGCTGGAGAGAAATAAGTCAAATGAATCAGTGGTGAAACTGGGACTTTTAAACCCAGCCTCTCTTGTAAAAGGACAATTGTGAGACCTTAGTGGGGAAGGCCAGGACAGAGCACCTGTTTGCAATTGTCCATTCCAAGTACAATTTCTCAAACAAGCTGCTGGGATTTCCATGCCCCAGAAGACACCTTCATCTCAGGTGATGGGCTTGGATAGAATGCCTCCGGGAATTTCACTCTGTGCTCTCAGGGCTCGTTCTGCAAAAGCCAAGTGCTTGCTGAGAGTCAGGCTTACTTCCCCATGTTTCCATCAGTGTCCGGCAGGAAGGACAGACTTTATTGTGAAGTAAAAATATGATTTATTGTATGCACAGTTTCCTTTCGGTAACTTTTCTCTTTTATCTTCAGGGTATTTTTGCGCATTTATCAGGCTGTTAGGCAAATTCAAGTGTTGCCTTTTATTCCCTTCAACTGTCAGCTTCTAGTTTTATTTGCCAAGTTTTACTAGTAGTTAGACTAGTTCTTACTTTTTCCTTTGAGATCATCAGTATGAGATAATACCAAATTGCTAAGCTACCTAGCCAGTCAATCCTGAAATGTAGGGTTAAAAAAACAACAAAACTTGTTAGCATGTTTGTTTTTTTCTCATTTATTTACGATCCATCCTCCTAGCTCTATGTGACATAATTATCCCTAATGTGATACAACCTACTGCAGAAAAATGGTATGGACACGACCCGAAGGCTGGAGGGAGGCTGGTGAGAGAAGAGGGCTATGTTCCAGTATGTAACTTACCAATTAAAACAGCCATGTGCAGGCATGCACTAGAGGGCGCTAGACTTAGCTGATCTAGGTCTGAATCCAGTTCAATAGCTAAAGGAACTCCAAGTTTAATTTAACCATTTCACGCCTCCCTGTTATTTCATATCCAAAAATGGGTGCAATATTAGTATGTAGTTGAAGCATTTTGTGAGAATTAAATGAGACAATTAATGTAAAGCATTAGCATAGTAAGTGGCTAACAAATAATTAGCCATTACTAACTATATCATCATCAATACTATAGCATATTACTATGGTGAGAACCATTAATCAAAGATTTGCCAAATTAGGAAACTGGAACTAGAGATAAAATTTCTGGTAAATTTGGAAAAATAAGGACAAATAAACATATTAAGGTAGAAAGAAGAAGGATGGCCAATAGGGTATGAGGCAAGCCTTTTAAAAAATTCAGAGTTTTTTTTTTTTTACAGTATAACTCACTGTGATTTTTAGAATCATAACCTGTTATGTAGAATCCCTTGTTAATATTTAGAGATTTGTGAGACCTAGAAAAATATTCAACAACAAAAATGTTATCTTTTGGGGAAAAACTTAAAAGAAGTGGGGGAGGAGGAAGGTGGGGGAGTGGAATAAACCTTTAAGAAAGAGTAGGTCCTAAACTTTTTAATTAGGATTGGGGTTTGGAATAAAATTATCATTAAGGGTGCCCCTAAAGCAGTGGTTCTCAACCTTCTGGCCCTTTAAATACAGTTCCTCATGTTGTGACCCAACCATAAAATTATTTTCATTGCTACTTCATAACTGTAATGTTGCTACTGTTATGAATCATAATGTAAATATCTGATATGCAGGATGGTCTTAGGCAACCCCTGTGAAAGGGTCATTCGACCGCCAAAGGGGTCGTGACCCACAGGTTGAGAACTGTTGCCCTAAAGTCTCCTAAAAAGCAAAGGCTGAATGGGGAACACAACCAGAAGGGCAGCAGAGTCACTGTACAATCTAATGGCACCAGGAGGGCAGAAACCAACTGCTCTGGAAAAATGTTTGCATTTTTCCTATGAAGTGTATCTCTAGCCAGTCATCATTTCTCCCACTCCAGCCTTTCTTGTGCCTCTGACAAAATAATAATATGGGGAGGGTGCAAAGAAGTACAATAATTGGTGGAGGTAGAAAGGTGGCCATGAGAAGTTACCATTGGTGTCAGAGGTTGGAAATCTCAGTCTGAAGCTTCATGAAACTGCCAAAGGGCACGAAGACAATGAGAGCAGTAGGGAAGGTAAGAGAAAACAAGGAACACTAGGATCCACAAATTTAATCTGAGTATTATCACCAAAATCAACCCACTAGTCAATCAACAAGCAATTGATGAATTCCTATTGTGTATAAGAAATGAGGATATTTCTTAAATATAAGATGTGATTCCTGTCCTCAAGAACATTTCAACCTACATGGGAGTATAGAACATGTCAAATCCAAAGCTACTTTAAAGAAAACCAAGCAATGGACAAATGTTTCTTTAAAGCAAATAGACTATATAGATTTTCTTCAAAACAGACTTCCTTTAAAACTGAGCTTATTATTTACTCTGTGATGGGCTTCTTTCTATGTACAATGGCTTTGGAGCTCCTCCAAAAATGTCCTAATTATACATCAGATTCTAAGATGTAGATACACACATTATATATAGCTATAGACATACACATCTGTATTTTCAAGTACCTACATGCATATGTACACATATCCATACACATATCCACACCACACACACACACACATACACACAACTAAATGGGCAATACAAAGACATAAAAGAATTTTGCTATCACCACAAAGAAGGATTGCTTTGACAGAACTGGTTCCTTCTCTCTTTATTCTGTAAGGATAAAGTCAAATTCACAATTAACAGTTCAGAAAGTCTCTTTTCTAACATAACAGGTATTTACCTTAAACTTTACAGAGTTTTTCTGAGGTATTAAAATTATTAGAAAGAATCATGTGGATTCTTTTTCATCAGATATATGGTAACCATCCTACCAGCTTATGGAGCCTATACTAGACCTAGACTTTAAGCATTTGCTGACCTTTAGTATCTCCCTGAAGTTCCTACTTTTAAGTCTACAAGGCATTACCCAGGCAGGCTGGTTTGTTGGTTGGGACACGCATGGACACTAATAACAATGCCCACTATTTCCCAGTTCCTCAGTGCACCAGGCACTATGCACACACCACCCTCACAGGCATCATCTCATGCAATAGGGTAGCGCTAAGTAAAAAATGGACGTATTTAAAGTAATTTCCAATTGTACAATAGTTTAAAAAAACAAGTATATTAGAAACAGTTACACACATAGGAATATTTGGAAACTTCCCAGGTTTAGGTATACACTAACAGTCTCTCCAGAAGCTATCTAGAACAGTGACTGAACTAGACTTTCTTTTCTATTCAATTTTCTTTTAGCATTTGAAGTATGGCTTATTGTTGAAGAATATATCCTCGTATTGACCCTTTAAGCTAAATAACGTCTATTTGAATATTTCTGTCTCAAATCCTGACTGAAGGTAAGATCACTTCCATTTGGTGAGGCTCAGTGAGAAAAAGTTATATAGATAATCTGGAGAAAAAGATGAAAATCTTTGATCCATTGATATCCATTGAAAATGTATACAGCCGTACATATTAGGATAATGATCTTATAACTAAAAATCATAACTGCAATTTATTAAGACAATTAAGTACCATTATTATGGCAAGTATTTCTGAGTACTTACCCTACATCAGACAAGGTGATTTATATTCATTATCCTCTCACTTAAAATTAATAATACACCCATTTTACAGGTAAGGTAGATAAGCAGGAAAGTAATTTACTGGTATCTAAAACTAGACAGCTAGTAATTAGTAGAGCCAGAATTTGTTACAGGTCTGTAGACACCAAAGCCCACACTCTTTTCACTATGTTGTGGTGTCAATATTAAAAATCTCAACTTGCCCAGCTGGCATAGCTCAGTGGTTGAGCCTCGACCTATGAACCAGGAAGTCACAGTTTGATTCCTGATCAGGACACATGCCTGATGGTACTGAATTTTGAACAAAATGGTACTGAAATTTGAACCACCACTCATAACAAACTCAGAAACCCCCCAAAATACCCTTCAACTCCATCCAACTATTCCTCACCTCCATCCCCACCCACTCCCAAAAGATAGGTTTATTCAGTTTAAGCTGCATCAAAAATAAAGAGCAATAAAAGTAATGTCAACATCAAATATAAGTATTTCAGCATTTAAATAACAACTTTTCTATAAAATAGAGTGGAATAACAGAGGGACCAGTATTAAGGAGTAATGAAGGTGCAAAAAAATGCACCACGGTCAGCAACCTACCTGGGTACCAGTGTGTTAGAGCATCTTAGTTGGAAACAAACCAACCTAAGAGCCTGTTTTGGAAACCATTGCCATGTCCTGTACACCAGTGTTAGGACGAAAAGCAGGTCCAGGAAGTAAATAAGAAATGAGTGCTTTTACAGAGTGCTCTGAGAAAAAGAACTTTCTAATAAACTTTATCTATTTACAGTGAAATTTTCCTACAGACTCCCTTCCCTCATTTACATATCTGTGCAGGCCTATTCTTTTTTTTTTTTCTTCCAAGCCCCTTTGCCCTTTCAATCATGAAGCATATTACTCCACTGTCAGTGCAAAGCAGTTCCTAACAACAGGGAACCCAGCTGGGATAGGAAGAGGGCAGCAGGCTCATGCATTAACATAATAATCCAACTGTGTTCCCATAGGCCCTTAGGGCAGACAGCATATTAGGTAGGCCTCCTGTGCAGACCCTAGTGGAAGCTGCCTGATCACCTGCCTATCAACCTGTGGCAGCTACAGCCGGCTCAATAGCACCAGCTCCTGCCAAGCAGTGGTGCCCAATTACCTTACTACGAAAGACAGAAATCCATTTTTCTATGTCTGTTTAATGTACTCAATGCATTTTCTTATTTACAAGTTGAATCTAGGTTTCTGCATCGTTTCCAGGGGACTGACTTATTGCCTTTTAACTTTTAAAAGTCTTGTTGTCTAAAGGCCCTATCATTGCAGCAGGCAGGAATGAGACTGAAAACTAAATTTCAAATTCAAAAGCCCAGGTTGAGAAAGCTAACTGCTTGGTCACTAGTCATTTAAAGATTCTTTCATCACGAAGAGAGGACTGGAGGTGTGGGTTAGACCTGAACGGCAGCATCACTATTTCCTCAAGGAGACAAAGGTAGGGGAGATCCTACCCAATGTCTTCTTTTTAAAATTCACATCCAAGCATATTCTAAGGTTCCCACAAAGATTATCTTTGTGTACCCTGATCCTCTCATGTGGAGAGTACCTGGATTGCTACAATTGGCTGAAGGAAGAAGGAATCACAAGGGATGTGCCAAAATTATTTTTTTTAATCTCAATTATTGAAGACTTGAAAAAAAGAAAGCTGGCCCATTGTATGCTTTTTACTGTTTGCATGTATGAAATCCATGCTTTATATTAATGCTGCTCAGCTGTGTGATTTTCTTTATAAGCCACAATACCTATCAAAAAAGGAAAAGCCAAAGGCTATATATAGTCCACTAAAGCAGGGTGGGGAACCTTTTTTCTGCCAAGGGCCATTTGAATATTTATAACCTCATTTGAGGACCATACAAAATTATCAACTTAAAAATTAGCCTGCTGTATTTGGTCAAACATTTAATTAACTCACCCCTAATGCCTTGGCAGGGCCAGGCCAAATGATTTCACAGGTCTTACAGGGCACGTGAGCTGAAGTTCCCCAACCCTGCTAAAGAGATATTACTTAAACATTTACATGTTACACAAGATCCTTAAAACATCACAAATAGATGTTTGAAATTATAATTCACTTCAATGAATTAAAGACAGTAGCCCCATTCCTCGACAAAATTTACCCTTATAAAGGTGGCAAAAAAGTGCATAATTTGACATTTTGGGTGAAAAAAACACTTTTGGAAGTATTTTTTCGGAAGTATTCCAAGTAATGCTATTTAAAAGAGCATAAGGCTATACCAATTTAGCTAGGGAAACATTTTCAACTGATCAAGTATTTCTAAAAAAGAGAGAAAATTTCTAGAAAATTTTTTAATAGCTATTTTAATAAAAAATAAATCCTCAAGTCAAAGGTGCATTTATCTAACATTTCTATGAATTTTAAATGTTAGGGGACTAATACTATTATTTAAGCCAACCAATTTGATACACTTTATGTGCATTCTAATAATTAAGCAAAAATTAAGCATTAAGGGCCGTTTCTGTACATGGTGCTGATTTTCACTGTCACGCTTACCTCTGTTACTTTAGCATTAATAGTTTGTGCATTCATTAAAAATGATGGTAACCATTCAACAATTTGTCAGCTCTGTGGATAACTAGTACCTCCAAACATACCACACAGGTTTTTATATAAGGTAAATGCCCTCATTAGGAACAAATTGGTTTGCTCTTTACCAAACAACCAGGAAAAAATTCAAATAAAAAAAGGAAAAAGTACTAAAATCTTTTTTTTATTCTTCTCTGAGTAAATCCTGAGCTATTGAGGGGTCTCTAAACAACACACTATAATATATTATACATTGATGGAAATATAAATACAAAATATTAAACTCTATAATAAATATGAATGCTTAATTATGTATTAAACAGCAAAATTATACACATCTCCTTCTTGTTCTTTTGGGGATCCCAATGGCTCTTTATTCTTCATAAATTCTTCAATTATGACAATATATAATGCATCTTCCAAGTCATTAAATATAGAAACTTGATTTTTGATTAAAAAATAAACAACAGCCATGTGGTGACAGGATAAATGGTAGACTTTACCATTTTAATTCCTTCAAGGGGTATGCTTCCACTCTAGGGTAAACAAAAAAAAAGGCACTTATATAAAATAGAAATCTAGCTATTCTATTAATAAGGACTTGATTTTAACTTAAACAACAACTATGCAGCTAGGGTAATTTGGTCTCTAAAGGATGGTAGAGAAGGAAATAGGGGGCAGAACATATGCTATCATTTCTCACATGAGCTATTGAATTTTAAATGAGGTTAGAATTTAAAGAAAACTAACAATAAATGAAGAAAAGTATTATTTCTAAATTTTAATGAGAGTAAACAGAAATAGCAAATGATGTGAAAAAAAAGCCATATTTATGTTTAAGTATGAAACACCAATTTTAAAACCTCCCCCCTCCCCTCCCTGCAGCAGTTCCTTTAGGTTATATTTTCCTATATTTGAAATATACCACATCTTCATTTTTCTCCTACTGGAGCCTTGCCTTCCCTTCAGAGAATTGCCCAGAAAGAACCCTCCCCTCCCTATGGAAAACAATTTGATTCTGAAGGACACTGTGTACCAGTTCAATTTGTAGTATAGATATGGCTTCAGAGATGGTTTGCAGCGAGTATATTTTGACATTTCTGCCAAGGATGAGATTAAGTATGAAATATCAAAATTACACGTTAAAATGGATGCCATTTTACTTTGTTTCTTCCTGAATAGCCCTTCAGCTGTTGAGGCACACACATTTTTCCCCAGGCAAAATCCCCAGGCTAAAATAACTAAGCCTCGCATCTTCAGGAAACCCAGCTTCCCCAACATTATCCTGAGGTATCTGATTGTCTATCAGCTGTGGTTTCATTTCATATTTAATCATGTAAATCTTACATGAAAAAGGAAAAGTACTACACTTTTCTGTCAACTGCTCCAATTGGACACAGTCCATGACAATGCTTAATTTTCTATTTCTTCTTTTTAAAATGTTGATCTTTGTTTTAGCAATAGAGTGAGAAGGCTCAAGGATTCAAGAACTGATCATTTTTATACTCAAAACATAACTTTCCTTCCAGACTGCCCTCTCGAGCAGCCCGCTACCCCACATTGGCCACTGGGGAAAGGACTTCTTGTTTGCTGAGATCTAATTCTATCATGTTAGAAGGTCACCATTTTAATAAGTAACAAGATGTTCCAAGGCCATCACTCCAAATCTCAGGTGAAAATAAATAGACATGTAAATTAGAACTAAAAAAAATTATCAAACCAGTAAAAAAGTAAATAAATAAGTAGCTCTTAAAATCTTTCAGATCGTCCTAGAGTTAAAAACTTTTTTTTGTTTGCTTGTTTGTTTTAAGGAACATTTTATTTGCTGATCATAATTGGTTATTAGCAACAAAATAGACAGCATTTAACACTACAATTGCACTAGATATTTAGCACTTTTGGAATGATTTTGGTTTTATTTTATTTTTTAAAATTTTTAAACATATTTTGAATCTTTTTTGTTTAAAGTATTACATAAGTCCCTTTCCCCCCCCATTGATTCCCTTCAGCCCCCACCCCCCACCTCAGGCCCTCACCACCCCACTGTCTGCATCCATGGGTTATACATATACCCATACAAGGTCTTTGGTTGACTACCTTCCACCCACCCACCCTCCCCACCTTCCCTCTGAGATTCTCCACTCTGTTTCATGCTATCATGTCTCTGGATCCACTCCATTCATCAGCTTATTTTGTTAATTAGATTCCACATATGAGTGCGGTCATGTGATACTTGTCTTTCTCTGACTGACTTATTTCACTTAGCATGATACTCTCCAGGTCCCTCCATGCTGTCTCAAAGGGTAAGAGATGAGGAAAGGATTTCTTCTCTGCTGAGATCTAATCCTATCACATTGTAACCTCAGACTCTCAGGCAACTTTGAGTCCAACATCACCATTTTAATCAGTAACAATGTTCCAAGGCCATCACTCCAAACCTCAGGTGAGAATAAATAGACATGTAAATTAGAACTAAAGAAATTTATCAACCCAGTAAAAAAGTAAATAAATAAATAGCTCTTAAAATCTTTCAGATCATCACAGATTTAAAAAAATTAAAGTTATATACAACTTCAAAGCTTTTGAAGCTAAGATAAACTAAAATGTATACTGAACCATCATATTCTAACAAAGCCAACTAGATCTATACCGTGAACATTTTTATTTAGCACATAATTCTATCATAGCAAAGTTTATAGATTACAACCTCGATACCCACTCAAGTACTAAATCATTATGCATTAAGTTATTAAAGAATTTTAAAAAGAGATCTTAGTTGCCTGTTCTTACAATTTAACTGTTATTTCAAATCAGTACCCATCCTGGAAGGCTACAGGCAGAATGCTGAAACAGAATAAACTAAAAAATGGAAAAGAGAAACAATAAGTGACAGGGCAGAGGGTGAGATAATATACAAAGAAAACTGACTAAGGAAGATAGAGTGAATAAATAAAAAGCAGGAAATAGAGAACGAGTGCTCTTCACTTCCTCAAATTTGATATCTATTTTTTAAAAAACACAATTAAACAATTCCCCGTACATAGTGATGTGGGAGAGATGCCCCACACAGAAACGATACTGACAGTAATGCTCCTGAAAGTAGACAGGAGATGAGGAGAAGGGAGGAAAGGGGAGAATGTAGCGGATAGAGGGCAGAAGGTAGGGGGGAGAGAGCGCCAACAGCCAATGAAGCAACCCAAGCTGAATACATGATCAGGTTAGTGCCCAGCAACACTGGCAACTTATGAAAGCTGAAAAGAGAAGTTACCCTTTGGGTTTCTCCTTAACAACTCCCTATTTTAAGTGTGTGTGTGTGTGTGTGTGTGTGTGTGTGTGTGTGTGTGTCTGCGAGGTGTATTGTGAGTGAGGGGGACAGGTGAGGATGTGAGGAGTTCCATGAAAGGAGAACAACAACCCTAAACGCCAGCATAGTGGAAGGCTACGTCCACCACTGGGCCTTAGTCCTGGAACTAGGACTCCCATTCCCTCTGATGAGAAATTGACAATAATACTGTGGTACTAGGAGGCGATTTGTTACTCTAAGCACTACTTGCTTCAAGTAAGCTATTAACTGGGGCTTAGAACTATTTACAGTACAGTGGTCACAATGGACTTAACTTGCATTGAGAGTAGAAAAGAGACAAACAGACTGGTGGCAGAAGTGGTATTGTTCACAGCGGGTAGTCAGGAACAGAAGCCCAGGAGTAAGAGCGAAAACACAGATCCCCCTTTGTCACTGAAGTAACAACAAATTCTGCTCTGGGGGAAAAAATTCAGGTGGCTCTCCAGTTCTTTGTGCAAGAGGCCAATTTTATTCTTGCTTCAATACTGAAGTCTAGAAACAGTGATAAATCAATTAATCCGTATGAACGGCTGCTAGGAGCTTCGTTTTCCTCAAGGAGTTAAAGGAAGCCTTGACCACTACACAAAGAATATGAAATCTCTGCGCTCTATTGCTAACACATATCTCCAATTAGGCTTACAGACATTTTTACAGCTCTTATGCCAAGTGTAGATTGCTAGATGTTAAAGAACGTGTTGCAGCACTTAACCGCTGAAACTGGCTAATCATGCTCTCGATAACAATGGTTTATGATTGTATCTCAGGAATGCAGGAATGAGGCCTGTGCACAATCTTGTTGTTCCATGATGATGCTGAACAGACACAAAAACAAGTGGTAAAGCTAACCAAAACCTTTTGTTCTCTCTTTTGATAATTTCATCTAGAGGCTAAGACATCAAAAGTTATCATCAGATTTTTACACATCCTTTGGAATAAATTCAGCTAAAAATGCTTTAGGATGAAGACTAACTCAAAATAGCCAATGTATTCCTATTTCCGAAATTTTTATATGTGGAAACAATGTAACACTGGATCTATAAAGCGAACAGGTAAAGGAAAGCAAGAATTTTTAATTAGCATTTCATTATAATACCAGTGTGAAAAGAAAGAAGTCAACTATTAGTAGGTACCACTTTCCCACCACTGGGGTTTATTCTGAATTCGTTTTAAGACCAGGAAGCTGTGACCTAAAAATCTTCACTCTGAGGCTGTTAAGAGTTGAAATAACACTACTTCAAAGGTAAGGATTGGAGCTTTAAGAACACCTCTTTGTACACAAAGACCATGTAGTTCCTGACTGTTGATTTGTAATTTTAACTTCGAACCATAAGGCCAATTTCCATGATAACGGATTACATACATACTGGATAGCATATCTACTTTGGATATGAGTAACAGCTTAAAGATTTCAATCGAGCACATGAGTGCCTTTTCATATCTCCTTTTTGATATGTGCACATCTCAAAAACACACATATCAAAAAAGGAAATACACTAACTAAAATTTAAGGTTACTCCAACAAAAGGGTTAATTAGAGAAACAAATTTCCTCAGACTGCTAATAAAGGGAATGACACATACTATGTGCCCATAAGTAATTCTCAGGTATCTTTGATCTTCAGCCCCACATGGTTTCTGTTGCCTACTGCAGCCTGGCCTCTGGGACTCTCTCAGAACCAGACATCTGGCTACTTTGTTGTTTTAGACTAATCTCCTCCCAGGAGAGCTCAAGAAATGACACCAGGCAAGGAAGGTCCTGGCAAGGGAAAAAACATCACGGTATTAGCAGATTTCTTTTCCAGTGGACGAGAGTATCAAAATTGTCTTCAAATTTCTACAGGGGTCTTAAGGGCTCTTCTGTTCTGTGGTCCTACTCCGGTATAGTTTAAATGAAATGTATATATTATATCTTTAAGGCCCATCAATCATCTTTAAGAATTCACTGAATGTTAATCATAGAATATTACAATGTGTAGGAGAAAGTTGTGGGGGAAATACAAATCAGATTAATTCTTCACCCATCTGTTAAGGTTGGGTGATGGCTGATAAAACAAAGATTTTAATTGTTAGCTGAAGGGTTACACCAAAATTGTGGGATAAAGTCTAAGATTTGCAAATGCAGTTGCATGCCTCCCATTATGCCAACTCCCATGCTGCTGCTTCTTACAACTGCGATTTTTTTAAAAAAAGAATCTTAGCTACTGATTTACCAGAAAGGTTTTATTAACATGTGCTTCTGCACAGTGCCTCTGAGGAAACCAAGAGGGATCAAGAAGAAGTGATATAAGCTTTAAAACACACAGATATGATCAGGACAAAATGTTATTTTTGAAGTGACACAGATCATCAATATATTTCCCAAGGCAACAAATACATCAACATCTTAATTCCTTTTTAAGGATTACTGCTCAATCCCCCAAATCTATACATTCTAAGAAAAAATAATTTGCCTTTTGTTACACAAATAGAATATAAGCCAAGTGGGATAACTACTTCATCTGTGAACTTTAATATTTTATCCTAAAATCACATTTTATTTATTTCTAATACAGTCAGGTAATATATGAAATCAACTGTTACAGTACAATATAATACTTATATCCTTATACAAGATAGAAAATTCACCAAATTGCTAAAATATCTAATGCACTCATCAATACCTACAGCTAAAAGAAAGTCCTTGTTTTACATTTGAATTGTCTTTACCACATTCAAAACACATAACCATAGAGTGACTTCTATCTTCTACTGTATTTCATAAGTTAATGATCCCAATACCCTATTTTATCGTAACACCATATACTCTGTTAATATCCATTGTAATTTCCAATGCAAATAAAAATTGTCAGAAGATGCATGTAAGAAAGGCAATCTTAGGCAATAATTATTTATTTATGATTAAATAATTACCCAAGTAAAGAATTTCCCAATAAAAGAATTATGTTACAGAAATAAGCCAGTCACAAAAAGAAAAATATTGTATGATTTTTATGAGGTTTATTATATGAGGTTTCTAAAATAGTCAAATTCATAGAGACAGAAAATAAAGTTGGTTGCCAGGGGCTTTGGAGAAGGGAAGAATGGGAGTTATTGTTTAACAGGTAGGGAGTTTTACTTAGGGAAGATGGAAAAATTTCTGCAGATGGATGGTGGTGATAACTTTACAACAATGTAATATACTTAATTCCACTAAACTACACACTTCAAAATAGTTCAAATGGTAAATTTGGTGAAATATTATAGTTCACTATAATTTTTTCAAAAGAAGTATATTACAAATATGTATACTAATAAAAGAGTAATACACTAATTAGACCATATAGACTAGACGTCTTCCAGACGTCCTTCTGGACAAAGCCACGGTGACTGCGAGGGATGAGGAGGGCCAGCAGCTGCGAGGACCAAGAAGGGCCAGCAGCCACGGCAGCTGGCAGTGGCAGCAGCAGTGGGGTGATGGGGGCAGTGCCTTCCCCTAATCGGCCCAGTCACCTCCCATAGAGGGAGGCCAGACTGCCATCAGTAGGACATCCCCTGAGGGCTCCAGATTGTGAGAGGGGGCAGACTGGGTTGAGGATACCGCCCCCCCTGCCCAGTGCACAAATTTTTGTGCATCAGGCCTCTAGTAATAATATAAAAACTCAAAAATAATGAACATTTAGAGGTCTTTGTTTTCAGTATCTCTCCTTGACCAAAGATGCACAAAGTTTGTGAGAAGCATCACCAATTATACCTAAATTTATACATTCTTATCACTATCATTCAAGAAATGAAAAAAAAAAAATCAGTCCCAGAACACATTGGCAAATGGATTCCAGAGAGAATGTTTCCAAATTCCATTAGATGTCTAGAATTCTGTACTATACGAAGTAACAAAACTATTTCTCAATATTAACCAAAATTTCTAGAAGAATCAAGAGAGGTAGAAAATTCAAAACAACCAATGAGATGTTTTTTCACAATACTATACACTATTAGGTTACAATGGACCCAGGAATTCATCACTTCAAGTGCCTTCTTAATATCATTATTTTGAATTATATTCAGTGTAGTGCCAGTGTTCAGTGTACTTTACTATATTCTACTAGAGGCCCGGTGCACACAATTCATGCACGGTAGGGGGGTGGAGGGGGGGCTGAGGTGTCCCTCAGCCCAGCCTGCACCCTCTCCAATCTAGGACCCCTCTCACAATCTGAGACTGCTGGCTCCCAACCACTCGCCTGCCTGCCTGATTGCCCCTAACCACTCCCCTGCTGGCTTGATCGACATCTAACTGCTCCCCTGCTGGCCCGACTGATCCTAACTGCCCTCTCCTGCTGGCCGGGTCACTACCAAGTGCCCTCCCCTGCCAGTCTGATCACCCCTAACTGCCCTCCCCTGCCGGCCATCTTGCAGTGGCCATCATGGGGGTGGCCATCTTGTGTGTTGGAGTGATGGTCAATTTGCATATTATCTCTTTATTATATAGGACTAGAGGCCCAGCACATGATTGAAATTGTGTGAGGAGGCGCCCCGCCCCTGCCGTGCGAGGAGGCACCCCGTGGGCTGCCGTGGGAGTCAGGCCTGACTGGCGCCTTAGGCAGCTGGGACTCGCACCCGACTTCCACCCCAGGCCTCCCCAGCCCCCCTGCCCGTGTCCACCCTGGGCCGCCGGAGCCGCAGCCCCAGGTCAGGCAGCACCCCCGTGTCTGTCTCTGTCTCTGCTCCAGGCCTCACTTGTGCGCACAACCTCCTCCTGTCTTGTCATGACCCATTACGGCGTCCCAGCCTAATTTGCATATTACCTATTTATATGTATATATTATGTGAGAATTATATTCATATATTTTATATTAATTGTGATTAACTTTAGCTGAATACAAAAGAAAATACACCAAATAACAAGAGCTTACATGAGAGGTGTTCACTTTGCTTTCATGTAAAGAAGCCCAGAGATTGGCAAATTCAAGACAAAAGGTCTCTCATGTTTGAGGAGTAGTAGGAACCTCTGCTTTGCTTTTACTTTCTCATCATGCACAGAATGGAAGTTGCTGAGATAGTTACGGAAAATCTCCCAATGGCTTGGGCGATGGCAGCCTTTTCTTTTAACTCTACAGCTGCCATGATATAGGACACACAGGCTTGACCTACCTGTGCCCCCAACCCACCTACACCACCCAAGTGTTTGGTTATTGCATTCACATTTTATATACCTACTAAAGGCCTGGTGCACGAAATTCATGCACTGAGGGAGGGGAGGTGTCCCTCAGCCTGGCCCGCACCCTCTCGTATTCTGGGACCCCTCAGGGGATGTCTGTCTGTCAGACATCCCTCTCACAGTCTGGAACCCCTCGCTCCTTACCATCCGCCCTGCTCGCTCCTTACCGCTCGGTTCGCTGCTCCTTAGTGTTGCCATGGAGGTGGGAAAGGCTCCTGCCACCGCTACTGCGCTCGCCAGCCATGAGCCCGGCTTCTGGCTGAGCAGCGTTCCCCCTGTGGGAGCACACTGACCACGAGGGGGCAGCTCCTGCATTGAGCGTCTGCACCCTGGTGGTCAGTGCACATCATGGTGACCAGTCGTTCCGGTCGTTCTGCCTTAACAGTCACT
>NW_006295491.1:6182749-6190050 GCF_000327345.1 Myotis davidii | reverse complement strand
GTTCCCGCTTGGGTGCCTGGCCAGCCTGGGTGAGGGGCTGATGGCTGTTTGCAGCTGGTCACACCCCCTTCAGGGTGGGGTTCCCCACTGGGGTGCCTGGCCAGTCTGGGTGAGGGGCTGAGTGCTGTTTTCAGGCTGTGACTGAAGCTCCCAACTGCTACTTTTTTTCTTTTTTCTTTTTTTATTCTGGGCCAGCATTAGCTTTGAGGCTTGGCTCCAGCTCTTAGGCCTCCGTGGCTGAAAGTAGATTTCTGACCTTTGCTTACAATGTTGCGAATTTGCTGGCTGAAGTCCGGTGGTATTTGTTGAAATGTTTCTTAAACTGCAGGCTCAGAGGCCTGCAGCCGCAGGTGGGAACGTTGGAGTCCTCCATCACTGAGGCAAGCAAGCCTCATGTTAGTTTCAAGCTGCCTGGCTGCAGGCCGCCATCTTGGCTGGCAGTTAATTTGTATATCTCGCTGATTAGCCAATGGGAAGGGTAGTGGTCGTACGCCAATTATCATGTTTCTCTTTTATTAGTGTAGATGGGGCACGGCAAAGTTTTAATTCTGCCACTGACCAAGTATAAGGCAGCAACATTTGCAGCTGACATCCTTGTCAGCATAATACATGGCCTCCTTGGCCAGCCTGCACTCCTCACTCCCACATGCAGGTAAGTCTGTTACATCGACTAGACTAGGGGTGGGCAAACTTTTTGACTCGAGGGCCACAATGGGTTCTTAAACTGGACCGGAGGGCCGGAACAAAAGCATGGATGGAGTGTTTGTGTGAACTAATATAAATTCAAAGGAAACATCATTACATAAAAGGGTACGGTCTATTTTTTTTTTTTAGTTTTATTCATTTCAAACGGGCCGGATCCAGCCCGCAGGCCGTAGTTTGCCCACGGCTGTACTAGACACTGGGACAGAATTTGTGAGCAGCATCCCTTCCATCAGACCCATGCTCTTGGATCTTCCAACCAGTTTGTTATCTTAACCCCACTGGAAGGCCTCTCAAAAACTGCCCTAACCACCAGGAGGACCTGAAATTCTATTACTTCCAAGAACTGACTTTCTAACCAGAACCCAGGGCCTGGCTCAAGCTCTAGGGACCTCTCCAGCCCCTCCTTACCCTCTTGCTCATTCACATTCACTTGCTGTTCATGCTCCTGCTAATTTACTCCTTTTCATTGCCAACCTCTGTGAAAGCAGACTAGATTGGATTCTCTTTACACATTAATTCCCCACTCAAAATATTAGCTCAGTGCTCTGTAAATTGCAAGTGCTCAATAATCTGTTTAAGTTAATAGTACACTGACATTCATCTCTTAGAAAAAATTTCAAGCCATCTACCTTTTTTTAAAAAAGACAAACAAAAAACAAACCCATCTACCTTTAATGAGGAGCCAATAAAAGACTGAGGTGTTCTTTCTTCTGTGATCGATTTCTGGAGTTAACGCTGTTTTGTTTGACATACTGTATGATGGGATGAAAGTGTCCTGGAGAAGGAGGCCACACTTCCAGTCACCTCACCACTAAATCCTAACTTGACCAACTACAAAAATCAGGATAATATAACATCAGTCCCATCTACTTCATATAATTATTGGCAAGTTATAAGAGGAAAATACAGGTAAAAGTGTTTCTGAAGATATGCAAAATAATCTAAATTTATTTATTACAATAGGAGATGACCTACAGAAGCATTCTCATATATATTTTAATTCTATATATACTAAAACTTCCATAGAAAAATCACTATTTATTTTAAATATGGAAAATTTACCTCATTCATTTTTTAAAAATCGGTATTTACTGCCGAGACCGGTTTGGCTCAGTGGATGGAGCGTCGGTCTGCGGACTGGGGGGTCCCGGGTTCGATTCCGGTCGAGGGCATGTGCCTGGGTTGCAGGCACATCCCCAGTGGGAGATGTGCAGGAGGCAGCTGATCGATGTTTCTCTCTCATCGATGTTTCTGGCTCTCTATCTCTCTCCCTCTCTGTAAAAAATCAATAAAATATATCTTTAAAAAATCGGGTATTTACTAACAGCTTCTAATGTCAAAGTCATTTTTCCTACATGAGAAATTTACTTGACTAGATAGTTTGAGATCACCCCCAATTAAAGGGGAAAGAAAAAAGACTAAAGGTCCCATTTAGCTACTAAAACGTGTGTATATTTTTCATCACTTCATAGGTTTGCAAATGCAACAACCTTATAGAAGTCTTTTATTTCCTTCCAGGACAAATCAACCATATAACAGTCTCTTCCTTCCTCCCAAGCATCAGAAACCTTTTATTTCCTCCAGACACCTTGCCAGCCATTCTGGAGGACGATACTAGGTAAACGGCTGAGGCCACTGATGCTGAGACAAAGCACAACAGGTGTGAATAACTGAGAGAAGTAAAAATATTACACAGGACAGCCAAGTATGTATCTTGATTCTTCTATAGAATTTTATGACTTTTCTATAAAAGTCTATTTAACAAAGGACAAAGTAAAAATGGGTATGAATTATTGCCTTAATAAGGCACATTAAAATCGAGGCACTGATGGGGCTAGATTTAAACAAATTATTTCAAAAATATTAATATATTCAAACATATAACTGTGTCCCAGTATATGTCAAGTACTGCATTAGACACAGAGGATACAACTGTGAATAAGACACGTTCCTTGCCATCTCACGAAAGGCTCAGTGAAATACATGGGCACTTACAATATCCTGTGCTACATGGGTCTTGGGTTAAGCAGCTCAGGACTCTGGTGGAGAGAGACAAACCTTCCTGAGGGGAGGCTTGCAGTGACGTATAACAATCAAGGCCCACACGACTCCTTAGGGATCACTTTGTACCTTACTGCTGGCCTTTTGGTCTACTCGTGGGTCAAACTTTATTTTTCCCATCTGGGTAGTTTGGGCACCAAGCCAGGTGTAGAGGAAGAGCTCTAATTGTCATCTGTCCTACCTCGTGTTAACTCAGAGACTGGCAGCAATGAAACCCAGGCGTTGACAGCAGAATGCCTGCGTTTACAACCAGCTCCTCCTCTTTCTCGCTGTATAACTCGGCCCAAGTTCCTGAATCCTTTTCTGGTGTTAATTTTCTCATTTATAAAATGAAATAATAATAGTACCTATCTCAAGAAGTTGTTAAAAGGATTAAATGAGTTAATATACGTAAAGCACTGAGAACCAGGACTGACACATATCAAGTGCTATAAAAGCAATGGCTAGCCTTATTATTTTGATGGCAAGAGCTTACTGTGATCGAAGTCATCTCATCTCTTACTGCGGGTTGGGTTAGCAGCTACCTAAATCCCCTCAGGGCAGAGGTTTGCCCACAACAGGTGAGAGTGCTTCCCAGAATTATGCGATGTTGCAGTTCTGTGCCATTCCAGCGTCCTGCCTTTTCCTGTTCCCTTTTCCCTTCTAGGTCAGAAATTACGAAAGTGTGGAACGTGGAACAACGCTAGCACTTCCTCACATCCCGAGAGGCTCTGTCAACCAAGGCTCCTCCCGAAGGGTAAAAGGCTCCCTATTTAGCAAACAAGCTTCAAACTCAATTAACTTCTTCCCTCTTTCTCTATTGATAATCAATTTTAATGAATTGGGCCTAAAGTTGTAAAAGTTCATCAACCATAGGCAATCGGTTTCTTAAAGCAGGCTCTTTTTTTTTTCACCCTCAGAAGTATTTAAACACAATTTGAAAATTAAAAATTTTTAAAGACAGCCACATAATTCCTCCAACAAAAATTTCATTTTTGATCTACAAAAAGATAACGCTATCAAACCAAGATCATTAATGTCTCTCTTTATAGACTACTTGAGCATGGTAGGTCCTTTAATGTTAATGCCAGCTCTCCTTTCTCATATGGCATTGTGACTAGCGAGCCCACCTTTAACCGCAAGGGTGCAAACTTACAGCAGGGAAATTGGTAACTAAAACTACTGAGGAACTGGAAATACCAAACTTTGGAGAAGAGAAAGAATAAATGCATGCTAACAACGCCACAGGACCCATGCAGTAAATATTTAGGATGGCCTATTTGACAAGCACTTAATGTAAATTCCAGGGAGAGTTAAGGCACATCAGTCCCCATTGTCCTTGATAAGGGAGGGCCCCAAAAGTAGAAAACATTTTTCAGAGGCTAAGTCATTATAAACTTAAAAAAAGATTAGTTCATGTGGACAAAAAATACACATATTCAACCTGACAAGCTCAGGGGGCAGGGGGGAGTGCCTACGTGGTGAGACTTCCAAACTCAGACCAAAAGTAACCACAGGACGGTCTGAACATAAAAATTCCTAACTAAAAGCAAGTCATGGCTGGTAGGACTGGACTAGGCCTGTGGCTGCCTTGACAAAGGTCAGCTTTCATCTTAAGTAAGCCCAGTGCATTGTTCTTATGTATCTAGGATAACATACCTTTTAAATATCAGAGTAATTTTCTTTTCCAGACCCCTCAAGGCATAACTGCAGGTACTAGAGCAGGAGACCACAGAACCCCTCACTGTTGTCTTGTTCCCCACACACCATCTCCATGTGCTGGAAATGTTACTTATTAACTATCTTGTGCCCACTAATGTAAAAGAAGTATGTGTCTATTTTGACTTTTTATCCAATCCCAGAAATTTCTCCATTTGCTCTCTCCTGTGCCCTTAATCTACCAACAAAGGATTTCATGTAACCCTCCTTATGTCTCTTCCTTTTATTCTAATGTATTCTAATGTATAAAATAAGCTGCAAAACTGCTATACTCTGGAGCATTTTCTCAATCTGTTCCAATTTTGCTTCCCAGCAACTGTTGTCAAGTTTGGCTCAAATAAACGCATAAAAATTCTCTGCAAGTTTGGGCATTACTTACGTCAACATATGTATAAATACACAAATATGCCTTACCTCATTTACAGAATTTCTCAGACAACCAGGTGAGTAAAAGTAGAAGTAGGCAAAAAACACCTGCTTTGATTCTTTGGCATGTGTGTCAGGTATACAGCAGCAAAAGGGTGATATTGGGTGACAGTGTGGTAAACTGGCATTGTTCAAATACTTCCCATCCAAGATCAGGCCCAGTCCTTATGTCTGTGGCAGAGTTGGACCCAAAAATGGGGGTCAAATGACTTCAACTCCAGAGAGAAGGACTCAGTAACAGAACTGTGGCAATGCTAAATATGGTGTTGCAAGGTCAGGCCCCTGGAAGAGACTCCCACTGGAGTGGGAAAGGAGTCATCCAAGAAGAAAAGGGGTGAGGAGAGACGTAGAACATTGGGGATGAGTAGCCATGGGTCAAAGGCTGCAGTTGGGTCACGGAGGATGAGAGCTGAGAACTGGCCACTGGATTTGGTGAACGTAAATCACTCCCAAGCATCAAGAAGACGCTCTTGGTTAAAGTGATAGAAATGGAAGACAATTTGAGAGGCAGGAAGGGATTAAATGAAAGGCTTCTAAATTAACACACAAAAATCTTGGAAAATCTAGGTATATTTCACACAAGTTTTACAGCAGTTAAAACAAACATACTCAACTGATCCTAAGAATGCTAACCCAACTCAGACGATGAGACTGAAGTGAAAAGGTAGATATGGAAGAAGAGAGAGGATGGGCATTTCTGCTGCCAAAGAGAAAAACCTGTTATCATTTCCCAGACAGCACAGGAGCCCAGAGGGTAAACAATGTACATCTGCCAACAGGCTTGCAAGAGGGCTCAACACTGCCCGCCTTTTCAGATACAAGATTCGTCCAAGACGCCATTGAACTTCCACTGCAAGCAAAAGCAGTAACGGCCCCATTTAGCAGAGGGGAAAGGCAAGGCCCAGAAAGGCGAAGTGATTGCTGAAGCTGACAAGTGACTGACAGATCAGATTTCTATCTCACTCTCAGTTCTCTCTCTGTTGATCAGATCTCCTCTAAATGCCTTTATAAATGTTTCAATGAATCTTATCTTCATTCATTGGACTAGCAAGATCAACTCCCCACTGATAATGCAAAATAACCCTGACATGTTCCAGGCCTCCCTGATAAGACAGAAATTGAACTTTCTGTCTCCATTTGGACTGTGATATACCTTGATCCTTCACCTCTAGCAAAAACCGTCTCATAGCTGTAACTTTAAAGTTAGTAACGAGTGCTTCATTTGCTTTCAAAGCAGATAGGAAACCTTTTAAAAATATACTCAGGTTGCCATGACCTTCGTCTATGACTTAAAGAGTTCACCCTATGTAATAATTTTCTTTGCTCAGGAGACATTCTTGAAGAGATTTGGGTAACCCCATTGATGGAATTAACACACACACACACACACACACACACACACACACACACACACACACTTTTAGCTTGTTACCTTTCTACTATATCTGAAATCAGACCTTTCCCTAAAACATATTTGGAATTTTACATGACTATCGAAGAATTCTAAAAACCTTCAACCTGCTAAGTAAAATATAATCAAAATGCCAGCTAAGTGTGTTTACATTAAAAGAAGCGCACTGTCCTTTCCCTGAACTAGGCAAGAGGACAGCCTCGTGCCCACAAGAAGCACACAAAGTTCAGGTCCCTAAACTGAAGCTCTGGTTGTCCCACACACCGCACACAATTCAGGTCCCTAAACTGAAGCTCTGGCTGTCCCACACACCGCACACAATTCAGGTCCCTAAACTGAAGCTCTGGCTGTCCCACACACCGCACACAATTCAGGTCCCTAAACTGAAGCTCTGGCTGTCCCACACACCGCACACAATTCAGGTCCCTAAACTGAAGCTCTGGTTATCCCACACACCGCATGGGGCTGAACTCACTTGAGGTGCATTTTGGTTTTTTCTACATTAAAAAAAAACACACAATAATTTGATGATATGGGCCAATATAAAGCCATTCTACTCTGTTTTGCCTGTTTTTGTGAGTTCTACAACATGAAACAAATATTTTAATAGTATAATGTCACACTAAATGCAGGAGTCTGGAAGGCAGGCCCTAGATCTTACTCTCCTATTTAATTATTTTCTGTGGTAGAAAATGGTGCATACACAAAGGGGGTGCCTAACTACAGGTAAAGTATCACATTCTATTTTTAAAGCTGGATGGGGCACAAGGTGTTTATTATTATTATGCTTTAAATTATATATATAACACCTTTTAAAGATGTTTAAAACTTTTTTAAAAGTAGAATCCTGAGGGAGAAGAACCGAAGATGGCGGCATAGGTTAACACCGGAGATTGCTGCCTTGAACAACCACTTCAGAGATACAACTAAAGGACAGAACGGACATCATCCAGAACCACAGGAAGGCTGGCTGAGTGGAACTTCTACAACTAGGAGGAAC
>NW_006295491.1:6178184-6181564 GCF_000327345.1 Myotis davidii | reverse complement strand
TCTTTCCCTTTCCTTATTTTAAGTATTATACTAATCTGTGAAACCCAAATCTAAACAAATGATTCACTTTCATTATCCTCTGACTGGACTCAAGGTGTTAAAAAAAACCTTCAACTCCCTTGAAATTATAGACCTTGTGTTTACTAAATATTGCCTTAAAACTGTATCTCGTAACAGACAGACTGTCCAATCTATGAGGGAAGGCAAGGGTGAGGGGGTAAGAGATCAACCAAAGGACTTGTATGCATGCATATGAGCATAATCAATGTACACAAACACCAGGGGGGTGAGGGAATGGGGGTGGAGGGTGATGTGGGGACAGGGACACATATGTAATACCTTAATCAATAAAAAATATATTAAAAAAAAAAAGTAGAATCCTGAGGCCCATTCATCACACATACTAATTCAATAGGTCTAAGGTGAAGATAAGATTTTTCCCCTAATCACCTCAGGTAATGCCAGTGAAGGTGATATACAGGATCCATTTTAAGAAACCAAAAAATAAGCCAAGATATATACCTATAATCAGTACACTGCTATTAGAGCTCAAGGTGCCTTATCTTCATGGTTTAAATTACCAGGCTCAGCCTCAAACACAGATAACATAGAGCTTGGCATAAAATATTACTCTCAGATATGACAGGAGACATCTTCCTAACTTGCCCTGATTTATATCTATTCTGATTCTTAATGCTTTTCTTTCTTTTTTCCTTCAGATATTTGAAGGCAGATATTTTACAAAGCTATACAGCTTTGCAACTTTACCTGAGAATTAAGAACTCATACTGACGAAAATACCCAAGTTATAAAAACAGAAATTGTTTTGTAACTTCAACGAAAGATAATAAGACTATTTTTAGGCAATGGCCTTTAGCTGAATCCTTCGCTATCTCAGCGTGCACACACACACACAAAAACTATTGAAGTTAAAGAAGATAATGCATCTTCTCCCAAACCCTACCTTTCTTGCTTTTTCATTAAATACCAGCTTAAGTGGTATAGAAATGAAATATCTCTATAACAGTAGCATTAACGCTACATAGCACCTTCTCTCCAAACTCTGGAAAATGATTTTCCCATTTCTTAAAAAAGAACCTTCTTTTATAATAGGAATCTCTGTGGTAGTGACCACAAGGCAGAAGTTACTTGAATTTTAATACAATGATTTCCTTAGCAAGTCCCATTAGGTTTAAAACCTCTGTAAGGCTTTGTGGGGGAGGGGAAATCATAATTTTTAGCACAGAACTTTACATTTGAACAGAAATTTAAACCAAACAAATGTATAGTTTCGAAGAAAGAATAAGAGCTTATCCTGTATCTCCCATGTTATAATAAAATAGAAAACATGTTTAGCTATCTTCTTTCTTATATTTAGAAATAAAATTAGGGTTCACCAAGTCTTATTACTTTTTCTATTATTTAAAAAAGGAGGAGTCCCGGGAAGTGCTAGGAAAGAGCAGGGCTGGAAAGGCTCTGGTACCTTTCTGAAAGGGAGGCCAGGATGTAGGAGGTGAAGTCTTCGCTGCCGGAAGGTTTCACAGGGCAAGCAGGACCCCAGCCCAGCTCCTGAGGGCTAAGATGCGGCCCCTGAGAGAGGGCATGTATCCATCTATACCATATCGGGGACTCCTCCGTTCCCTGAGACCTCCCACACTCCACATCTCTCATCTGAATTGCCTCCCAGATACAAAGAGAAAGAACCTGCTGCAGCCACATCCTTGTCTACCCTCTTCTCAGCCTTCCCCACCATGAACTAGGGACTCTGGTTCAATTTAGATAGAATTGATCACTATTTTATTTAATTTGTTTTTTTTTTTTATAAAAAGTACAAAAGAAGGAAAAAAGAAAGGAATTAAAGCTTCTCTCTCTCCACACCCCCTCCCCACAACATAGTCATCAATCAGACCATGTCAACAGCATACTTTTGTAAAGTTACATTTAAAACACCGGAATAAAAAAATTACAATCACAAAAAAGAATCTAATTATGTTATTTGAATAGGAGTAGTTTAAAGTTTAAAAGCCACTAAATAGGACTGCCAGTCAGCTACACCCTTAACAGTCTCACTTTAATACCTAAAGCATACACTAGCATTCCAGCATCTACATTGTTATGCATGTACATTGAGTTCCTTCTGCAGCTAGAAGTTACTATAAATTCTGTTGGCTCTCTGAAACAAGAATAGCCAAGTTATAAAAACAGAAATTGTTTTATAACTTCAGCAAAAGGTAATAAGGCTATTTCTTGCCAAAGTACAAGCTGTGAGTTTAAAGGATGCAGTCACTTCCCATCCATGTCAAAAAACCTTTTGGTCGTCAATAGTTTTATGGAAAATAAACACACACACATAAAAAAACACAACACTTTAAAATGAAAGGCATATTAGTAACAGAAAAAATCTCTTCCTAAATTATATAACAATTTTGCAAAATAAAACCAAGAGAATCATTTCAAATGACACTATTATGTCTGAACACATCCCCCCAAATCATTAAAGTACAAATATGCTACATAATCACAGATATTCTTTTATACATGAGGACATATACTAAACATGTATATATATACTAAAGATGTATATGTAAATATATGAGAGCATAAACTAAATGTTAAGAAGTTTTGTAACACAAAGTGCAATTTAAAAAAAAAAAGTTTCTTACATGCCATAAATACTGCAAAGACTAATCAGTTTGAAAGGACATGGAAATGCGCCCCAGCAATTTTCCTACTGTGTTGAAACCCTCGTGGGAACAAAGCTGCTGCATGGAGACAGAACAGTAAATCACAGAGATGTAGACCCAGAACCGTCACCCAATGGCACCTGACACTGAATTCAGCATTTGGACCCTTTCATTCACATGCACCAATAAATTCACTTTTCATCCGTAGACTAGGTTAATCTTCCCTTAAATTTATTTCAGCAAGAGCTTATATTCAGTTACTTTATAACATTACTTTAGAAAAACATTAAACTTAAAATGATCTACTATTTTTACTTGCTGATCATTTCCTTTCATAATCTGACATAAGTATAAGAAAGTTTATTCATTTCATATCAGAAGATACTGCCAAACTGGACTTTACAAGCTTCATTTCTGAAGTTCAATTTTCAGTATTTGTGAAAAATTGCATCTTACTCCCCAATGCTTGATAGTCATGAAGACTCACCATACACACATTTAAAGAACTAGACCAATGATATTAGAAAACAAAGGAGAGAGAACCGAAGATGGCGGCATAGGTTAACGCTGGAGATTGCCGCCTTGAACAACCAATTCAAATTAAGCTTGAACCAGGGACCCACAACATCCAGAAACACAGGCGGGCTGGCTGAGTGGAAAGAACTTCTGCCGAAAGTAATTTGATATTATATCCAG
>NW_006295491.1:6157912-6177873 GCF_000327345.1 Myotis davidii | reverse complement strand
GGTGGAGGGTGAAGTGGGGACAGGGACACATATGTAATATCTTAATCAATAAAAAATATATTAAAAAAAAAGAAAGAAAACAAAGGAAATGTTTATAAACTCAACCTTATTAGCATACATTAATGCAAACAAGTTAAATATCTACTAAGGAATGAACATGTAAATACACTTTTTAATGCTATCTATTAATGACAAGAAAATGAGTGAACTTTGAACTTCTGCCAAAAGTAATTTGAGAACAAAAAGGTTTTTTGGCCTTATAGCTCTTAAGGGAATCACATTAGAATGAAAGAGATAAATGACACATTTAAACCCTTAACACCAGTCTCTGATATTCCAAAAGAAACCCTTTCCTCAAATTATTTAAGGTGATAGAAAATCAAAGCAAGCATCAGTCTGACTCCTATAACCCCTCTATCTCACTAATAATTAGGTGAAAGAATTTGCTGGGATAATGAAACGCCGGGTTTCCAACTATCTGCCAATTCTATTCCTATGCCAAAAAGCTAAATAGGGCTAAGAAAAAACACACAACCATGATGCCTTGCTTCCCTTTAAATGATTAACTAAATCTCAGCTGGGTCCTCAGTGCTGCCTGCAATGCTACCCTACTCTCCAGCTAACCCACTCTCCTCAGCATGGCGGCAATGGCACGTTTCTCTTCTCAACTCAAACATTCATAGCACTTACCCTGTCATGACTCTCAGCTGCTGAGAAAAAATAAAAGTCATCCAGCTCCCTCTCTACTGTACAGTTCCCAACATGACAGAAACATGCCATCATTTCTGTACTTAAAAATCTTAATCACACATCCCATCTAAATACGGCCTGAGTTCGCTGTTCCCTTTATCACAAAGGACCTCAAAATGATGTCTATACTCTTATCCAGCCATGGGCAAACTATGGCCCGCAGGCCGGATCCGGCCCATTTGAAATGAATAAAACTAAAAAAAAAAAAAAAAGACCGTACCCTTTTATGTAATGATGTTTCCTTTGAATTTATATTAGTTCACACAAACACTCCATCCATGCTTTTGTTCCGGCCCTCCGGTCCAGTTTAAGAACCCATTGTGGCCCTCGAGTCAAAAAGTTTGCCCACCCCTGCTCTTATCTCTAATTCCTCTCTTCCCTCTTCCTGTTTTCCCTTGAACCTACTCAAAAAAGCATTTGCCCCTATATCCCGCTGAAGCCACTCTGGCCAAGGTTACCAGTAACCTCCATGTAGCATAATTCAAGGGTCTATTCTCAGAATTCACCTTATACCACTTAACCAGCAGAATTTGAAATAGCTGATCATACCCTCTTCCTTCAAGCACTTTCATCATCTGGTTTCAAGATACCATGATTTCTTGTTTTTCTTTACATTTCACTAATTATGTCTTCTATGTTGCCTTTGCTGGTTAATCCTCACTGTCATGACCTCTTAATGATGGAGGGTCCCAGAGCTGAGCCCTTGAACCTGTTTCTTTTCTAATTATGCTTTCTCCCCAGGTGATCTCCTCCAATCTTGGCTTAAAATACCATTTACTCACTGATGACCCCCTAATTTATATCTCCAGTTTAGACCTGAACTCTCAACTCTGTATCTCTAATTGCTTACTGACATTTTCATTTGGGTATGTAATAGGTATCTTAATATAACAAAAACACAAACTCTTGATCTTTACCCACATGGATGACATTACGAGTGTTCACCAACATCCAGTTCTCTTCTCATTCAGGGCACATCAATGACAACACATGGTGAAGCTATACGACTTGTTCTGGCTAATTTAATGTGAGCAGAAAAGCCATGTACCCCTTCCAGCATGGACAGTGAAAAGCCCATTGGTAACTCTCCAATCTCTCTTTCTCTGCTGTGGCAACTGTAAATGCTCTGTGTTCCATACAAATGGGGCCTCCATTACCCAGGCTTCCTTAATAACAGGAAAGACCTTCCAATTGACCAACATGGGACATGTACTATGAATAAGAAATAAACCTATACAGGTAGCCATTGAGATTTTGGCATTCTTAGTTATCACCAGACTGATACCTCCCAAACCTGCTCTCACAAGTACTCATCTCCAACTCCATCCTTTCAGCTGCTCAGTCAAAAACCTTGAGGTCATTCTTGACACCTCTCTTTCTCTCACATTCCACATCCAATTCATAAGCATATCCTGTGCCTTCAAAATGCATATGGCATCCAACCTCATTTCAGTGCCTCCACTATCATCCTGCTCTTCAAGAAATTGAAAAAAACAAACCACACACTGGGAGGAAATATTTTACAAAGCATATATCTAATGAGGGGGGCCCTAGCCGGTTTGGCTCAGTGGATGGAGGGGGAATTGGATCCAGAATACATAAAACCCTCAAATCTCGTCAATAAGAAAGTGAAATACTCAATTTTAAGAAAGCAAAAGATTTAATAAACATTTTACTAAAAAAGACATGGATAGTAAATAAGACATGGAAAGATAATACCACTTACCATCACTAGTCACTAGAACATGCAAATTAAATTAAAGCCCCAATGAGATACCACTCCACACATATCAGAATGGCTGAAATTAAAGACTGACAATAACAAGCACTGCTAAGACGTGGAGCACTGGGAACTCTTACACGGCTGCTTGAAATGGAAAATGGTACAACGCCTTTGGAAAATACTTTGGCAATTTCTTAAAAAGGCAAACATGCACCTGTGGTAAAAAGGAGTGTGCCTGCATATTTACTAATAAAAGAAACGGTTCAATTCAAAAGCTATTTATAGGTGATTTATAACTATTTATTGGTGATTCCTCCCTTGGTTAAAATGCACTAAAACATATACCTATCAGATGATCCAGCGATTCTACTGCTAAGTATTCCCGAGAGAATTGAAAGTTTATGTCCTTGTAAAGGTCTGTACACAAATGGCCACAGCCCCAGCGTGAAAACTACCTGAATGTCCATCAACAAGTGAACAGGTAAACAAACTGTGGCACATCCATACAAAACAATACGTCTCAGCAATAAAAAGGAATGAATTATTGATACACATAATATAGATGGAACTCAAAATAAGTAGTATTCTGAGTAAAAAAGACAGGAAAAAAAAAAGAGTATACACTGCATGATCCATTATTTAAAACTCTAGAAAATGTCACTAAACAGTGACAGAAAACAGATCAGTGGTTGCTAGGGGAAAAGGGGTGCTAAGAAGAACAGGAGGGAAGGATTACCAAAGGGTACAAGGAAACTTTTGACAGTAATGGACATGTTCACTATCTTCATTGTAGTGATTTCACAGATATATACATATGCCAAAACATTAAATTTCTTAAATTTGTGCAGTTTATTGTATGTTTCAATAACCCTGTTTTTGAAAAGAATATAGCATGTGATCAAGAAATATTTTTGCAATTAATAAAATGGATGAAAACGAAAATAGATGCTAAGAAAGCAAACTCCTAAGGATGACTGAAGTGGCAACCCCTTATATCTTCCCTTGTTCAATAGTATTATTTTCCAAATGATGGACTATAAGTGGAAAAGGGGGAATAAGCTACTACAAAGCAGAGTCCCTCAGTACAAAGTTGTAAGGACTTTCAACTCAGAAGAGCCACTTATAAGTAGTTCTTTAAATGAATAACTGCTATCCCAATACACAAGCACTCTTCTCATGTCACAGTCCGTTAGCAGCTGGATAATGGTTTTAAACTTATCTTAGAAATTTGGCCCCATTTCCTTTTTAAAAAAAATATGTTATTGATTTTAAAGAGAGAAGAAGAGAGGGATAGAGAGATAGAAACATTAATGAGAAACATTGATTGGCTGCCTCTTGCAGGCTCCCTACTGAGGATAGAGCCTGAAACCTGGGCTCTATCCCCAGGTTAGATTACCCCTATGTGCCCTGACTAGGAATCAAACCAGTGACCTCTTGGTATATGGGTCAACCCTCAACCACTGAGCCACACCAGCTGGGCTGACCTCATTTTTCCTTTGTATATCATCTTCACTAGTCATTAGACTTATACTGACCCCTTTCCCACAAATTTAATTCCTTACAATTTTTTAAAGAATTAAGGAATGGCCATAGCAGGTGTCCTCAGTTTGTGAGTATTGGATGAAAAGTCCCTTTTCTTGAACTCCTTGTCCTCTGTCTCCCAATTTCCCACTGAGGTAGAGAAATCACCGTCCCCATTTCATTCACCTCCTTTGAAATCCCAAATTCAACTCACTGTCATCCTAATATATAAATAACTTGCTTCTTTCATAGCTGCTATGGTTGTATGTTTTCTGCTACATGACTCCTATGTCATAAAATAGAACATAAACATAAAAGCACAGCACCCGTTTATGTTTAGACAATTAGACCCTTGACTCACCTCATTTCCACCGACTGCCTTGGTTAAAATCACTGCAGAAGACACAGGGGGAGGCATGCAACCGACAGTCTGCAAACTGAAAAATAAAAGAAAGGACAATTATCAATAGTATTTTTCAATCACAAATAGTGTCACTACATTCATTCTAAAATTGCAGAGCTGTGTAAATGAAAATAGAAGAGTGATTATTAATGCACATGCCCTGTTGAGTTCAGACAATTCTATGTGAGACAATATGGCTTAGAAGATGCTGCAAATGCCTGAGGAAGCTCTCATTCCATTCATAATTTTAGGTGACTTTATTTTTAAATTATTTGAGCTTTTATTATATAATTTTTAAAAAATATATTCAAGTTAGAGTAAGTGTAGTCATTGAAAGATAACCAAAATGTATATAATTTAGCCTGAGTCTTATTTCAGGTATCTTTTCCTTACATTTTTTTTGGTAGAAAGTCTTTAGGGAAAAATAAAACTTTAAAACCACTTCCAAAGTTCAAAAATATTTAACAAAACACAAGCTTACATGTGTTTATTCCTTTCTACAAAACAGCAATTCTCAAAACTTTCATCTCATGATGCATATATTCTTTCTGATTGGTGTTTCAAGATTCTTAGGATATATTCCCAGAAGTGGGATCGTTGGGCCAAACAGTAGTAAAGGCTATATATTACAAACCTATAGCCAACATCATGCTCAATGGGCAAAAAACTAAAACTGTTTCCCTTAGGAACAGAAATGAGACAGGGATGTCCTATCACCACTCTTATTAACATAGTACTGGAAGTCCTAGTCACAGCAATCTGACAAGAAGAAATAAAAGGCATCCAAATTGGAGAGGAGGAAGTAAAGAAGCTTTTAATCTTTCCGCCATTAATGTCTCATATTTGAAATCTCTGCTTTAGGAGTACACAACCCTTGCCAAACCTCTTATCCTTTAACTGATTACACCACTCATCTGACAAATCATATGCTGCCCCATTAGGTTGGTCACTATTTTATATATGTACTAGAGGCCGGTGCACAAAAATTTATGCACTGGCAGGAGAGGGGGGGTGGGGAGTGTCCCTCAGTCCACTTGTGCCCTCTCACAGTCTGGGACCCCTCAGGAGATAACCACCTGCTGGCTTAGGCCCACTCCCCGGGTGGCAGATGGCATGAACTAAATTGGAAGTTCCTTTAATACAAGCAAACTGAGTTAATATCTTCCTATTTCTTGAGTGCAGATACTTGATATCTATTGGTTCTTAATATGCATTATACAAAAGTAGGTTTTCAGTTATGAGTGTGTGAAACAGAGCTTACTGTTGTATTATTATTTATTAATTATTGTGTTATTTATTTGTATGACAACTGCAAACCTACTTTTGCCCACCTCATACATTGTTATTCTAAAATGATGTCATTATATTTCTGTGACATTTTATGCTTTTCAGCAAAATTTTATGTTCACTCTCTCAAACTCAATCTCGCCAAAACAGCCCTCTTGATTTTCCCCTCTCGTTCTACTTCTCTCCAGCTAAGTAAATGATGTCACCAATTACCCAGTGGCTCATACCCAAAATCTAGAAGTCATCCTTGATTCCTTCCTGTCCTCCTCTCTCCATATCCTATCCATCCATGGGTTCTGAGAACTCCAATTTTAAAATATATCCTTGACACATCAATTTCTCCCTACTGCGCTGCTATACCATGCTAGCCTCCCAGCTGGTCTCCTAAATTTCTCTCAGGCCCTTCTATTATCTATTATTTTCCACAGATTAGCCAGGAGAATCACTTGCAAATATAAATCAGACAACTCCACTTTCTCATTTAATTCCCTCTAGTGGTTTTCTGTACTGCTCAGAATAAACTCTGAATGTATTACCATGGCCCACAATGCTGAGTGACTGGTTTCTGCCCACCTTTCCAACCCCAAGTCATAGTATTCCTCCTCCATGTCAGCAGGCTCTGGCCACCATGGCCGCTTTCCTGACCCTCAAACGCACCAGGTTATTCCTGCCTTGGAGCCTTTGAACATTCTGTTTCCTTTGCCTAGAACACTCTGCCCCATGAACTCTACAATCTAAATTAATCACCAGCCTGTGCACCCAACCACTTAAGGATATCATAGTGCTTTACTTTGCATCACTTACTTCTATCTTAATCATCTATTTACTTGTTTACTGACAATCACATCCAAAGTCTCTTCAATGTGCAAAACTCACTCTTGGCCCATTTTGTTCAGTGTTGGTTTTCCAATGCTTATAATAATTCCTGGTACATAGCAGGAGCTAAATAAGTGATTTCCCTGATATTGCTGTTAAAGCAGGCAGTAAAAGCATAATTATCTTCATTTTATGAACTGGGAAACTGAGGTTCAAAACTATTAAATGCCTCAAAGTCACCTAGCAAGTTAGGGACAGGGTCAGAATGCAATCTTTGGCCTAAGTTCAGTGTTTTAGCTATTATACCATGACTAGTGGCCCAGTGCATGAAATTCATGCACATTAAAAGGGAATTACTTAGAGGAAATATTTGAATATTGCTATTTGCCCTTTTGCTATAATAGAAGTGTCAGAGATTAAAGAAAATTGGTAAAATGTATATGAAAATCTCCCTCATGTCAGAGTCTGGGGCACATTGCAGGACTCAGAGTCAAGTCTCCACCCACCCACATGCGCCTTGAAATCACGTGAGACCCAGACCCAGCTGACCCCACCCCCCTCAAACCCTGTCAGGCGGGGGGTGCAGCCTCAGGTCCCCCGGCCTGCCGCCAGGTTGGGGGTGTGGCCTCAGGTCCCCCGACGCAGCCTCAGGTCCCCCAGCCCGGCCTCAGGTCCTCCAGCCCCAGTGCGAGGGCATGACAACCATTTGCATATTAGCTCTTTATTATATAGGATGCTAACATAAGGTCAGTTCTAAACCAATTCAAATAATTTTTTTGAAATCATCAAATCCTTTAAATAAACATGACAATATTTTTAATGGAAGAAAAGATTCTAATAAAAATCTATTGTTAAATCAACTACCCAATCAAACATAAAACAGAACAGGTGAAAAAATAAATGTTTGTCCCCTGTATATGTTTTTCTTTTCTATATATTTTTAAAGCCATTATCTCTGTACATTTGGTAAGATAAATCACAAAAGTTAAAGCACCAATTGACAGCCTATCTTTATTCATACATACAGATGTTACATCCTCTACTCCAGGGGTCCTCAAACTTTTTAAACAGGGGGCCAATTCACCGTCCCTCAGACCGTTGGAGGGTCGGACTATAGTTTAAAAAAAAACTATGAACAAATTCCTATGCACACTGCACATATCTTATTTTGAAGTATAAAAAACAAAACGAGAACAAATACAATATTAGTATTTGCATGTGGCCCGCGGGCCGTAGTTTGAGGACCCCTGCTCTAGTCTCTTCCAGTTTTCTCCCAACACAACTCTTTTAAATTCCCAGAAACACAACTCTTTTAAATTCCTAAAACCTTAAGATGAAGGATAATAATAATGTTAAAAGTGTTTTTATTTTCTTATAAGATATCACACATAAGTTGCTATGGAAATAATGTCACTAGAGATGTCCCATTAAAAGTGGACCCTCTAAGAACATATATGCATAGCCCATGAACACAGACAACAATGTAGTGAAGGCAGAAGAGTGGGGCTGGGTGGACAGAGGCAAACATGGGGGGAAGGCATCTGTAATAGTGTCAACAATTTAAAAATTAATTAATTAATTAAAAAGTAACTCTTCAAAATATTTAAACATACCCTTTCAAAAGCCATTCATTGATCGGTGTGATTGATAAAAGCTGAAGAAAAAGCCATATTGCTGCTGGGAAGAATGCAAGCGTAAAGATCTGAATGAAAAGATGCAGTCGTATATGCACCAAAGCACTGGTCAGCTCCTGCAAAAAAGGACACAAGATAAAAAAAATTAAGAAAACTATTTCTGAAGATAGGTTGGTACTAAAATAACATAACATAAATTGTTTTTTTAATTGAGATATAATTGATATATAACATTATATTACTTTCAGGTGTATAACATGATGATTCAATATTTATATATATTGTAAATTGATCAGCACAATAAGTCTGGCTACATACATCAATTTGGAGTTATTTCATAGCTAAGTTTTTTTTACCTATGCATATGAGATTATGCATAAGTATTAAGAGACAAATTTAAGAGAAAAGTTATTGCATAAGAGACAAACTTTAAGATAAAAGTTGATGATGGTTATGAAGTTATTCATGAAGATTATAATTTTTATACAAAATTTCTGAAATATTCTAATTGCTTTCTAATATACAATATATCACAATAATTCAGATTTGTGAAATTCTGGACCAGGGCTAAGCTGACTACTGGTATATTTGAGAACTGTTGACACTGTGACAAACATGTATGTTTAAACATTGAAAAAAAATAAAACTTATTTAAAATTTTAGTAGAACCTATCACAATTTTATATGATAATTAACCTCTGGTCATTATATCAGACCTAGAAAGGCCTCAATTTGGCAAGATGTTACTAAATCTACACACAGATCATAATTTTTAAAAATATTCCCCCCAACAACATTCTATAATTAAAAACAGCTGTTTCCACAAAATTGACTCGCTCAATTTCTTTGTTAACATTTACCGAATAGTAGTTATATGCTCTGAGCTTGCCACTTTATGTATGTCATCTCATTTAATCCTCACATCAACACCATTAGGTGGATGTTATTTTTCCTGTTTTACTGATGAGGAACTTGAGGTTGAGAGCTGCTACACAGTGAAGCTCGGAATCAAACCTAATAAACCTGTGCCTGTGTCATCCTACTGCCAGGGAGGGAGAAAATTCCCATCAAACAGGACAAGCCAGGCACATGTTATGAGTCTCACAACTAAAAGGTACTCAGTTAGATTTGACGGTTTAAATATACACTAACAAGTGTTTGCATTTGAATTTCTTTGAGTTGTGTGGTTTTTCGGTGGAAATAAAACACATTCAGAAAGTAGCAGAAAACTGACATATAACATTCGGGCACTCATTAAAGCGCATTCAAAGTTGCCAGAGTCACTGTAATAATAATGTCCCCACAACCCCCAGTCCAAGCAAGACTTTCAAGAGCCTCAGCCTCAGAGGCATGAGCTGGAGTTTATCATTTAATAAACAGTAGGTCAGGGCAAACTCACCCACTGACCACCACCTCTAGGATCTGTCTCAGAGGCCCCCTATTTATCTCCCTGTGTGAAGACACACAGCAGTTCCACTTTGGCCACACGATGTCCTTAATGGTATTTAAGGAACTGACGGAAATCCGGAATAATGGAGGGAAACACCAGACAGACCGGAAGCCATACCAGGTCTGGATCAGAGCTAAGAGAAAAGGAGCCATCCTTGCTCTGAATCAGAAGTTTCATCCCAGAGACACCTGGGCACCAGCAGTACCCAGAATCCTCAGCAGTCTTGAAACCAAATCTCACACAGATGTACTCAGAAGCATTCAATAAATACCAAATACATGAAAAAAGGGTTTTCAATTGTTTAAATTGTAATAAAATGATTAGCCACAATGCAGTAATTAAGGCATTTGCATATACTTCTCACAGAAATATAAAATAGTGTAACTTTTCTAAAAAGTAAATTGGGGATATATATCAGGGACTATAATACAATTTATATTGTTAGATCCCAAAATTTTATATCTGGGCATTTATCCCAATAATATAAAAAATGGTTACAGGCATTAATACACAGAATTGCTCCTCACAGCATTATCCATTATGGTAAAATCTGGAAACAACTTAAATGTCCAACAATGGAAGAATAACCATATAAGGTAAGAATTAAACAGTGTTAAGAGCTGTTCTAAACCATGTTAAAACTGTATACAAGGATGTAAGAGCACAGGGTCTCTCCCTACTTGATCAGCATATAAACTGGCACAACCTGTGGACAGCAATCTGGCAACTCATTTCTTCATTCGACAAATACTTACTGAGCACCAGTCACCATTCTACGTACTTGGAGAATCTATCACAACTTAAACTGCATATATCATTTTGACCTATAAATTCCACTTCCAAGAATTAGCCCTTCACCTATACTCCAAAATGAGGGAAATGACATGTTTTTAGTGTCCTTTGCAGAGTGTTTATAACAGCAAAACATAGTAATTACCTAAATGTCCATCAATAGGGGGCCAGGAAAATGTAATGTGACATATTCATAAAATAGAATCCTTTTCAGCATACACAAAGAAACAGGGAGTTCTTTATATGTTGATATAAAATAAAATAATCTCCAAGATATGTCTCTGAGCTAAGAGCATAAAATAACAGTTTAAAGGGATGGATACAGAAATGTATGTTTTGCATAGAATATCTCTGGAAAGACACACAGAAACTGTTATCTCCAGAGAAGAGAAATGGATAGATAGCTGGTAAAGGGGTGTAAGGATGACTTTTCATCATATATACTTTTGTACCTTTTGATTTATGTACATAAAAGTAAACAAAATGTAAATTATTTTATTTTTCAATGTATAAGTGAAGAAAAATTAAATAACAGTATTAAATTACATGAAAAATTGCATATACCTATATACATATATATAATTTTTAAAAAATATTTTATTTTTAAAACATTCTATATGTAAAATATGTTTAAGAAAAAAAGTACAAAAGCACAGAAATGTTAGAACAGTTATTTTTACTCTTTCTAATCTTTCCTCAATAGGGAAATACCACTTCTATAATCAGAAAAGAGTTATGAAAAATAAAATGCAGTTAGAGACTACTGCATGACCTAATAAATGACAATTAGAAACAACTGATATCACATCAGAATAATGGATCAGTAAGAACTCATCAAAATGAATCACAAGAGCCTACCGTGTTGGGTCATAAGGGGCCTCTTAACAACAGGGAAATAACAGACATGAAGTGTTTCCTAAGAAAGATTTTCAAGACTGTCACAAAAACCTGGTATTATAGGTTTTCTAGATCTTCATATAACTGTAAAGAGAAAATAAGGTAACACTGGAAAAGAAAAAGCAAGTAACACCTTAAAATCCTGCTCATCTTTGTTTCTACCCCTGTGTCAAGCATGGTGTGGTGTAGTGATAGGCACTTGATAGGTTATTTGTTTAAATAAATTGGTCCTGCCATGGTCTGTTAAGTGACAAATCCTCTGAAACTGCAGGTTTGAAGTTAGCTATATATAAAATAAATCTAAAAGGTGACATTATTACATTTCAGTATAATAATATTTCAGAAACCATTTCAACACATATTTCAAAAACTAGAAATCAACAGTTAAAAAAACTGAAGATTTAGCATTAAATCTTTTTAGCATGAAGTGTTAACACAGCTCTTTATAATTTTAATAAATGAGCAAAACAAACTTTAGAATACACATCATTACATCAATGTATGAGTAATGTTCAATATGAATCAAACTCGAATGGGACCACAATAAATGCTTTCAAATAAATTCAAGTCAATAATAACTCGCCATCTTCTGTGTGCAAAAATGCACGATTCTAAGATCTAATAGGATACAAAAATAGTCCCAATTGAAATTAATTTAAGGTTATTAACTAGAAAACAAATAACAAGATTGCTACCTTCTAATGCCCAAGAAATTAGCAGGGCTTAGAGATGGTTTAACATTACACAAAGATGCAATCTAGGCCATCTTAAGTTAAATGGATCTTGAAAATGACTTAATGTTGTATTCATTTCAAAAGGGTCTTTCGTGGAGGAAATGGTTCTGATGGCTTCTTAGATACATAAAAAAGGCCAGGGATCCAGGCATCTCATCATTAGATCCAAATTAGTTGGATGACTCTGAAGGTTTCCTAGGTGCTTACAGAAGAATTTGGTCCTTAGAGAAGTGCTGATAACTGTGACATTCCTTCTTCAATTTCTGCATCCCACAAAGTTGGCTGCTTTACAGAACAGCATTAAGCAAGAAGCTAAGGAGAGAAATCAAGTCTCTTGCCAGATTTCCCATGGCATAAGCAACAGTTGTAGCCATTAAGAAGCCACCAGGGGGCGTAGTTAGAGCAACCTCCCAAGTAGAGGACTTGGGTGAGGCAGCTGCTTCACAAAGAGCATTAACCAAGGCAGCAGGAAGACCTCCAAGGAAGATGAGACCAGCAGCACAGCAGTGGGAAATTCTGTCCCCCATTTGAGGACCAATAGAACTCTGGTGTTGACAGGTAAAGCCTATGCCCTTTAAGTACTAATCACAGTCCTTTCTTATCAATATAATTTACAAAAACTGGAATTTGACATATTTAGGAAATCCCATCCATGTCAGCTATTTTCAGAAGACCAGTAATCAGTGAGGATATTTAGCATTCTTGAGACACACTTCATCTGTCGTAGACACTACACATGGATCACATCTATATCCCAAATGACCCCAGTGGAAAGATTTATACCAACCTGCTAACTACAGAATACCTAAATTTAGTAAAACCATATTTTTTTTTCTATGTTGCTACTAGAAAAAAAAAGCCTTCTTACATAGTAAAATTAACCTGTCTGTGTCAAACTAAGCAGCTTAGAATGATGACTTTTAAAATTCTATGTAATTTCTTCAAAAGCAAATGGGTATTTTCTCCTGTTTTTTCTCCATTATAAGTCAAAAGGGAATCATAAGTTCTACTAATTCCTATCTCGGGTATAAAAAATGTCTGGATAATTTAATTCCAAGGAATCCCATATTCAGTGACACCTGGATAAATAAATAACATTACCTGTATGTCTCCATGATAAAGTGAGATTTAGTATGAAAAAGTACAAATATTTCCTCAAGACATCTATTAACATTTGATAACTATACAGCACTAGCAAAGAATATACATCTGTAAAAATACAAATTAGTTAAAAAGTTTTAACAAGCATCACTTGTACAGCATCAGTCCTAGAAACAAAAGAAGATCCACAAAGTTATGGAAGCCCAAATAAACATCTACAGCTTAAAGGGGCCACAGTAGGCACCATTATAGTTACCACCATAATCTGAGGAAGACCTGAAGGAGATGCATCACTTCAGCTGCCACATAAAAACACACTCATTATAGCCACATCTTCAGGTTCCATGCTGCTTGACTATAAGGTTTGTGGAATACGTACGTACAAAACACAAGTCCAGTGCTGAAGTCCAAGTTACCTTCTGTTACAGTGGAGCCATCAGACTACAACTACACACAGCTTTACAAAAGGATCTGAAAATTTAAAATATTAAGTACAGACTGAATTTTTCTCCCTGCTTTTCATGGGCCCCATAGGTGACAGTACCTCTGTTTTTAATGATAGTCCACTGTTAAAGAATATAGTTGCAACAGCAATGTAGGAGACAGTTATTTCTGGCTTCAGTGGTCCTAAAGAGAGAGAAATTAGGTACTGTTAGATAAGAGTTTCCAGTCTTCCAGTATGAAAGACAAATCCAGTGGAGGAGGACAAATGGTACTTCATTTCTTAGTGTTGACCCTGGTATGTTACTGTCCTGATGGAGTTGAGCATTTGCTGTGATGCCATCTAATTCCAGAGAGAAGTTTCCAGAAGGCAAGGATCATGGCTGTCCAGCTCAGCACAGTATCCTTGGACCAGAAGAATAAAAATAAACTGCTCTCACATAAGAGAGCAGATAGTCAACATCCTTCAACATAGGTCCTAATGATATCTACCACAGTATCAGTCCCCAAATCAAAGGAGAGAATTTCTCAATGGAAGAAGTTACATTATCTTCAGCGAGTATTATTTTATTTCTTCTAGGATACCAGAAATAAAAGCTTGCATTCATGCATATATTCAGTTCTCCCCAAGAGTATCCAATCTATAAATATTTATTGAGCACTTACTATGTGATTGTGATAATACAGACAAGAGTAATAGAGTACTTAACAACATGTTGTTAACATTGTAATTATTAAGAAATTGTGCTTGGCTCTGGGCATGCTGTAGTAAACCACATAGGCCTGATCTCTGCCCTCCAGAAAATTCCTCTCTGAAGTTAGGCTGGCATCATCCCAGACGCATTAACATTGTGAGTACTATAAGGGGCAACCCTAAACATTATACCAACAGTTTAAAATCTGAGATTATCTCGTATTTGACATTCTATGCAACCCTCTTGTGCTGAGTTGAATAACATCCCTCCAAAAATTTGTGTCCTTCCAGAACCTTATTTGGAAACAGGGTCTTTGCAGATATAATCAAATTAAAATGAGGTCTCATCCAATTAGGGTGGGTCCTTTTCCAGTGACTGGTGTTCTTATAAAAAGAGGGAAAGATGGCCATGTGAAGACAGAGGCAGAGACCAGAGTTTATATTACCAAGGGACACGGTTGACTGACAACCACCACAAGCTAGGAGAAGCAAGGAGAGAGTCTGCCCTACAGCCTTTGGTGGAAGCATGACCTTAGCCTCCAGAACTGTGAGAAAATAAATTTATTGTTTTAAGTCACCCTATTTGTGGTAATTTGCTGTGGCAACGCTAATAAACTAATACACCCTTTAAGCAAAACAACAGACCGTGCCGGAGGCAGACTGCATTCATGGCTCCTTCGTTCCCTGTAACTCTCCACCATACACTTACAGATGTTGTTCAGCTCCAAGCTCAGGAAAAATCACCATTCATTCAGTCAACAAATATTTATTGAGCAACTACTATATTTTAGGTAAATGTAGTACATCAGTGAATAAAAGGAACAAAGATCTCCTCAAACAATGTCATAAATTCTTTTATGTACCCGGCATTCACACAAATCATTTTGCTGAGATCTGAGACAAGGAAACAACAGGCAGAAGGTAAGTGCCAACGGCATTACAGACCAGGGCAGTAAAGGCTGTTCACAAACTTGAAAGGAGGTACATTCCTATTATGCCCACGAGTGAATCTGTCTCAGCAGCTCACACTTAGAAATAATATTTCCTCAACAACTGAGAAAGGTGATTCAGAAGCAGATTTTAAAGTCAAGGAGTCTGGCTTGTTTTGAAAGTAGATGCTTCCCAGGAATTTTAAGTACCATTTTTAAAAAACAAACAAACCAATAGCATTTTTATTTTCCTCCAATCTCCTGTGTTTTTTTTTTTTTATCAGACGTTATTCTTGTCAACTGTGGTTCTGCGCACAGTGGTGCCTCCAGAATGTCCATGTCAGATGGGTCAGAGTTAGCAATGTGGTCGCAAGTGAGAGCCACCTCCAGAGCCAGCACATGGCATCTGCTCCCATTGCATGGTTCTCTGGGGCAGCTAACGCATCTACCTTAGTTAGCCAACAACCGAGTTTTTAAAGAACTCTTCCCACAGTTCACATACACATACATAAATACATATGATAACTGTTAACTAACTGGTGTAATTCAGTGGAATGATTCTTGACTTTCAATGTTTTAAATGGTGGAGACGGGTTATACTGTGTGTTTTCTTTTATTAGATGCATCTCTGAATAACTCGAAACTGTGAAAAGACATGGGGAGGGTATTCCAGGGCTACCTACAAAGTATCTTTTAAAAAGGACAGGAGTAAAATGTTCTCACTTGGAGAAACCTAAGGCCCCTCTGAGACACGATCACTGAGATGCCAACAGACCGCTCAGCTTCTGAGCGCGGAACTAGAAGTCTCCCAGGGCTGCAATAAAAACTTGGTAAATATTTGCACAGAAGTGAGAGATGAAACTACTATTTAACAATGATACCCGGCCCTCTCCAAGGTAATGAGTATATCTTCTATGTCACCAGGATAAACCAGATCCAGACCTTAAGATGGCTATAGAGCTAAAGTGGAAATGTAAATTTTAACTTTTCCTTTAAACAAAAGCAAAAACAAATTCTTTATCAGTGAAAATGAGTTAGTAAAATCAAAAGAAAAATTTTAAAAATGAAGCAATTGGGGGCTCCAGAACTCACACTTTTTAATGGGGGTTAGGGGTGAAAAGGGAGCGAAAACTATTTGGCATGCTTAAAAAATGAAAGGAACTATTATCCTATATAATAAAAGCCTAATATGCAAATTGTCCCCTTGACTGAGAGTTCGACTGGGAATTCAACCAGGGGGTGGGACTGGCTGGCCAACTGCTCGCAGTCCGTCCCCCCCAGCTGGCCCCACCCTCGCCAGCAGAGGTGGCAGGCAGCCAGGGGAAGGGAGGCCCCAGTTGGCAGCCGCTAGGGACCCTACCTGTGCACAAATTTCGTGGACTGGGCCTCTAGTTATTTCATAAAATCTACTCATATTCAAAGTAAATTTTACTTCTAAACCTGATCTAAGATATTTGTGCCAATGTACTTAGGCCCATAGCATGTTTCTGGTTATGTTCTTTTAGCGGAAAATTAATGAAGCAGTTTCCTTTTTAGGGTTTATGTATTATTAATGGCAATCATTTAAGTTAAGATGCAGGTAGAAATGAGAAAGTTACTCTACTTCCAAAGAAGTAAACCTTTCTTTTCCCAAGAATGAATAACACCATGTTGAACTTGATTAAACGCTAAGATTGCACAGCTTATAGTTTCCCTGGGTTTCAATGAACCGATTAACAATAACTCAGCATCTATATACATTTACATCTACTGTGGCTCTTTATTTCCACACTTCTTCTATTTATTGAAAAGTAAAAGGTAAGTGAGTAAAAAGAACAGTGAACTAAAAATGAAATTATCTAGGCTAGTACCAGTATGCTTTTTCCCATTTGGAAAGTCATTCAACTTCTCTAATTTTAGGGTTCCCACATCTATAAATTTCCTGCCATTACAAAACTCACTAATTGGCCATAAAGATTTTTTAAAATATTTTTAATATGTTTTTATTGACTTCAGAGAGAGGAAGGGAGAGGGAGAGAGAGAGAGAAACATCAATGGTGAGAAAGAATCATTGATGGGCTGCCTCCTGATGTCCCCTACTGGGGATCATGCCTGCAACCAGGGCTTGTGACCTCCAGGTTCATGAGTTCATGTTCAACCACTGAACCACACCAGCCAGGCTGAAGATTTTTTTAAAGGGAGGTCAGATCATAGTTGTGACACTTGAAATGTAGAAGTCTTACACTTAAAAATAAAGAGTGTAGCCCTGCTGGGTGGCTCAGTTGACTGGAGCATGGTCCCATACACCAGAGGATGGTGGGTTTGATTTCTGGTCAGGGTACATACCTAAGGTTGCAGTTTGATCCCAGTTGCACATGTACGGGAGGCAACTGATTGATGTTTCTCTCACATTGATGTTTCTCTCTCTCTCTCCCTCTCACTCTAAAATCATTTTTTTAAAAAATAAACATATGCTTGGGTAAGGATTTTTTTTAAAAAAAGAGTGTAATCATTAAGGTAGTGATCCAGGTAAAAGTAAAAGTGAAGTGAGCATCTTAAGTTGAAGACTATAAAAACTTTTCCCATTTAAAATAATATCTAGAAAACTGTTCTGAAAATTGTTCATCAATGTACTGAGCCCATAAATGGAAACTCTGACTAAAAGTAAGAAGCAAAAAGAGGTGCTTTAGATCAATCTAAAGAGCAGAATAGGACAGAAACATTTTCAACAACCATTCCTTTCCTTGTTCCCAGATTTTTGTTGGATTAACTAGTGGAGTGGAAGTGTTCCTTGTCAATATTTGGAGGTTTATTTTTATTTAAGAGGTTTTAAGGTCAATCAGAAGTTCAACAGAAGTAACAAGAACTTAGCCTGACAGCCTAGATAATTGTTTGCTTAACTTTGGGTTTTAGAGAAAGTAACTTTCACACATGGACAGCTATCAAAGAAACCCTAGAAGTTTAACTGTTATCTAATACTAGTGGATTCTGGTCTGCTCCTTGGGGCTAAAAATCAGGGCACAGAAAATGTCTTTATTCCAGAGAGCTCCTTCTTTATAACGGTTATGCATTTTTAACGATTGTTCATCAAGAAAATGTGTATGGATTTTGCAACTGGTATGAAATAAGGGGGAGTCCTGGTCTCCAGTCCTTCCACTTCCCTAGCTCACTCATCCTAGGGTCAGTCGCCTGACCTCAGGCCTCCGGGTCTTCAAGGGTGGAAGAAGCCTGTTGGCTTAAAGTACTTTAAAGATCCCTTGGAGCGCTTCACATTCTACTCTTTGGAAATTAAACAAAAGCGATGCATTATCCTAGATTGATGGCATGAGGACTAGTGAAAATGGGAACCGGCATTTCTAACGTAAAAAAAAGTGTGAATCCCCCCAATCTTTGTTCAAGTCCTTGCTTTTCAATGTTCCCTGAGGCGGCTTCTCAATGGAGGTATGGAAGGGAGAGGGTCCTCCTGAGAGATCATGTTACCCCCCATCATGCTTTAACAAGGAGCAAATAACTCCAAATATGCTCCTGAGCACTTCCGACCACAGAAAGATCGCCTGCGCCCACTTCTCTCCTTATCTGTCCCTGTTGTATGACTGATGTATTAATCCCGTCAATGACCCTGGAAACTGGCAAACAAGGTCAATAAGACAGAACACTGAAGGAATTCAATGCATGCTTATGAAAAGTAGGACATGATGGGGGGGAGGCGAGAGGGGCGGTTAAGGGGCATAAAAGGCTAATGATGTCTCCAGCCGCGGCCACCCATGCCTCTCCCCGCACTACAAGGCTCCCACTCTTCGGGGTCCGAGTGTGGCTCCGCCCGCCCACATTTCCTCGCCAAAACACACACAGCACAGAGCCCCACACAGCCTGCGCCCGGAGACCACGGCAGGGTGCAGCCACCGGCCCGCCCGCCGCACGCGGAAGCGGCGTCCCGTCGGGAGAGTGTGCGACGTGTCACTCGGCCCGGAGCTGCTGGGGAGCCGCCCCCTCTGCACAGCATCCCCCAGCCGGTGGGCCGCAAAGCCAGGGCTGCAGGAGGAAGGGGTGCCCCTGCCTCTTTCACTCCCCCTACCTTTTTTTTAAGGGGGGAGGGTTGGAAATGCACCAGGTCATGGTGCCCACTCCGAGACAGACCAGGAACTGCGGGCACCCCAGCATCCGCGGGACAGGGTGCTGCTCGGCAGGGAAGAGAAGAAGTTTCATCCCAGTCCCGGTCCCCTCTCTCCTAGGCACCGAGGAGACTCACTGGCTGTCCGCGGGGAAGGGAGCCCGCTTTCAAAGTCTCTGGCCCCCGTTCTGCACGACAGATCCCCTCTGGGGTCGGCCAACAGAAACGTCAGCCAAAGGGCCCCCGGGCCGGAGGGCACCTAGGCGGGGCGGGGCCCCCGACAGAGGCAGGCGCTCCCCGAGGATCGGCCCCCCCTCCTCTCCGAGACTCGCCCGGGAGTTCCGAAGCGGAGCGCGCGGAGGTTCGGACTTACCCCCGTTCACCCCGATGGACGGCTCCAGCTTCGCTCCGGCGATCGCCAGCACGATCCCGACCATGAACCATTCTTTCCTCAGTCTCTCCAGCAGCCTCATGTTTGTCAGGATGGGTGGGTTTTGTTTACTTGTTTGCCTTTTTTCCTTTTGGAGCTGCGTTCGCTGAATCCCGGGGGCGTCCGCACACTTTCCACCGTCCCTCTTAACATGCAGCAGAGCAAGTCAAATTGCTACTTGTAAACGGGAGACCCGGGGGCTGCTCGGGCGGCTTCGCGGAGGGCTGGGAGTAGTAGTATCCAGTGACAGCAAAGCCTCACTGAGCGCC
>NW_006295491.1:6157398-6157696 GCF_000327345.1 Myotis davidii | reverse complement strand
AGGCGCCACAGCCACCTCGGCTAATCGAGGGTCCTTCTCCAACAAACCTGTAGGCACAGCCGCCAGCGCCACTGGAACACATCTACAAAGAGGTTCTCTTCGGCTTCGCCCTGAGACTGCGGGAAGGGCCGCCGCGGGCTTGATCAGAAATGTTTCTGTCGGCATCTGCGGCGGGGTGCAGCGAGTTTTGGCTGGGCGCGCTTATTCGGGGTATTACGATGCTTCCCCGACGACGGCGCTGACGTGTGCGCAGGGGGCGGGGCCACTCGGCCTCCCAGTTCCCTGCCGGAGCGGGGAG
>NW_006295491.1:6154531-6157330 GCF_000327345.1 Myotis davidii | reverse complement strand
TTGGGCGCCCAGCCGACGCCCAACTTCGCTGGATCCCTTCATTCCGGTGTCCGTCCCCCGGAGCCCACGAGGTCTGTCGCCTGCGGCGTGCGCTCTGCCTGGAGCCCCCTTGCCTACACCTGCCGGGAGTGGGAGGACTGCAAGGGGCGGAGGCCAAATCTTTCTTCTGGGGAAACAGGACCACCAGGGAGGGGCTCAGGGACCCCGAGGCAAAAGAGGTGAAGGGCCGGCCGAGTAGAGAGTGGGGGGGAGCAGTGAGGTGGGGGGTGTCCATCGCCCCGCGTGCTGGAGCCTGTCCCCCAGTTTCTACCTGCAGGTGTTTCCTGGCCGCCAGTGACATGGGCAGTTTCATGGACGACCGCCCACCCGTAGACCCTGCTGGACCGCAACGCCTCCCCCTTACGCGCCCAAACAAAGAAATAAAATGCTGTGTGACGTTTTGGAACGAGTTCGGTTCCTAATGGTTCCGTGGTTAACTGTGGAACTTGAGGTTTGGAAGGGGCATCGGGGGTGGTTCAGTGATGCCAGATTTTAACTCTGAATGTAGCAAAGACTGAAAGAGACTCACCCTGTATTTCCCTGTAGTAATTCATCTTCATAACATGACTTGCTGTCCAAAAACTAAGCCGGCTGATGCGTTGTGGCAGCAGTTGAAGGTTGCACAGCATGCAGCGTCACCTAATTATACATCAGGCAGAAGAACAAAAAGTGAACCTCAAGATAAAAAGAACTTAACATTAAATCTAAAAAGAGAAAGCACAGGAGGTGTGATAAAATCTGATGTTAATTATTAGGCAGGCACAAGGGAAGTGGGCATACATGAAAGATAGTTTGCAACACAATTATTAGAGTCATTTCTTTCTAGGTTAAAGAGTCATGTATCTCAGTCATGGAAGGCATGCCCTTACATTAAAAGATCATTAAACGTGATGCTTACAGAAATTGAGCCGCTTTAACTTTATGACTGTTCACAAATTCTTACTTCCCAAGAACTCTTTGATCTGTTTAGAGCGGAATCTAGCTCATGAAAGGGTTTTTTATTTGTTTTGTTTTGTTTTTTTAGTGGTTACTTAAAGGAAAAGAATTCAGTACACTGTGAATTCTGTTACGTGAAGGCTTGGATTAATTTCCCATGGCTGCTGTAACAAGTACCTTTAACTGGCTTTGAGATAACAGAACTCTATTCTCTCACAGCCTTGAAAGCCAGAAGCCCACAATCAAGGTTTGGGCCAAGCTGCACTTCCTCTGGAGACTCTGGGCAGAGAATCCCTTCTTGCCCCTTCCAGCTTCTGGTGGTGGCTTTACTTAGCTTTCTTGGCTTATGGCCACATCCCTCCAATCTCTGCCTCTGTCTTCATATTGCCTCCTCTTCTCTCTGTGTCTTCTCATTTTCTGTGTGCCCCCTAATGGCATTTGTCATTGGATTTAGGGCCCACCCAGATAAGCCAGAATTACCTCATTTTAAGATCCTTGATTAATCTGCAAATATCCTTTTTTTTCAAATTCATTGAATATTGTTCCCCAAATAGTTTTGTCTACCTGGAATCTCAGAAGGCAACCTTATTGGAAAGTGAGTCTTGCAGATGTAATTAGTTAAGATGAAGTCATACTGGATTAAGACGGGTCCTAATTCAATGATTCGTTTCCTTGTAAGAAGGTCATGCACATGAAGACTCACAAGAGACAGAAGAGGAGAAAGTCATGTGAAGCTGGAAGCAGAGATTGCAGCGATGTGTCTACAAGCCAACGATTCACCTTGGAAACAACCGCCAGAAGCTGGGAGAGAGGCATGGAACGATTTTCCCTCCGGGCCTTCAAAAGGAGTCCACCCTGCGGACACCTGGATTTCAGAACGTTGGCCTCCTGAAGTGTGGGATAATAAATGTTGTTTTAAGCCATCCAGCTTGTGGTACTTTGTAAAGGCCACCCTAGGAAACTTACACAGTGTCATTCACAGACTTCTCCATTGCTCTCTTTAATTCTATCACTTCTTTCTCGCTCATCTCCTCCTCCCCCCCCCCCCCCCCCCCCCCCGTCATTTTTTCTGTGCCTGGCCTCTTCACCTCAGTTTTTCTTTTTGTTACCCATGCCCTTAAAATCATGCCAACCAGATGGTATAAAGCATGCTTCTCTAAAAGATATGATACACATTCTTTAATAAATATTGTATTTGTTTATTGAACAAATAATGAATGTGCCTCCACTGTGTGCCAGGCAGGTGTGGCTCAGTGCTGCTCATTCAGTTGTGGGCCAAAAAAGACACAAAACCTTGCCCTCAGGAGCTTATAGTCTTGAAGAGGAGACAGATAGAAACAGATATAGAATTACAAATTGAGATAGAAAAAGAACAGGATGTTACAGATCATCTAGATGGGGAGGGCCTCCCTGAGATCTAAAGGATGCCAAGCAGGTGGGAGAAAGTTATTGCTCAGCAAAGAAGAGCTTGACACCATGGACTTCAAAGACCAGGGTAGCTAGACTAGTTAGTGAAGGGACAGGGATGTGGGAAGGGTGGAGAGCTAGGCAGGGTATAGATCATGTGTGACTTCTCTTGTGGTAAACGACTTGGAGTTCACTAAATACTATAGGAAGCCACAGACGGATGTTAAACCAGCTAGTGATGGCATGTCTCATTTTTCTGGAGAGATTATTTTAGAAGCAGAGGGACAAAGAGTCCAGGCAGGAGTACTAAGTCAATGGAGCAGAAAAAGGCAATTCGTATAAGAACTGTTAAACAGGAAGAATTAAAAAAAAAAATGATGGTCATCTTTAGAGCAATGGTGAACCAGTCTGAAATGA
>NW_006295491.1:6150001-6154457 GCF_000327345.1 Myotis davidii | reverse complement strand
CTCTTCAACAACATATTAGGAAAACTATAGGCATCAATGTAGCAAATATTTTCTTTTAAACTGTGTTCCATTGGCTATTCAGTCTCTCTGTGACTCAATACTTATAATATTTATGAATGTTTACTATGTGCCAAGAACACAGTACACCTTATGATTGCTCTCATGGGCTTTATGTTTAACAAAATGGTGGTGGGAATTCTATCTCATGAGGCTGTTGAAAAGAGTCTTTGGGGCAGTGTATGTGCATTGCCTTGCCTGGAACAAATGCTCATTTATTCAACAAATACATATTGAGCTCCTACTTCATGGTGGGCATTCTTCTAGAATACTGGAGTTACAAGGAACAGTGAGAGACAAGATCAGCTTTCCTTAGGTAATACCATAACAGCATAAAAAGAAAAGTAACAAGTAGTGATGAGTGCTATAAAAATAAAACGGGCCACGTGATAAAGTAACAAAGAGGCTACTGTGAGTGGAAAGTCTTTCTAAAGGGGTTCAATTTAAACAAAGACCCCACTGAAACCCCTGGTGGGGGTTTTGAAATGTCCATGATGCTAATGTCTTTGGAGATGAGCACTTTAGGCAGAAGGAACAACTGGTGAGCAACCGTGAAAATGCTCTAAGATGGGAATGATCCTGGCATTTGTATTAGTTTCCTATTGCTGCTATAACAAATGACTTCCGCTTCGTGGCTTAAAACAACACAAATAATTATCCTTCAGTTCTGGGGCTCACAAGTCCAAAATGGATCTCATCGGGCTAAAAACGTGTCAGCAGGTCCGCCTTACTTTCTAGATTTCTAGAGGAATTCTATTTCCTTTCCTTTTCCTGGTTCTTGGGGCTGCCTGCACTCCTTGGTTTTCTGTCCCTTCATCTTCAAAGCCAGCAGTAGCCCAGCAATATTTAATCTATTCCCCGCATGGTGACTGGACACAGTAGAGTCTGTGCTTATGAGAGAGTCTCCCTGTTTTTGATCAGCCCTGGGATGCGGTCAGGGAAACAGTCCCTGAAGGGTAGTGAGCCCACCACAGTAAGTATCTTCTTAGTTGGCCACCCAGTTGTAGTTGGCCATTCAAACCCCAGTAAGTACTATTTTACAGATGTGAACATGAAGAAAGATAAAGTAAGTTTTCCCCATGACCGGTAAGTGGCAGAACCAGGCTTCAAACCAGGGTAGGCTAGACCTCAGGAGCCGGGCATCTGAACCCTGGGCACTGTCCCAAAGTGATTAAAAGTTTATATCCACGCATCCAGCGCCTCAAGTTAAAATCCTAGCTCTACTACTTACTGCAATGCCCATGTGACTCTGGAAAGTCACTTGACATAGTCTGAGTTTTTACATCTGAAATGGGGAATACCTCTATGGGCTGTTGGGATGATGAGTAAACGTATCAGAAACATAACCAGTGTCAAAGATATTGTGATATTGCCTCCCCAGTATCTTACCCCACATAATATCTTACATCTTTTATGAAAGCTGTTCCTGCTCTCTTGTCGTAGTGACCATAAAGTTATGTGTGTACATCCTTTCCTACAACTAGATTGGAAGCTTCTCAAGACTAAGAATTGTGGGTGTTTTCATTACCATCATCCACACCAGCTAATAATATTTGATAAATGTTTGTTGACTTGAATAGTTGATGTAGAATCAGCGTTACAATGTGGAGAGAGAAAAAAACAGCAAAATCTATCTTACGGTAGGAGATACAAAAGGTGTGTTTTATGATTCTTTAACTGTACTCAAGGTCTGGATAGCTGCAGGGTATCCTCGGAGAAGGTGGCTGTTGCAATGTAATAGGTGTCACAGGATGGAAGTGAGATGGTGGTAGATGGATGCAACAATGGACCGGGAGTCCAGAAAATCTGTGTTCTAGCCATGACCCTGTTCTCATTAGCCGAGACCTCTAAGTGATAAGTAACAAGTTTCTTTACCAACTCAAAAGGAATCACATAATAAATAAACCTAGTGTTTATACATTCAGGTTATACATTCAGGTTTCTCCTTACCACCTAATCAGGCCTGACTGGTAAACCTAGAATGATCATGTATGGTTAAGAAATACGGCTTTAGGATCACTTATTGATTTAGTCATGCACTCAAATAATTCAACAAACATTAAACTGCTTTCCAATTTCAGCAGATTTATTTACTAGCCATTTACTTTGGGCAAGTAACATAACCTCTCTGTGATTTGGTTAAAAAGTGCCTATGTAAAGTATTTAGATTGGCAAGGAGCACATGCTTAAAAATGGATGGTGGTGATGGGAATTATTGTCAGTAATGTTTGCTTAGTTGTTCTGTGTCAGAAGTTAAAATATTCTTGGGTCAGTGTTTCAGTTTTATATCATGCTGTCAAATCAACTTGTTTGGTAGCACATGTCCTGAGTGTCGGCACAGCCAAACCATATGTTTTGGGTCATGTATGCGTGAGTGTTTAGTGTTGACACAGCATAAATATCTCCAATGATGATAGAAGTATGGTCTTGATTAACAAAGTCCATACCAGGCACATGAGTCTCTGAACCTAATAAATATCTGATAACATGCAGTGAGTGATAGATGAAAAACAAGTGAAGAATTTAAAATTTAGTCTCTATTCATTCTTGGGTTCAAATCAAACAAGTAGTTGTTTCCATGTGTTTCAAGTTAGCTGTTTATGCTGTAATAATTTACCCAAACCGCACCAGCACTTTTGCGTCCTTGTGAGGCGCCTAATTAAATCCATTCCCACATCTTCCATCCAGAATATCTTAGGTCTTAGCATGGGCTTAAAAGGAGATTGGAAGTTCAGAACTCCATTCAGATAACTTAAATAAAAGGCTATTATTCTGGCGATGCATAGAAATAATTTAGGTGGTTGTGTTTGGTTCAATACTCAACCCTTGTATATTATTTATCACTGGTGGATAATTTGTGAAAATTATATAGGGCATAGTGATATTATTTATACTCTTTATTTCCCCCAGAAGTTAAATAAGTCATCGTATTCTTATTCATCACTGAAACAATTACAAATTAAACGTAATTGTTTAATTTGTAATTGTTTAATTACAACTGTTGACCCCCAATTTCATTGTTACAAATTGAACATAATTAAAGCATAGTGATTAATCACAAAAACAATATGTAATTATATATGTGTTTCCTGATGGTCTTAGGCAACCCCTGTGAAAGGGCCATTTGACCCCCAAAGGGGTCGCGACCCACAGGTTGAGAACCGCTGCTCTAGGGCAAGTCAAAGATCATTGACAGGGTAGCTGCCTACTACTTTCTGCTTCGATATTGGTTCTCTCTAGAACAACTCACACACTAATATTAAACAGTTATGAAAATTCCAACTCAAATATAGGAGGCCATGCCTCACAGTGGATTAGGAAATATAACCACTTCCCTTTTCTCTGCACAGGAATTTAGGCACTTAGCGTCTACTGTATTTGTGTTAATGAGAGTTATGCATGTAGATTCCCTAATTCAAATGCAATTATTCCCTCTTCACATTGATAGCAACTGGGTTTGTCAGCAGGGAAGTAATGCTACTTTCTTTAACCCATAGTGGGTGAACGTGTCTCTTTGCAGAAGACCTTATGCTCCCGTGGTTTGTGGAAACTCTCCATCTAATAGTTTCTCAGTCTCTTGAGTGGAAATCTGTCTCAGGAAATTAAGGACAAAGAGGAGAGTAGACAGCAGTGGATGATAAGCTATTGGGAGGCACAGTAAATAATGGAGGGAAATGCAGCCCGAGAGAGAGGGATCATTTAAGGCTATTAGATGACAAATCCACTTCAATGCAGTTATTACACCTGTAAATATAGAAAAATGATAATGTTGACAACTCTTCATCACACAATCTGTCTCATTAATAAATGATGAAGGGTGGAAAGAGTAAAAGAAATAAGGCCAACTCTGCATAACAATATCACAGAAGCACTGGGAAAAACTAGCTAAGCTAAAACAAAGACAGAACATGGCTCCATTAATGAAGAATGACTGAGAAGAAAGGGGAATATTCAAAGGCATGCACGTGTAGAAAACAGTATGGATAATACAGGGCTTTTTTGTTTAAAATAAATTATATAAATTTGTCTTACATTATCAGAAAAAAATTAGTATGTAATACTTACCTGTGTAATTTTATTTTTAATGATGGTTTCCAGGGAAAAGATAGCTGCCTGCATTCCTCTAGGTCAGTGATTCTCAACCTTCCTAATGCCGCGACCCTTTAATACAGTTCTTCATGTTGTGTTGACCCCCAATTTCATTGTTACAAATTGAACATAATTAAAGCATAGTGATTAATCACAAAAACAATATGTAATTATATATGTGTTTTCTGATGGTCTTAGGCAACCCCTGTGAAAGGGCCATTTGACCCCCAAAGGGGTCGCGACCCATAGGTTGAGAACCGCTGCTCTAGGGCAAGTCAAAGATCATTGACAGGGTAGCTGCACCTCACAT
>NW_006295491.1:6146233-6149912 GCF_000327345.1 Myotis davidii | reverse complement strand
AAAACACATTAAAAGTTTTAGAAGGCATTTTTATCTCCTTCTGGAAAAGAACCTATAGCTCTATCTCTGATTGTCTTCTAAGAGGGGTCATCAGCTGGAGATGTAAGTCCAACTTAAGAAAGAACAAAGATCTGAAAGACATTGGGGGAGCTTTAAGTCTCTGTGATTAGGGGACCTGTATACATTACACTAGGTTCATGGAGCTCCCAAAAACTACATGCTTCAAAGAACAGACTTGATTGATTGACTGAAGGGCCGTGTAATTAGAGTGGGTGGAAGGAGTTGCTGACAGCCTCCCACTGGCCATTTTCTCCTTTTCTTCTTAGTAATAGAACTCATGATTCTAGCTGGGCACATAGCTGCCAAATACAGATTACAGCTTCCTTTGCAGCTAGTAAATGAGCATGTGATAAAGTTCCAGGAATGGATTCTAATGGGAAGTGCCTGATTTCTAGGAAGATCCTTAAAGGAAGGAGATAGTCACCTCTTTATACCCTTTTTCTTCTTGGTGGCTTGAATCTATATATATAAAAGCGTAAGTGACTGTCCGACCATTCTACTGTCCGACTGTTTGACCATCCGACAATGACCATCAGGGGGCAGACACTGACCAGTAGCTATGATACACACTGACCATCAGGGGGCAGACACTCAACGCAGGAGCTGCTGAGCTACGGTGACTTGGCAGCTACAGTTCTTGGGTGATGCACCCAGAACCAGAGAGGAGGGAGCCTGATTCCAGGGTGCATTACCTGAGAACCAGCCTCTTGCAACTTGGGACCCCTTGGGGGATGTCGTTGAATCGGTTATGACCTGATCCCTGCAGGCCAGGCTGAGGGACTCCACTGATGCACAAATCCGTGCACGGGCCTCTAGTACAGATATAAAGGCTTAAATCCCAGCAGCCATCTTCCACCAAGACAGGCAGAACATCCTAGAGCTGCCTTACTAGCTCTGCCTTACTACCTCTAGAGTGTGTGTATATAACAGAGAAGCAAACTTCTATCTTGATTATCACTATTACTTAGAATTTTCTATTACTTGTAGCCAAGCCTAATCTTAATATGCTATGCATTTTTGAAAAGTAGAAAGTAAGCAGTAATCTCTTGATCTAAAGAATGATAAAAAAAAAGAAGTGAATTGCTAAGCCTGAGTAATACCTAATTGATTACTTGAATTCATACAACCTTCTGAACTTACACAGTGCACTTCAGAATAATCTATAGGTGATAGGTGATAGATTATTTTGTTTTGTTTTCTACACAATTTATTGTGAGGTTATCAATGTCAAATAAAATATTACTTTTCATCATTTTCTTCTACTCTGTCTTCTTGAGCAATTCATTTTTCCTTCCAAAATGTTGTATGCAACATTTGAGACCAGGAAGAATTTCTAACCACAGCTAAGGACCTGAACATTCATCTGAACATTCGTGTGCTAGTTACATGCAGCTGTCATCCTAGTGGTCTTTTCACAGAAAGTTCTTGGAAAACACTTATCATAGTGACCTTCACACATCTTCAGAACTCATAGGCTTAGTTGCACCTCAAGGCTCCATCACTGCCCGGAGGCCATAACCTTCCCACTGGGCAGTGTTAGTGATGAGGTTAATGGTTAAGGAGAAAACAAAGACTGAAGTTTGCTGTTATGATTGGCCTACCTTTCTTGGTGAATTCAATTTGTGTATATTTGAAGAAAGAAATTCTAACCTGGCAGCCAGAAACTGTATCTGAAGACATGTTAGAGCCATACCATCCAGGCACCTATAAATATTAATTTTGAATAACCTGCATCTCCTACCATCAATCATGAGGTTGTCTCATGAATTCCTAACTGACCCTAGGTCTTAGGATAGAAACACTTGAACACCGAGAAAGGAAACAAGTACTATTATCATTTTCAAAAAGAAGTGTTACTTTCTTCTTCTCCTTCAAGGGCCGTTGCAATTGTGTTCCCCTAGAAAGAGAAAAAATTGAGTAACTGGACCAATGGATTTCCTACTCTATACAATTGATCAAAGCAGAGCTCTTAACTTCACATCTCCAAATTACTGGCCTGCTATTTGTCCTATACCAGAGGTGAGCTAACTAAACTCCTTATTCTTGTAAATGAAAACACATTCTGTTTCTGTAAGTAAAGTTTTACTGAAACCTAGCCACAGCTATGCCCTTTTGTTTAGTACTACTGATGGCTGTTTTTACTGTAACAGTGGAGCTCAGTAGTTGCAACTATGATCATATCACCCAGCAAAGCCAAGAATATTTATTTTCTGGCCCATTACAGAGGTTTGCCTCTGCCAAAAAAAAAAAAAAAAAAAGTTTGCCGCCCCCCTCAATGTATCCTATACTACCTCAGTTAAGTAAAAGGTAAGGTTCTTAAGCTTCCTTTTTTACTTAAGTTTTCCTTTATTACCCTAAAATAACTCCCCGGATTTGTCTACTAGGTGCAGCTTGCTGTTTTGCTAGGGTATGAGTGGCAATTTATTGTTAAACTAGAGGCCCAAGGCACGAAATTCATGCAATGGGCTTGGCCCTCACAGCCCCAGGCTTTGTCCGGAAGGTCATTCTGCTGTCCGGTCTAATTAGCATATTGTGCTTTTATTATTATAGATCCCATTTGCAAATTTGCCTACATCAATCCCAAATAAGCAGCACTTTCCTGAAAATGCAATATCAAGACCTGAAGCTAAAACAATAGATCAGTGGAACTTAGTACCTGCATCTAGAAAGTTATGTCCTCGACACAATTTTTGTTTCTTTCTGGAATGTAGGGGAAATATGGAGGAAATGAAACCAACAAGAGGTCAAAGATACACACACAGAAAAAAAGATTTAGCAGACAGATATATGGCTTAGTGAAATAAGAAAAGTTAAAGAGAGTAAGGACAATTTTAAAACAACATAGAGGAAAGGCAGTGTGAGAAGATATATCCAGGGAGGCAGAAGAAACTCAGGTAAGGTGAACAGTTAGACTGTCCCGGTCAAGTTGCCCATTTTCAGTTGAAAGTTATCCACATTCCTGCCAGGAGCATGTAATCAAAACTTACTGTTAGAGAATTAATTATACTTGGATTTGTCTGTTTGGAATTTTAGAAATTTTAAAGTGAAGGTGAACTTTAAAAGAATTCTAGTCCAATATGCCCATCCTATCTAATAAAAGAGAAACATGGCAATTGGCGTACGACCGCTACCCTTCCCATTGGCTAATCAGGGGCGATATGCAAATTAACTGTCAGCCAAGATGGCGGCCGGCAGCCAGGCAGCTTAAACTGAACATGAGGCTTGCTTGCTTCAGTGATGGAGGACTGCAACGTTCCCCGCCTGCCTTGCTGGCCTCTCAGCCTGCAGTTTAAGAAACATAGTAACAAATAGAAGCTAAAAAAAACCCCAGAAACCAGCTTTCAGGGAGCTGGGATCTCAGAGCTGGAGTTGATACAGAGTTTTGATTGTAGAACCGAAACAAACCAGATACCTGCTTTCAGAAGTGGAAGCCTCAGAGCTGGAGCCAGGCTAAAGCTGGCCCAGAATAAAAAAAAGAAAAAAAGGAGCAGTTGGGAGCTTCAGTCACAGCCTGAAAACAGCTCTCAGCCCCTCACCCAGACTAGCCAGGCACCCCAGTGGGGACCCCCACTTTGAAGGGTGTGTGACCAGCTGCAAACAGCCATCATCCCCTCACCCA
>NW_006295491.1:6128804-6145868 GCF_000327345.1 Myotis davidii | reverse complement strand
AGTCTGACTGCTGCCAGCACAGTGGTGATGGCGGGATCCTCTCCTACCTCCTCAGCAGCACTAAGGATGCGCAACTGCAGCTTAGGCCTGCTTCCTGCTGGCAAATGGACATCTCCCGAGTGCTCCCGGGCTACCAGAGGGATGTCTGACTGCCAGCTTAGGTCCAATCCTCCCGGGAGTGGGTCTAAGTCAGGAGGTAGCCATCCCCCAAGGGGTCCCAGACTCTGAGATTGCACAGGCCAGGCTGAGGGACCTCCACTCGAGTACACAAATTTTTGTGCACCAGGCCTCTAGTTATAACAATAAGAGCCAATTGTGCCCTCCTAAAAATCCCATGCTGCTTCATGGCAGAGCTGGGACACGCACACCCCATGGGGGCCTACCCTCCCAGAAGACTTATTTTATCAGTGACTATTATTAAATACAGAACTCAGTTTTGAGAAAGAAAGTATGAAATCTTTAGAGATTTAGAGTTGTCTGAAACAATTGAAAGGATAAGCCTTTAGGAGTTCATTTGAAAGATAAAGTCAATTAAAAAAAAAGTCAATTCTTAAGTGTACATAGGTTAGTTGCAAAATGAATGTAACAAAACAGTACTTGGATAACCCAGACATAGATTTAGATTAAGATTAGCAAAGGGGAAAATACTACTAATATTTTTCCTCTTTCCACATGAAACAGGAATTTTAGGGGTAAAATAGGACAGGTTTAGGAAATTTTAGAAATTTTGGGAATTAAGGGGACCATGGAGGAAGTACAAGGCTGCAGAGCAACAGAGGGTGTATTTCCATAGAATAGGGAAGCTGGGAAGCTGCAACAGGTACATTTCCATAGAATGAGGGAGCTGGGAACAGCAAAAGGTCTATATTTACAAAATAAAGGGAAGGAAGCCCTTCATCCAGAAGGAGAAGAAGACAGCCCAAAGCAGCAATTCTCAACCTTTGGGTCGCGACCCCTTTGGCGGTCCAACGACCCTTTCACAGGGGTCGCCTAAGACCATCCTGCATATCAGATATTTACATTACAATTCATAACAGTAGCAACATTACAGTTATGAAGTAGCAACGAAAATAATTTTATGGTTGGGTCACAACATGAGGAACTGTATTTAAAGAGCCAGAAGGTTGAGAACCACTGGCCCAAAGGGAATAGGAAAACAATAGGGAAGGAGAGGTGGGGAGAACCTCACATGTTCCCTGTGAGGTTCAACCTTTGAGTCCAGGAGTTACTATAGTAACCAGTCTAAGGGGATAGTGACCAATCAGAGGGGATATCAAGGCACCAGGATCTGCAGCCTATATAAGCCATAGGGAAAAGGAACTCAGTGGGACCCTTTCCCGCTCCCCACGAGGGAGTCCATTCTGTGGGACTCTTTCCTTCTCCCCACGTGGGAGTCTGTACTTGTTCTTCAATAAATCTCCACCTTTGCTATACTACCCTTTGTCCATGGAGTCATTCTTCCACCCTGATGGACAAAGAATCTGGGTCCCAATCCTAAAATTCCGTTTCACTCATGTGGCAAGTAAATTAATTTTAAAAATTGAGTGCTTTAGTTATTTTATCTTTTTGGTGCATTTTTCTCTGAAGTGTATATTATCTTCCTTTTACCATATACTTTTAGTAAGAAATTTTATTATTTTTTATTTCCCCATTCTTAAATGCCTTAGCGTTTATTTTCCTGAAAATGATCTCAATCACTTTATTCCTATAGTCTCTTATGGAACCACATTAGAGAACAGTGAATCTATTAGAGATAGAAGCTAGAATAAAAAGGTGAGCCATACTGTCAGATATTTAGGAATATTAATTTAGGTCATAACAGTAAGTATATTTAAGTGCTTCTGTGTAGTTGCAATAGCACATCCTCCTTACAAGTTCACTTCTTTGTCTTTACTTGAGTGGCAGATAATGTTTTCTGCAGCTCTTCTTCTGGGTACCAGCTGCATTGTCCCAATGGCTTTCAGAAAGAGACTAATGGGTCTAATCCATAAATATGGAGGAGAAGCTGGAGGAAAGGCAAGGAGCTCTGTTTATTGGCCACTTCAAATCAATAAATGATAGCAGTGTTAAACAATAAACACAGAGCTCTGAGAATATCATTAACATTACTTACAAAATAAATGTTTCTGTGATACATCGGTGTTTGATAGACAAATCCCCGGTGGGCTCTAAGATTGGATTTGTCATCTGCTAGGTTTGAAACTGAAATCTCTTTTTAAAAAGCGATTTTGGGGTTCTTTGCTCTGATGGACTTATAGGAAGACTATAGATTTAAAAAAAAATAATAAGATCATCATTTCCTCTGATTATGTGTCATTTCTTCGCTGAGTTAACTTCATGAAAAGCTGGGAATATCTGAAAAAATATTTTGTTCTCTTCACAATGTGGGTCCCTACACTTGAGGTATAGGTGATAAGAAACATGCCTATACTCACAGACTACCTATCCTAAGACAGTTAAGTATAAACCTTGAGACCTTAAGAAGTAACTAACCACAAAACAAGATAAATCTATTTTTGTCTGGCTTTCTAGAAGAACATAGGCAAAAGCAATAATAAAGTACTCTGTGAACAGTCTGTTTTGCTCTCTGTTTCTTGAAATTATATGCCTCCTCACTTGGCACCACATTGCTAACAGCTGGGGTCTATCAGAGGTCCTAGTATTATCCCCACTTGTTGAAGTTCCTAAAAGTAAACACTCCAAGAACAATAAACAGGGACAGGGGAGACATGTTTTAAATGATCCCATCTTCATGCTTTATGACTTTTTCATGATCGCTTTAGTCCTCTACCTAAAGGTTTACTGTGACGGCTGAGTGGTGATGACAGAGGAACACACTTCTCAAATCCATTTGAAATGCCTTCCTTTAAAACACTTAAGGATGTAAGACAGTGACAACCTGAAGACTTCAAACTTCACATCCACCATTTAAGTAAGTTACCTAACCACAGTAATAGGTCTGTTCCTTCATTGATGGAACAGAATAGTCACGAAGTAGGTTTAACATTTGACAAACTTGAATTCTCAAAAATCACAGGAAAGACATGATTTTGTTGTTAGTTTTAAGAATTGGATAAAAACCTTATGTTATCTTATTGAGAGGCAAAGGAGCCATCCACTCCCAAGTGAAACATGCCATAGTTAATAACACCTACTTCATAAGGTTGTCTTGAGGGTCAAACACAGGTAAGACACCTAGCAGTAGAGTTAATGGTTAATGAATATTAATTCTTTCCCTCTTGTCTTTCTTCCTGTTTTTAACGGGAGAAAAGTCAACAATGATCCAAAACATTAAATTTGTGGAATAGAGTTCGGAACAGAATACGATGAAAGTCACACAGACTTTTTAATGAAAAACATACAATGATGGCAAGACATCTAATGCCTTTCCAGAACCATAAAAGTTAAAGGCAAATACCATCAAATTTCCCTCATTTTAAAAACATAGACATAGAAGCACGAAAATGTTAACCCCTTCTCTGAAGTTACTTATCAAAATCTCCAAATTTGAACGTCAAAATTTTTAAAGACAGGCACGTTATTTCTGAGATTGTATTCGGTGTCTTTGTAGGTATATCACCAACAGTAGTAAAATCACTAGTTATTTTAGGTTGTGTTTTTTTCTTCTGTGAACTTTTAAATAGGTGCCCACTACACAGATCAGGAAGGCAAACAGAGCCTAAGGATAAGTCCACAGTGGAGGGCGAAGAATGGGGTCATGAGGGGTCAAGTGCACTGCAGCTGCTGTGGCTGTGGCTGTGTTAACAGGCTGTTTTGATTCAGTGGTTGTCATCACAGACCTTTGCCTCTTACTGAAATTTCTGTTTCCAGTGCTGAGTCTGTGAAGCTTAATTCTATGGGACTCCATAGCTAGGGCTCACTTGCCTGGTTGCCTGGGCTGTCTACCAGGGCTGCACTCCCAAGACTCATTTTCTTCCTGCTTCTCCCTACTGTACTTGTTGGCTTGGCCTTCTATCAATACACAAAGGCTTCACCAAGTCATCACCCTCTGCACCCCGTGCGACCTTAGTGTGTGATCTCTGGTAGTGCTAGGCCATCTTTTGCTTGATAGAGTATAAGACACATCAGTGCCCTCTGCCGATGTTAGAGCATCCCCTAGTCTACTTTGCGTGGGTAATATATAGTGTTTGCGTACACCAAATATGTTCCAGAAACATGGCCCCATTCACAGACCATGACAATCCGAGGGATGAGAGCCCCTCCTGTCATCAGGTTGAAGGTTTTCCAGAGTCACTTTGATGTGGTTTTAGAGTAATCCCAATGAGATGGCTTTAATGTGGCCCAAGGGACTACAGCTAATCACGAGAAGGCTTGGATCCTGCTGCAGATCAATATGCTCACGACGCCTCTAATCTTAGCTTTCTCGAGATAGGGTGCAATGCACTTGGAGGCTCTAAGACTGAGCCACACTTTCAGATGTTCCTGAATCACAAAGGACACAGGACCAGGCCATTGACTTTGGATGCCACATAGCAGAGCAGACGAATCGTACACAGCGATCCATGCTAACATTTTGCCTTATTTGCAGCAAAGGCCCAGCTATGCGATCAGCCTGCTGCTACTTGGCAAAGTGCACTTCAATTTCAAGCTGATGTGTTTACTTTCTAGGGTTGAAATTGTTGTCAGCAATTTTTATTTTAAATAGAAGTTGCAGTCACTGGCCTTTTAGAATACTTCATATTTACAAAGGTGCATTTTATAAGAACATCCTAAAGTGCTGTATGAATATCATTTCATTTATCCTTATAACATCTCTGTGAGGGAAAATAGCCCATATTACCCTCCTCCATCATCACCAGACCCAATGTTCCTAGAAAAGCACACAATGAACTCACATAGGCCTGTTAGGGTTGTATATGAATGTTCAGGCTCTGGTCAAGGGTTGGGGGGCAAAATCCTATCACTCCAAGAGAATGACATTTTTATGGGGTGTGGGAAGAGAAGGCTATGAAATAAGCCTATAGTGTTGAAGTCCCTCCCTGCTGCATGGACGGGAGGAATGGAGCAAACTGGTAGATGAAACCAAGAAGTATTAACCCTGTTAGTTGCTTGTGAAATACCTGTGTTCTAGATCCGACACCAACCGATTTTTATTCTATAGAATTTTTAGCTGATTAGGATAATCCACTAAAAATACCCTAAGACCAGTATTTCCTGGATTAAATCGGTTTGATTTAAACTATTTAAATTATTCAGTAGAACTTTGGATAATTATGCATTCTATTGACAAAAAGTGTTTGGAGGGGTGATGGTGATAGAAATTGTATCTCTGTTACACCAAGAGGTAAGGAAATGAGAATTTATGGAGCATCTACAGTGTGCCAGGCCTATGCAGTTTGTTGAACACTGAAATTTAGGAGTTATGATTACCATGCTGCCTTCCAAGAAACCAAAGTCCAGGAAGAATAAACAACTTAGTAAACCGCTGACACAGCTAGAAAGTCAATTACAGAGTCTGGATTTAACCTAGACCTTTATAATTCCGAAACTCCAGTTAGGAGCTGCCTGGGGGTTGTTCTCATATGCTAATATGAAGCTACCCAAGAATACTACAGAAACACAAGTCAGTTGTATTTGTTCCCAACTAGTTTTTGTCTTTTGTACTTGTTTTCGAATTACATTATTTCATTTAATGTTACCTAGACTAATACAACATGAATACAAAGAAAAGAGGTTTATTTTTTTCCTGAAGACTAACTAGAATGCTTTGGGAACACTGCTTAAAAATTACTGTTGTATATATGTGGGTGGGTGAGACACCAGCAAAATATTGGGAAAATTTATAAATCTAGGGTTCTACACTGAGATTGTTTCACAGTTCTTATTGCACCTTACCGAAATGGAAACTGAAAATTACAGATGATGTGTATGGCTGTGATTGTTCGGGAAAGATGCAAATTCAGAGAAAAGGTTGTAAAAAGGAATAGACATTTCTGTTTTCAGTGTATATATGTATTTACACACAAACATACACACAGATGTAAAATATATCGGGTGTACATAAACTTAAACCTTGAAAAGGTAGTTACCTAGGTCCCTGCTCTAACTGCCTTTTTCAATGGAATCTCCTACAAAGCTTCCATTCTCTAATCTAGCAATCTTATCAGCTGATCAAGTATATATACTGCTACCAATCGGAGGGACCCCACCCAGGAGCCTAACTCTCCCTCTGAGTAAGAAGTACTGAAGTGATCAGAAGGAGAAATAGCCAAGTGGGATCCCAAACAGAACTGAGATAAATATAAACACTGTGTAGTCAATGAACCATTCAATGCATGGCTGGATCTTAATGTTAATTTAGAAGCTCACATTGTGTAAAATTATATGTCTCTGTGCTTTTATGCTCTTGCTTCTATTTGCTTTCATTTCCTAATGAAAGCTTTATTTTGAGAACTGCCAACTGAAGCATTTTCAACAACACTGCTTTCCCAGTCACCCCACATCGCCAACCAAGAAGTCATCCGGGACTCTTCTCACTCCCACTCCAACCCTCTAGGCCCTTGTTCCATCGCCACAATGTTTGTTCATATCTGCCCCTGAGTTGGCAGGCATGACTAGACATGAGGGCCAGTTTCCTCAAGTCCCTGCACTAGGGCCAGCTCCCACTTGCCTGCATCCCTGCCCCTCACTGTTTCATTCTGTGGGATCCTGACAGAGTCAGAAAGAAGGCTGATAACATTCTCTCTCACTTCCTCATTTGCTACATGATAACAGGACATTCTCAAAGTTAAAAGGTTTCCTGATACGTGTTGTTGAAATTAATTTTGCTCTTCTGCCTGCAGCTACCGAGGTCAGTGGTAAAAATTGGAATTACTACGTAGCCTCCCAATAGGGTTCCTTATTTAACCACCCACCATCACACTGCCCCCTCTCATCTCAAATCCTCAGAGTTACCTTATTGATATAGAACCCAAATCTCAGTTTGTAACTGCTCTACTGAAAACCAATCAAGGTGCTCTTGGTTTGTTAGACTGAATCCAAACTCCTAGACACGGGGCCTCCTGTCCTCTGGATCCCTTCCTGTTTTCATAGGTGCACTTTGTCTTCTCTTTCCCCAATAGCTTGCTCTTCTGCACAATTCCTGCCCATTCATCAGGATTCACTTGAGTGTTTCCTCCTCTCTAGGAAGCCCCTGACACCCCTGGGACACTAGGTGAGGTCTGCCTCCGATAGTGTCTCCAACCCCAAGGTGCACCTAATACTCAGTATGTGGAAAGAAGCCAAGGCAAACTTGCCAATATGTCAATAAACAGAGAACAAAGGCCACTGTGCCCCTGGTGGGTCAGGTGAGCTGAACCAGTGTCCAAGACAGCTGTGGATTCTAGCAGGGCCCTTAGCATGTGAAATAAGAAAAAGCCCAGCTGTGGGACCAGTCCTCCCTGTCTGAGCTACCCTCTGCAAGGTATTATTCCACAAATGCCAAGGTCTGTTTTAATCTTGTGCTGTTGTATCAAAATCTTCTCTTTATCTACATTGAGCAACACCTTACTTTTTATACTTATCTTAATCTGCCTGGTTAAAGTATTAGGGGGAAATATAAGAAGAATTAGAATTTCTAGCAGCTTGAGCTTGCCTTTCGGCATTCTAAAAAAAATTATAAATTTGATATGGCAGTAAAGTGAATTCTTGAGTTATTCTAGTTTTTATACCGTCTTTAAGACCAATGTAGACTTGAGATTGGTTATTCTTAGAGTCTGGCATTCATTTCATTGGGATGGAATATATTTGGAAATTATCACTAAATTTAATATTTCTGATTCTATAACTATTTACATATGTATCCAATATTAACAGGCTCCAATTTTTCTATTCTGATAATTGTACCAAGTAAAAATTATATTTTATATACAATTATATATAGTACTTGACAATTATTAAAACCCACATGAATTCATTTATTTCTCACAATTTGTAGCATAGACAGAGCAGGCGTTATTATCCCCAGTTTACTGATAAGGAAGGTCAGGGTGGTTTCTGACTTGGAGTATGTTTGCTTGGGGTTAGCACTGGGTTAAAAATAAATAAATACATCAAATTACCTGATTCCTGGGAAAAACTTGTGCACAGGCAGTTGCAGAACATTCATTTTTCAGAAGAAGGAATCATATGGGATGTAATATTTTAGGTTGGGTAAATCATTTTTAAGTGCTAAAATCTATTGATACAACCCAAGGAATAGAAAACAATGGATTCCAAAATGAATTTTGCCCTGATTTCTTTATCACGATCTTATATATAAGGACAATGGTTTCATTAGGCATTTTTGTTATTAGCTTATAAAAATTTCATTTTACCTCTTCAACAATCTACTCAAGTACATAATTCAACGTTTATAAAAAAATGAAATGTAAAGGTTTTGCCTAATTTCTGTAATACTGAGAGAAGCATATGTACATCTCCATAGAAGGAAATTAAGACAGTGTTTACATTTGTCATGACTTTTGTAGCAACCAGTGAAACCACGTGGGGAAAAAAATAACTTCAGATTTTAATGACTTAAAGGTAAGGTCCAAGGAAGTAGGAACTTTGGCTTCTTAAAAACTTCCTTAAAATTTATTGGTTTTTAGAGAGAGAGAGAGGAAGAGGGAGGGAGAGAGAGAGAGAGAGATGTGAGAGGGAAATATTGACAGAGAGGGAGAGAGAGAGAAACAGAGATTTGTTGTTCCACTTATTTATGCATTCACTGGTTGATTATTGTTTGTGCCCTAGCTGGGGATCAAACCTTTAACCTTGGTGTATCAGATGATGCCCCAACCAGCTGAGCTACCCGACCAAGGCAGGAACTATATCTTTGGCATATATCGAAGGCTAGAAAAGACTTGGAATATAGTTGGTGCTTAATAAATATTTGTTGAGTGAATAAATGAAAGTACAAAGGAAACGAAGAAGTTGAGGCTTATGACCTTATGTTATTAGAAACGAAAAAGAACTAATTTATTCAACAAATATTTACTGAGCATCTAAGAATTTCTAGACAAATTCAGAGGTTCTGGGTGAAAACCGCCTGCTCCTGGACCAGAGCTAGGCATCCTAATGTAGTCAGGGCAACCAGGGAAGGTAGCTGGGAAGAGCTGCCATTTGAGATCTGAGTGAAGTGAGAAAGCAGGCCGTGCACACATAGCATAGCCTACCTGATGCGGAAACATTAAAGTAGATGCTGTGTAGAAAGCACTTAGCTCAGGGCCTGGTGCACACTCAAGGATCAGAAAATGGTTGAGACAGGGTTCCTTCAGGACACACATCACCCCAAAATATTGCACCTTGGCATACTGAATATTGCAAACTGAAGGGATGTGAGAAATGAATGGTTCAGAAGGGACTCTGACCTTTCTGTGAAAGGCACAGAGCCCTCATATGAGAGGTGTCTCCCTAGAAAAAACAAACAAACATCTATATCTCCAAGGACAGGGGGACACCGAGAGGAATGTTAAGGTGTGAGAACTTAGCTCAAACCCTTTTAGTTTTTTTTGGTTTTGTCACATATTTCTGGACTCTCCAGTCTTCATTCAACTGAACATAAACACACGTGGGTTTAACTGCTCCATTGGGTCTTGATTCCCAGTCAGGGCACATACCTAGGTTGAGGGTTTGGTAGGGTATGGGTCAATGACGATGTTTCTCTCACATTGATGAATCTCTCTCTCTCTCTCTCTCTCTCTCTCTCTCAAATCAATAAAAATATAGCCTTGGGTGAGGATTTTAAAAAAATGTTAGAAAACTATTTTTCTCACTTGAATGCATGGTGTAAAAATCACTACAAATCAACCAATACATACTTGACATTTTCTTTAGTGACCATGTAACATTTCATAGTATGGATGAACCACAGTTTGCTTATCTACATCCCTAGTGATGAGCATTCCCTTTGTGTCTGTGACTTTTGGCCACTATGAGCAAAGCTACACTAAACCTCCCTGTACAGGCACCTTCGTGTACGGCTAGTTTTATTTTTACAAAATTGCTAGGAGAGGGTGCTTGTGTGCCTGTAATATTAATAGATATGTCCAGAATTGCAGTATTAAAAGATGTTAACGGTGTACATTCACCTTTGTGTTTCATCCAATACTCATGTTTAGTGTTTATACACACATATAATTGGGGGAAACTATTATAGACTCATTACACTATAAGCAATGCTAAAAAAAATTGGTCATCACTCAAGTTTGCCCTGGCTTGTGGATCTTGTTATCTGCATTCAAAAAGCAAGTGAAACAGGCCTTCAACAAGCACATTTCCAAAGCTCCACCAGGCAGCCACATTGGTAGAACTGTAGTCGACAGCTCTGAGAGCCATGGTGGGAAGTCACTCTATTCTACCCATTCCTGGAGTTGAGACTGCTCTCTGCCTTCCATTTAGCAGAGGAAAACAGCCTCATTTTGCCAGCATTCCTTTTTGATCTTTATCCTGCTGCTATTATGATATTGCTTCCAGCACCTGAAAGCAGTATGAAGATGCATTTGAAGTCATTGCACAGAATTTCTATGCCCCAATTTGCATTACGAACTTAAAGATAAAACAATTTGGAGCTTTAAGTCTTAGGTTCTTGTAGCATTCTTAATTTTTAAGTTCTGGGAAAAAAATCAAGATCACCCATCAAAGAAATGTAATGCCATTAACCCACTGTACTGATACATGATGAATTATTTATCATCTAATTATTCTAATTAGAGTTAACGTACCAAACACATTCAGACTCCGGTTTCATGGCGACGTTCTGATTGATTTTCTGAAATATATAATAATTAGCCTACATTGCACAGGTGGAAATTGGCATATCCTCCAGGAGATCTACCAGGTATAATAGTCTTTTAACCTTTGACTCTTGTGCCATATTTTCAGTCACTTGTTCAAATAAAAACATTAAATTAACCTCCACTGTAACCACAAAAAGATTGTCTAAAGATGCCTTAAATATTTTTGAAAGCCTGCTATTGTGGTTATTTGATTCACATCATAAGTAACTATTCATCTCCAAGTATGCTAGAAAAATAATCTTGGGATATAAACAAAGCACAGACTAGTTTTTAATTCTCAGTCCAGTAGCTGTATATGAACAGAGCAGTGAATGAACCCCGAGTAAAATGCCCAGCGGTAATCACTGTGTATACGCCAGTCCCCAGTGAGCTGTATATTAATGTCTGGCTGGTAATTTAATGGCACCTCTAGGCATAAACAAAGGTTTATTAAAATAGTAAGTAAAATATTCCTGAACACTGGATCGCTTTTTAAATGTTCCTATTTTGCTTCCGGAAATTAAGAAAGTCTATATTGTGTTGCTAAAAGACACTGATTCAGTCCATATGTGGCATCAGTTTTATTTAGGTTCATTTGTTTTGTTCTGTTTTTTGTTAATCCTCACCTGAGGATATTTTCCCATTGATTTTTAGAGAGAGTGGGAGGGAGGGAGAAAGACAGAGAGAAAAACACTGGTGAGAGAGACACATCTATTGGTTGCCTCCCGGCATGCGTCCCAACCAGGGCCAGGGATTGAACCTGCAACTAAAGTACCTGCCTTTGACTAGAATCAAACCCTGGAACTTTCTGTCTGTGGGCCGACACTCTATCCACTGAGCCAAACCAGTTCAGGCTATTTAGGTTCTGTTTAACACAGCCCACAGCAAATAATCTACCTATATTTATATTTAATTTTTTTTTTATTTTGAGGAGAAAAACTATAATGGTAATGAATATGGTCCCTTTCTTTAGAATCTTTTCTTCCATTTACCTCCTAGTTTTACATCCACTTTCTCCCTGCACAGATCCCCACCTCCTTCATGAAGGCAAAATCCCTGGAAGCTTTTTTTTTTCATGAAAAACAATCAAATAATAAAAGCAAATCAATCTTACAGGAAATTTGAATTCATCTTGGACAAGCAGCTTTGAAGTTCTTGTGGTGTTCTCAACAATTGTATCTGATATGGCATCTGGTGGTCCATAGATCAGAATCGTTCTTATTCTTTCAAAGAAAACATTCTGAGGCTATTGCCAACACCACTGGCTATTTCTTATAGACAGCCACTGTAGAATACACTGATATTCATTGGGAAATACTGACTTAAAAGAATGTGGTATGTTGTATCACTATACTCATTTTTTTCTTAAAGAAACAACAAAATAGTACCTAATGGTGTTATCTGTCCTGTCCCCTTCTCCAAATGACAATACAACTATTTTTGAAGGGACTAGAGCTCATTATTCTGAACTTTCTCATAAATCTATGCCTGTCTGTCTATTGATCATCTTAGCCAAAAGTTAATCCAATATAATAAAGCAATCAATGTGTGCAAGTTTGTCACTAAGAGCTTTTCTTTATGTGGGTTTTGCCTTCAATTATGTATTTCTACTTGGCACTTTACCACTAGACAGTGCTCAGTATACAACTCTTCAATAGCTGAGAAGGATATTTAATGAGGAAAATTGATATTCATTTTTTTATAGTAGAAGTCTGCAGGAACTTGTAGCATAAATTTATTTTTACTGCAGATATAGTTGTTATTGCAATTTTAGCTATGGGTGCTATCAAGTCACTTTGAGGTGCTTTCGTGAAATAGTTTGATCAGGTTTAGGTAGTTTTCTGACAAAAGAGAATGTATTTAAGGGGGGCATCTTCCCTTGGTCCTATGAGTTTATATTTTAATCTAAAATCTATTTTATACAATGCCACCAAAAGCAAACATTGTTTTCTCACATTAAAAAGGATATTTTTCCCAATCTTCATGTAGAAAATCTAGTTTAAAATTATAATCATTGGTATAACCTACTGTGATGAGTAATACTTGGGTGATTTATTCCCCTCCAAAATGCATACTTATTCTTTCTATCTTTCATTGATGCAGAGTGTGGGCAAAACAATGTCACTTTATGAGCATTGTCTACTGGTTTTGGTAAAAATAATTGCTTTACCAATAAAAAGAATGACAGGAAGTTAAGAAATAAAGGATAGGCTGGTCTCAAAAGAAAGAACATTGCCCTAACGTGAGAATAAAGTTTAATTAGGAAAGCTCTGTGGTGTTCCATCTCATATAACTCATTTTATTAAATTTATGTCCCATATTTTTGCCACACTATATTGCTTTCTGCACTTAAAATCCAGGCATGAGGATATGAAATTATTTTCCACTCAGCCATTGGCTTCAGGGGACAGGGTCCTGATTTCGCCAGGGTCTTCGGTCCTCTTGCCCTTTTGTATCTTATTCAAAAGTTTCAGCAAATTTGACCTCTGAGAACCCACAATTTCCTGTTAGCCTTATAGTTGGACTTTGCTGTTTGCATCTTAGGGCTCTGCTCAGAGGTAGGCAGTGTTGCATCTGAGCTCAGGAACACGGGCCAATATCAAGGGAGGCTTTTGCCCGCATAGTTCACAGCTGGGCCTCGTTCCTGATTCAGGACTTAGTATCCAAATCCTATTATTTTTTAAGCTCCATTTTGGAGTGACACGCTTATACAGTTCTTTCTATGATCCGCTCTTGAAAATTACCTGCCTAATTTTGCAAAATGTCTTTGTCTCCAACATTGAACCGTTCTTGAGAAGAAAAAACCCCCACCTGTTTCATAAGTGCTGCGGGGTGTGTGTGTGTGTGTGTGTGTTGGGGGAGCGGGGCAGAGGGAGACAGGAGGTAGCCGCCTACACTGATAACCTTCAGAGGAGCTCAGCTCCGGGCTCCTTCATTTGCGCTGACTCAGTCTGACCAGAACATTCTTGTGTGGAATCTGATCCTGTTTGAGAGGAAGCAATATTCCCAATTTATACTTGAATTGTGTTTCAACGGTTCACTCATTAATTAGCTGCTTTGGAACTCATTTTCCAATGAAAACTGTTAAAAATCAGAGGCCAAAATGCAAACAAAGGTGGTTGGGGCCTTGCGAGTACTATTAAGAGTGAAGTAGGCAGGGTGGAGTATGCATGATTTTTAAAGATTTCAGTGGAACAGAAATGACCGGGCAAGAGAGCTCTGACCTTTATTCCTTATCAAATGCAGAGCTAAGAAGCAGATGGTACCCACTCTGATCCACCCTGGGCCTGATGATGGAATTTTGGGGCGGGGCGTATAGGGGCCTCTGCCTGAGGAGGAACAATAGAGGGTGATTCATGACTTGTTTGCATAACTGGGTGATGATTGGAGAGAGGAGGTGGAAAGGTAGGGTCAGGGGTTGAGTTCTGACTCATTTTAACAGTTAATCAGGGCAGAAATCCTGGCCCTGTGTGAACATCCAGCACAGCTTTCTTATCCTGCCTGGGGATATGCAGGGCAAATAGTACCACATTCTCATAGAAACGTAGAAATTAACAACCAAGTTGTTTTTTGTTTGTTTGTGTTTTTTTAATAAAAGAGCTTTAAGCAGAGGATATTCAGACATTATTTGGTTTCCTTCATATGATTTATTTCCTAGAAAGTGGCACACAGAATTTGGTCTCCCTTGCTTAGGAAAAATAGACAGAGATCCCAGTTCATTAATCCCATTTGCTTCCCTTGAGAAGAGTCACTATATGATTGTGTTAGGGGGTCTGAGGCCTTGTGAGGGGTCTATAGAAGACAAATACAAAAATTCTTGGGAAAAGGAATTTTACAATATTAGGAAAGATGCAATAAAATAGTTAAACCTCAAATGCTAGCACTTGAGGAAAAGTAGGTTTGATTTAATGTGGGTGAAATACTGGAGAGAAACCTGAGGAAATTCTGGAAGTGACTACTGTGTGTTTGGATTTTGCCAAATTTAATTTCCAAAGTTATGAAATTTTCCTTAACACAAGAGCTGCACAGCACTGCCTGGTCAAGGATGGCAAATGCATGGCCTGCAGGCCAAAGCAGCCTTAGAGTGCATTATTTAAATTTTTTAAATTGAATTTGAACAGTTTCGGATGGGGGAAACATTCCACTGGACCTGTATTTCTACACCTTATTGCTTCACACATTTATTGTGTAATTGGGTCCTGACTGTGTTTTTCAGACCTACATGATGTTACTTTGAAACTCAGAGATGTTAAGAAAAGCAGTGAGCCCTAACTGGTTTGGCTCAGTGGATGGAGCATCGGCCTGCAGACTGAAGGGTCTCAGGTTCAATTCTGGTCAAGGGCATGTACCTGGGTTGTGGGCACATCCCCAGTAGGGGGTGTGCAGGAGGCAGCTGATCGATGTTTCTCTCTCATCGATGTTTCTAACTCTCTATCCCTCTCCCTTCCTCTCTGTAAAAAATCAATAAAATATATTTTTTTAAAAAGAAAAGCAGTGAAAGGCCGAGACAAGGAGAGATAGAAATGCAAGGGTTAGAGAAAGAAAAAATATTTGTATGGCAAATATTTATTTAATTCCTATTATGCACTGAGTACTGTTCAAAAGATTAGGTAATAAACAATAAAATAAAGTTTCTACTCTCATGGAATTTATATTTAGTGGAATTATAAAACAAATAAGAATTGTCAGGGGAGATAAGAAACATGAAGAAAAATAAATACAAGTGATGGTGGGAGCATAAAAAAGAGATGCCAATATGAAGAGTGTTCAGGAAAGGACTTGTTGGCAAGATTACATTTGAGCAGAGACTTGAAGAATTTAAAGAACCAATATTCCAGGCATAAAAATGGGAAGCGCAAAGGTCCTGAGGCCAGAGCATGGGCAGTGAGTTGGATGAGAAAGTAGACCAGATAAAAGTAGAAGGCATGAGCGGGAACATGATAAGACATGTGGCAGTGGACCAGATGATGTAGGTAGCAGCTACCTTAAGAACTTTAGTTTCCTCTGAAGATGAAAAGAGTGTTTTGAGCAGAGCAGAGATATGATTTCAAAAGAATGATCTGGCTTTGGTGTTGAAAAGATAGGGGCAAGGGCATACATTAGAAGAATTAGGAGGCTCTTGTATTAATAATTATGGGGTAGATGGTTGTGATGGTGGGAGTGCCTAGAAGTGGTCTGTCTATATTTTGAAGGTAGAACAAACAGAATTTATTGATAGATTAGATGTGGAGTGTGAGCAAAACTATGTGGAGTCAAGATACACCCTACTTTTGTGTATGTTGAAAATTGACCATCTCTGCCATTTTTAAGGCCAAAACAGTCTCAGGTTTTTATTCTGTACACAGCAAAAGGTCAAGTTCAGCTCAAAACTATGCACACTTGTTTTTAAACTGGCCTTTTCCCTTTACATGTGCACAGAAATCCCAGATGCATTTATGAATTTGTAAAAGCTTTTCAATTCTCTATCTACAAGCCCTTTGAAAAATAGGAGCTCTATTGTCGGCCCTTATAAAGCCAACTGCTCATTGGTCTATCATATCCCTGAAATTATATTAAGACCGTGATTGCTAATTTATTAAGCATTAAAGATATCTCCTTAAAAAATAGTATTAAATAAATCTGAGAGGCAGGCACACTTTCTGCCCCATCTGCATTTCCGTAATAAAACTCTGCCTTAATCCACCCCTGAAATCCCATCCTGCCACAGTGAGCAAACATTCCTTTTGTGGTTGGCTAAGTCAGAGGGAGGGGCCTTTGCTGTTCCAAGATGGCGACCCCAAGGAGGCACAGCATGCCATGCGGCCAACATGGTGGCTGCCAAGTCAGGCAGCTCAACATTGTGGCTGTCTAAACTGTTCTCTGACAGAAAAGATGATTTCCTCATTCTCACAATAAACAAGGGAAGAGCAAACCAAAACCCCTAAAAGATAGATGGCCAACATCATATTGCAGAACTTTAAACCGTTTTTTCTGCCTAGGGAAACTGAGAAGTAAACTTGTAGGTATTAAAAAAATGACTACTGGTGGAAAGCTGATCTCAAAGGAGCCACCTTTTGGCCGCTTGACATTTTCTGGGAAGGTCGGCTAGCAAAAGGTGTAGCCATTTAAATGCAAACTAACATTCCTAAAGATGGCTGCTGGTGGGAATTGGATTACCTGCCTGCTAGGGGAAGGGCGTGTCTACCCCTCCCTCCACTATAAAAGGTGTAGCTTTAAACTTTTTAACGGCAAGAAAAAAGACCTTAAACTTTCAGAGCTTTAAATCTTAGGTAGCAAATTAAATACTTAGCATTTTTCAAATCAATGCTTT
>NW_006295491.1:6117589-6126627 GCF_000327345.1 Myotis davidii | reverse complement strand
TGATTGGAGAGTGGAAGGGTTTGTGTTGTGGGGAAGAATATGAAATTGGATCATATAAAGGGATGAACAGAGCTGTTTGGGGATGTGACTTAAAATGATGGGTGGTGTTGTGGTTTCCTTTGGGACTGAGATAGCATGGATGTATGCAATTTGCAATTGAAGAGAAATTTTGTATGCTAGTTATTTCAATAGATAATTTACCACCAGGACCAGTAGGTGGTACTGTTGGCCCAAGATAGTTTGGTTGCTGTTCAGCAGAGTGGAGCAGGTAAGGAAAGTTTAGAGATAAGAGTATGAGGGCAGGGAGACAGTATATCTGTCACTAGGTAAAATGTAAAGTATGCTGGTAGATTTAGATCTCTATTTCCAGATTAATGTTTCTTAGCATGGATAATTTTTAGAAAGGACTTGGACTTTTTTAAGAAATAACATGGCATGTTATTATTATTATTTTGTTAATCCTCACCTGAGAACATTTTTTCTATTTATTTTTAGAGAGAGTAGAAGGAATGGAGGGATCGAGAAACATTGATGTGAGAGAAACACATTCGTTGCCTCCCGCATGCGCCCTGACCAGGACAGAGATCAAACTTGTAACCCAAGTATGTATGTGCCCTTGACCCAGAATCAAACATGCAACCCTTCTCTATGTGGGCTGACACTCTAACCACTGAGACACACCAGGCTGGCAGGACTGGGACTTTTAAAGACGCTTGAACATAGAGACAAATATGGAAATATAGAAAGTGCAAATGGTGCTGTGTTTGGCTTTTTATATTCTGGATGGAAAAAAAAATCAGAAACAGAGAAAGAAATGAAAACTTGCAGACTATCAAGACAATTCAGTATGCCTGCCTCTGGGGTTTCTCCTACTTCACCTTGGGGATAACCATGTACCCAAATCCTGGTAGGCAAATGTATGACAAGTCCCTGGTTCAATTCTGATGTTTATCTGAAAACACGTGTTCTGTAAAAGGCAAAAATAGTTTTTGCCACAAAAACAAACAAACAAAAAACCCACCCCTTCCTTCTCTCTTCTCCTGCTTGCTTTGGGGATTCAGAACACAGAGCTTAGAATGCCAGAGGCAGCGACTTCCTTTCCAGGAGGAAGCAAGGCTGAGAGAGGCAGATGCTGATCAGAGTCTATGAGCTTTGCATATTCATAGTTCTCAGCATTAGAAAATTCCAGTAATGAGCATGTGACAACTCTAGCAGCCTCTGTGTAGCTTGGGGGTTTGCTATTCTTGTGTTCTCTGTGAAGAACTGACTCATCAAATCAGGAGGCTCTCCCTTCCCCCCAAAAAATTGAATGAGCACTTGTACACTGAAGTTTTCTACATCACCCACAAGATTTTTAAGGGCTTGTCAAAAGAATCTTCATAGTCTCTAACCATGAATAAAAATGATTTCACATGTCATGTCTATAGCACATTTTATTTCATGGGATTAATTTAATTGATTGAGCTGAATAGTTAAGGGTTCTTAAGTGGTTGCTAGTAATAAGGAGAAATTTTTAAATTTTTAGGAAAATATACCATGTACGTTCTGACATGGTTTTATTAAATGGTTAAAACACTTTTTAATGTTAGTACAGTTACACCTTGATGAGACAATCCTCTAGGGAAAAAAAAAAAAACCCAAAACTCCTTTATAAGGAAATCAGCCCCAAATATGTTTTCACTATCACATAAAGTTAATCTGCTTGGTATTTATTTGCAGTTTTAAAATGCCATATGATTATCTCTGCCCACATCTTCTATTTGGGCAAATATAGTCAAAAGTTAATAATACCAGCCCTGGGGGAAAATATCTTCTAAGTTTCTCTGGGATGCATCATCCAGCGAGGCACTTGAGGACCAGGTTATTATTTAAAATTTTGTAAAAGATTCAAAGGCCATAGTTTAGGAGCTGAATTGAGGAAATTTTCTAGAGAGAATGGCTATTTCTTTTCTTAACTAAGAATTACACAAAGGCCTGGCTGGTATAGGCTCAGTGGTTGAGCGTCAACCTATGAACCAGGAGGTCACTATTTGATTCCTGGTCAGGGCACACGCCCAGGTTGTGGGCTGGGATTCCTAGTGAGGGATGTACAGGAGACAGCCAATCAATGATTCTCTTTCATCATTGACGTTTCTCTCTCTCCCTGTTCCTTCCACTCTGAAATCAATAAAAATATATTTTAAAAAAAGAATTACAACAAAGGGCCACTTTTCCCCAGCTGTTAGGTAGGGTGGACCCGTCCTACTTCTTCCTTAAGGGTGAATCATTCTAAAATAATGAAGGACATTCTAGAATAATGGAAATCTTCAGCATTTTGTTATAAGAAAACTTTTTTCTTTCTGATACTTGAGCAATCTATTGCTTCCAAGGTTGCCCTTTGGTGGCAGTGGCTCCTAGCACCCATCAAGGGCATCCCTAACTCTCAGGAGCTGTTTCTATATCAACAGTTCTAGTCTGCAAGCAACTCAGAGTGATGTTTATCACAGTGGACAAAATCATCAACAGTATTTGTTAAAAATTCCTGGACCTCACGCCAGACCTAATGCATCAGATCACTGGGAGGGGCTGAAAATCTGCTTACTTCTACTGGCAACTAGTGTGCAGCTGTGCCCCTGAAAGAACTTCTAAACCAAACTCCTTTAAATGTCTGTAGAATTTCTCTGGGAAAGGAAAATACCATGAAATACATTATGTCATAATCCTGGGTATTCATCTGACTAAACATGAGTCAGCTCAGATGACTCTTTTTGATGACCAATCCAACTTCTAATATTTCCTCAAAATCCATACTCATCCCTCTTTACCCATCTCACTCTCCACGCTCCACCTGTGTCCTACTTCATCGAGCAATCGGGGGCGGGGGATCATCAGGGGGCTTCTCTGATTCCTATATTTCTGGATCCCCTGAAAATTTATCCTGACCTTCACTCTTTTTCAATAATTGTGTGAGAGTCTAATTCCTTGGAATAATTCAGGGATTATTATGACTGATACAGTCTGCTCCCAACCTTTTCTTTTTATTACAAACAATGATTAAAAGCCCACACAAAACAATTTATACCAATCTGGATTTGATGTCCAAAACTCTCTCATTTGGAATCACATATCTGACTGTTACTTGGCATTCTAATTGGATACATGTATAATAGGCATTTTAATCTAAACATATTCAAAACTGGATTTCTGATATTCCTCCCAAAGTCACCGCCTCCAGCAGCCTTTACTACCTCGGTGTTTGGCAATTGTCCCCACCAGTTACTCAGGTTAATCACTGTGGTGTAATCCTTGACTCTTATTTTTCAAACAACTCACACAAGTCCAACTGTAAAATGTGGTAGCTTTACCTTTAAAATATATTTAGAATAAGACCACGTCTAACCACCTGCTTTATGATCTCTCTGCCCCAAACCACTCACCTCTCACCTGGATTATTAAAGCCTGTTCTCATCATTTCTTACCTTTGCAGTCTATTCTCAGCATAGTAGCCAGATTATCTTAAAAAAACTTAAGGCAAGTTTTTCAAAGGTTTCCGTTACTGTCACCTATAAGGCCCTCCATTATCTAGCCCCTTCACCTTTCTCACCTTTAACACCTTCTACTCTCTCGCTTGTTCTCTCTGCACCAGCCATACTGGCCTCTTTACTGATACTAGGACTTGAAATGTATGCTCTCAGGATCTTCACATATATGCTTTCTCTCTTTGCTAGATCCCTCACATTGTCCAAATCTTACCTTCTTCCTCAGAGGACACCTTTGCAGCTGAAGTATCCCTCCAAAACCTCAGCTGGGCCAGCTCTTTTCACATCTCTGCCCTTCCTACCAGCCTCAACGTGGCTTCTTCTATAAATCCTTGGTTATAAGATTTTTCTTCAGCTAGCCGCCAGTTGGTTATTCAGGTTGATTGTTTTATATTGCTGTAATTCCAGTTTGGTTCTTGGAGGAGGTGAGTGTACCTTCCACCTGCTCTGCTGCCATCTTGGATTCTCCGCCTGGTGGTTTTCTATCCATTGCTTCTGCAAATAAAATGTTAGTGATAAATTGAGGAATTTAAAGCTATGAATATCTCCCCTCCCCCAGGGAAAATGACATTTAGGAAGGGGGGGGTGGGGCGGGAGAAAGCACTTGAGTGTAAGGAAAATGGGTAGTACTTCTCTCCTTTCCATTTCAGAAACTGCTTCAATCTGCCTTTTCCCTCATGAGTCAGACAAATAAAATGATACAAAATCCAGTCTATTCTTATGCCTTGAGGCATGAGTATAGCTAAACCATTAGGGGATGCAAATTGAATCCTCTCTGACTAAAATTCAGTGTACAACGTACTGTTTGGGCCACATGCAGAAGCCACCTATTCATAAATGGCTTTTCTGTGAACATTCATGGGCAAGGAGAAAAGTTTGACTCACAGGATTATTAAAAATGAAGTACTACTTTCAGATTTTCCTTCAAGTCAACAGACAATAAAGTGGGAATGGAATCAGTTTGAATCACTGAATTTTTAAAAAATGAAACATTTCATTAACTTGATAGTTTATGAAAGCAGTGCTTAGTGGTGGGAAGTGGAGTGCTGGTTTCTCAGATCATTGTTTGGGAGTCTGGGATGGCTCACAGGCAGGTCTGGCTTGGTCCATACAAATGAAAAATCGGATGGAAGCTTTTATGTAAAGTAAGTAAATGGACTGCTCACAAAATCCAAGGGCAGTAGTATTGTCATTCCTCGGAAAATGTAAAAATTAAAGTGCCATATCTCAGCAATTCCACTTCTGGGCATATATGCAAAATAATTGAAAGCAGAATCTCAGAGATACTTGTGACATTTGTACAATCAAGTTTACAGCAGCATTATTCACAGTAGCCAAAAGGTGGAAGCAACCAATGTGTCCATTGAGAGATGGGTAAAAAATATTATTTATATATATGTAATTTATATATTTTACTTATATATGTAATTTCATATATATCACTTCTTATGTGCGTATGTGAATATTATTCAAATTTAAAAGAAGGAAATTCTGATGCTACAACAAGGATGAACCTTGAGGACATTACTCCAGGAGACAAAGGACAAATACTGCATGATTCCACTTATCTACAGTGCCTAGAACAGTCCAGTTCATAGAGACAGGAAGTAGAATGGTTTTTGCCAAGGTCTGCAGGTGGAGAGAGTGGGGAGTTATGGTTTAATGAGCACAGAGTTTCAGTTGGGATGATAAAAAAGTTCTGAAGATTGATGGTGGTGATGGTTGAACAACACTGTGAGTGTACTTAACGCCACTGAATTATACACTGAAAAATGGTTAAGATGATAAATTTACATTATATGTATTTTACCACAATTGCTTTTTTCAAAAGCTAATGGCTCTATAGATTTGCCTATTCTGGGCATCTTATATAAATGGAGTCACATAATATGTGATCTTTTGTAACTTGGCTTCCTTCATTTCCCATAATGTTTTCAAGTTTCATTCATTTTATAGCATGTGACAGTACTTCCTTCCTTTTTATAGCTGAATGTTATTCCATTCTATGAACAGAACATATTTTTCAAGAGACTGGAGGGAGAAGGAAAGAGATAGTGACTGCTAATGGGATTCAGGGTTCCTTTTTGGAGTGATGAAAATGTTCTAAAATTAGATTGTTAGGATAGTTGCACAGTTCTACGGATATACTAACAACTACTGAATTGTACATTTTAAATTTCATGGTATGTGAATTATATCTCAATAAAGCTGGTAAAAAAAAACCCGATGTCATCTTAGCTGTATTAACAAACATACAGAGTCTGTATCACAGATTTCGTAAGAGGCCTCGGCTCAAGCTGTGCCTCTGGCGCTTATTCGTATGATTTTGCTCAAGTAGTAACTTCTCTGAACCTCACCTTTATGATCTGTAAAATTGAAATAATAAATTAATGCCTACTTTGCAGAGACAAAATGGGGGCCAAAGGACAATAGATATGTCAGGCTTTTTATACATGACAGTAACGTTAATTGGAATGCAGAGTATATGTGTGCCTGGGAAGAAGGTTGCTGTCAGGTAGAAGAGAACTGCATTTATTCTGAATTGTTTTAAAGGGAAGAACTGAAATGATGGGTATAGGAAGGTAGATGTTACAATGATAACAGAAAGGCCTTTCCAAGGAAGATGCTGACTGTGTACCGCTCACTGTAGGTATCTAGTTACCAACAGTGAGTTTCACAAACTATTAATGCCTGGGTATCACTCTTAGAGATTCTTAGAGGTCTAGGGTATAGGTTGGATGTTAGGATTTTTAAAGCTCCCTGGTGATTTTTTTTTATTTACTTATTTATTTACTTACTTATTTATTTTGTTGTTAGTACTCATCCAAGGATATTTTCTCATTGATTTTTAGGGAGAGTAGAAGAGAGAGGGAAAGACAGAGAGAACATCGATATGAAAGAAACACATCGACTGGTTGTCTCCTGCATGAGCTCTGACCAGGACCCAGGCCAGGCTGGAGCCTGAAACCACAGAACGTGCCCTTGACCAGAATCGAACCCAGGACCCTTTGGTCTCCAGGCCAACACTTTATCCACTGATCCAAACCGGTGAAGGTAATGCTCCCAGGTGATTATAACGTGCAACCCAAGTCAAGAACACTGCTGTAGAGACGAGAATGATTGTGTAACCACCAGCATAACTCAGCTGCGGGTTGTGGAGGTGGAGGAGAGGTTCAGTTCTCTCAGCTCCTTCTCTCACACATCTTGTGCTTTTCCATGTCACAAGCTGCCTCTAAGTAGGTAAGCAACAGCTCCAGGTGAATCTGGAACAGATTCAAGCTGGAATGTCATTCCAACAATTACTAGCCCCACAAAGTCTTTTCTTTCTGTTAAAAAGAAATTCTCCTTTACTTTGATACAGTTGAAGTCCAGCAGGCCTGATCTGTGCACACACACACACACACACACACACACACACAGTGCCATCTCCCTGCCCCCTGCCCTACCGCCCTCCCCTGTCAATCACCCTGAGGGCATAAATGTCCAAGCCAAGCCAGCCCTGGAGGGGAACAGAAGGCTTTCTCTACTAGGGGTATCTAAAGAAAGTATAACATTGCACGCCAAACATTGCTATTTTGTATATATTAGCTTTGACAAATATTTTCTCTCTTTTTAAAATCCAATCCTCTGTGCTCTAAAATATTTCACTAAAGGGTTCTCTATAGATTCTCCTTCTCTTTGGAGTTTTTGCATTTGATTTCTTATGTTGCATCAGCTTTGGAGGGATGGTTTGAACTTTCCTTCTCGTCATCTCTTTCTAATCATTCCCTACAGACCCATCTTTAAGATATAGTCATTTTCTTTGCCCCATCTTGAAGCCGATTTCTGAAGACAGGGGTAACATGCCAATGGGTCAGTGAAAGAATCAGTGACTTTGCCCCGCCTGAATTCTTTAGGGATAGTGTAGAGGGGCTTCCTGTTTGCCCCACTGACGACAAAGAGTGTGTGTTCAGAGGACAGACCTCTGTCATGCATCTCTGTGTAAGAACTGACTTAATAAATAACCAGGGTGGAGGTAAGATTGAGCTACTCATCCATTTCTCAGAGCCAGAGATTCCATAACACATTAAACTCTAAATTGAAGATGGGGCATATTATTATTCTTATATTTGAACATGCTGAATTGACAAGAAATCTGGCATTCCTAGGACAGTAGAGGTAGGTGAGTAAAAGAATAAGAATGTTCAGTGAGAAGGTAAATCTTTTAAGTTTGAGGAATTAACTAATAGCAAATAAGAGATGCTTTAGGGAGGAGAACTCAGAGGTTTTAGGTCTTTTAATGTGAGAAACTTCAAGTGTGTAAAATCTCTGGCACCTCAAACTTTCTATGGCCAGATGCTCACAAGAGCTCTCTCTTTCTTTCTGAAAATTCCCTGAATGTTATTTTGAAAAATCCTGTCAGATATATCTGCAGAGGGAAATAATGTTTTTACATGTTTGTAAAAGCCAAATGCTTGACCTGTGGACTCACTGAGGGTGGATATTATCATGTCCCCAATCCCCCAAAAGAAAAATATCTATCTTACTTATAAAAAGAATCTTTCACTTTAGGCTCTCAGGAAAAATTTAAAATAGAAAAATATTATTTTCCTTAGGAGGTCTGATAAATAATTCAGACCAGCCATAAATCTTAATGAAACATTTTTTTTTTCTTTTCAGTGAGTCTCAGTTCTTTCTCTGTAATAGAATATGGGTGTTCTTTGTCTGTTCCACCTCTAACCACCATTCTTTCTGAAAAAGGCCTCTGATTTTCTTTTCTTTCTCATTCTCAATCTTGATGATTCTGGTGAAATTTAGTCCATCCCTAATACCAAAGATGGACATGTGACCCAAGTCTGGCCAATCAGAGCAGGGGTAGTGACTGTTCAGGTGGGCACATGATCCAAGTTAGGCCAATTAGAGACAACAATGTTAATTTTAGGACATTGTTGTCAGCTAACACATTTTCAAACAAGTTACCATTATATGTAACTGGGGTTTAATCTTGCTTTGAAATCCTGGAAGCAAATGTAGGAGGCATGCCTCAGAATTATCCCACCCTGAGGAGAAAGGAACTGGGTATTTATATCCACTTCCCATCAGTCATTGATTGAGGGCTACTGGTGGTGGTGGGAGGGACTCATTAATTCCCTTGCATTTGGGGTTCTGGTGGTCAGAGAAAGCCCTCAGGCAAAGAAAAACATTTAGAAGTTGGTCCTGTGGGCATCAAAACAGTAAGGGAAATATGGGTGGGGCACTGACTACACTACAATAAACAATACCACATCTTGTTCCATTTATCGTAAACAGTAAATGTCAGTTACCGATAATATTTATTCACTCAACAAATATCTATTGTACCATATACTTAGGTATATTCACTGTGCTAGATACTGGGAATAAAACATAGCAGAATACCCCATTCCTCAAGGAGCTGACAATGTATACTGTAATACATACAAAAAGGAAGAAGAGGTTATGTGCTAATAATAAGGGAAGTGTGGGGTGCTGGAGAACGTACAAGGATCTAATTTGGAATGT
>NW_006295491.1:6112285-6117539 GCF_000327345.1 Myotis davidii | reverse complement strand
AATGAAAAACTTGGAAGGAGGTAAAAAATAAAAAGATGACAAAAATGGAAGGGAAGTGGAGATTTTACTGTACATCCTTTTGCATCATTGAGTTTTATACTGTGTGCATGTACTGCATATATTAAAAAGGTGACTTTTCAAAAAGAATACTCAATCTATTTTAAAGGAGTAAGTCAACATAGCCAATAAAATTACCAACTATGATAGTAATCTAAGAAGACTGTAAAGTAGTGATAAGGAGATGTGGGGACACAAGTCCCATCCGGGTGATGTACATGTCACATGAAGGCATGCTTGGAATGCACTCTAGAAAGTTTTAACCTAAAATTGCATCCTGACCGGTCCCAGGAAAGGACCATCAGGGCGGTGGCAGCAGGAAGCTCAGAGAGGGAGAGTCAGAGATGAAGTGTTTGCCATTGTTTCCAGGGCTGTCTAGGGAAGGGGCTGCACTGACAGGCCACCGGCAATGCTGGGTCCTCCTCACAGGGCTCTGGAGGATGCTCAACAATTACTGAATTAAGTTAATTCTATTCAAAGTGGATAAATTAACCTATCACAGCTCAATAACACTAACCATTAAAAATATCCCTAGCTCCAATTTCACACTCACTACATAGCCCTTTGATTGTAATTGGCTTCCCATGTAGATAATCCTATGAAAGCCAAGTAGGCTCTCTTAGGGAACTTTCTGGCCCCTTTGATAGTTATACGTTTCTTAAATGGATGCGTTGGCTCTTCTCTGCTTGGTAAGTGTGACTCAGGACCCCTAAACCTGATTATTACAGCGGGGTAAGCAGGAGAAAATCACCAGCTTACTTACAGAGCCAAGCACAAGACTTGACGTGCACTGGCCCCACCAAGATAAGCACTGTGAGTTCCTAAATCATATTTCCATTTCATTCACTCTAACTGCAAGTAGAATTTTGAAACTCATTGCTGTGATGAAGTTCATTCAATGCAGGGCCACCCCATTGCTCAGAAAGGAGGCCACTGTTCACCTGGGCAAAATCCACATACACATCTCAGGATTTAATCATTGTTAACAGAGGACATGAACAGCAGGCGTAGAGTTGTGGAGTCTGCTGACAGGGTGGGGCAGAAACCACAGTAAGAGAGAAGACTGAAGACTTAAGTGACCGAACCTTGGTCAAGCCACGATTAGCAGGTTGGACTTGATTTTTTTTTTAATTTATCTTTTTTTGAAAGTATTACAGATGTCCCCTTCATGGCAACTGATGTTTTAGCAGGAAGATGGTAAGATTATCAATGATTTTTAGAAGCAGTTGGAAACATTTTCCTTAAAGTAAAAACCCAGCAGACATAGCCTTGCTAATGTACTGTGATGCTGTCTACCTTTATATACCTGTCTTCAAAAGTTTTTAATTTAGTCTATTAGGAAAATGAATTCCTGATTTTATCATGCTGGTGATTAAGAATTCGATTCCCTTCATCGTATGCTTACTGAACACCTGTTATGTCTAGATCACTATAGAAATACAAAAGCACATTAGACTTTGTCTTTCTGTACAATCTAGGGCCACGAGAGTAGAAGAAACAAAATATAAGATAGGCAGCAGGAGACTTAGTTCTAAATAATTCTACCAAATTTCTTTACTTTTCATTTTGCTGAAATACATTTATTTCCCAGTAGAATATCTTGGGAGAAGGAAAGGACAAAATACAGATATTCCCCATACATAAAAGCTGGGACCTAAGGGAAACTGCTGTGTCCTTCGGCACAGAATGACTCCCAACCTCCTATTTATGTCACCTGTAAACACAGCCCTGTTCAGCCAGGATCTGCTACAGGTCTGCCCTGACCCACGTCCCTGCCTCCACCTCCCACACCGGAAATGTGACCCCCTTGGCCCAGTCTCTCACTTCTGTTATTGGAGCCTCCTCTTGGCCCACAGCTGGCTGCCCAGATGCTGATTCTCCGCCCAGCCCTGCCGGTTCTCCATCAGACCTGGGGTTGGAGAAATTCTAGTTTGGGGTTGCTCCAACCTTACAGGGAATTGGGCTGTGGACTGAGAAAGGTTCACAGCTCAATCAGGGCTCAGGGTTTGGGGAAGCTCAGGGGAGTAGGCCAACCCGGACTTGTTAGGACTAATACTAAAGCTGCATTTATCACTTCAGCAGACTTCTTTTTTAATGAAATGTATTAGGTGATATTGGTTAATAAGGTTATATAGGTTTCAAGTGTACAATTCTATGATAGATCATCTGTATATTGTGTGTGTGCTAGACTGCTTGAGCTTGTCACGAATGGTGTAATGAGGCCAAGATTTGGAGTTGATGTAGGTTAAAATCCCAACACTGCTATGCTATTGATAAGCTGTACGACTGTCGGTAAGTTACTTAACCTCTTTCAGCTTCAGTTTCCTTGTCTGTAAAATGGAAGTAATTTGCATACTTTGTGGTATTTTCTGGGAGACTAACACATTATATTTGTAAAGCACCCAATACGTAGTAGGCCCTTGATAAATGCTGACTATAATTATTGTCTTACACAGAAATGCAAATGAGATTTGAAACCAATTTTGGAAATCTGCTTATTCATAAATTGGGACTACCTATAATCGATACCTCACTAAAATTCTTATCATTTTTAAATAATATTTATCATCCTAAAACTGGTTACTTTGGGACAACTTTTTACATCTTTTTAATACAAAGGATAGTTTTAAGTATCTATTATTTAAACTTAGAGGTAATCATGACATACAAAATAGATACTAAATAGATAGAGGTTCATACTTTATGCAACAGTGGGGTATATTCACAGAGAAATTGAATGTTTATTTTCTATTTGAGTATAGTGAAAAAGAAGAAAAGAAGAGCCCCTATTTGCACGACGATTCCCATTCTCTAACACACTTTGTTGTTTCAAGAGAAAAAGAAGGACATTTAGTCTCACTCTGAAATGGAATATAAACCAGCACACAAAGCAGGTGATTTCAGGTCACCGTTCTCAGGGGGATGGCTTTCCTCCCATGCCAACCGCAACTCTTTGGCCCAGCTGTCCACACTGCGGCCTCCCCTCTCATCTTCCTCATGCCTTAGGGTAGCCGAGCACTTAGGCGGCAAACTTGGGCCTCTCTCCAGGTGAAGCCACAAATCTATCTTACAAGATTTTTTTGTGAAGATTAAAGGAGAAACCCATTTAATTGGATCGAATTAATCCCACCCCGGCCAATACTGACTCTCAATTAATATTAGCTATTATTTACTGTAATACACACGGAAACCAGCTACATTATACAAGATGGTACTCTGATTCCATCCTCTGGCGGGAAGCAATGGCACCTAATTGTCTTACTGCATCCAATCCATCAATCTCAGCTGCCATCATTGCTCGCCGGGACCGGTGCCAAGGCCTGCTGACTGGTTTCTGCGTATGCACACTTGGTTTCTGCGTATGCACACTTGCCCTCCACACAGAAGCCAGTTATCGTGTTAAAAACAAATCCATATAATTTGGGGAGGGAGAAATTGGAATAAATTTATTTTAAGTCACTTCTGTTCTCTTGAAGAGGGGTTACTATATTGATTAGCTTTAAGCTTTTCAGGTTGTTAAGTAACCACGGTAAAATTTCAAGGGATGACTCCTAAAAGAATAAAAATGGAGTAAATATTGAAATGAGGAAACGAAGAAACAGAAAACAATTAAAATCAAATTTTAAAAAGTAAAAATGTAACCAACAGAAAGCCAGCATTTCTATGTTAATATCATACAAAATAGAGTTTATGTGAAAAATCATTTTTAAGGATAAGAGATGTCATTCTGTAATGATAAAATGTTCACTGCATAATAATGAACAATATAACAGTTCTTAAGTAATATGTCTCTAATAATAAATTGATCTCAAAGTATATTTTTTAAATGCATGAACCTATAGGAGAAACTGATAAATGCACAGTTATAATGAGAGATTTCGACACCTCTCTCCTAATGACTGACAGGTAAAATGATGAAAAATTAGTAAACAAATAAGACTTGAAGGACACCATTAATATCCTTTATTTAATAAACACATAAGAAGTCTAAACCTCAACATTAGTCTAAACTTTGCCCATGCAAGACCTATTCATCATCATAGGCTGTTCATGAAGTTAACAATTAACAAAATAAAAAAAAAGAAAGAAAAAAGAAAAAGAAAAAGGACAACATCAGATGGGCGCCGAGCAGAGCAGGTGAACACTTAGAGCAGTGGTTCTCAACCTTGGCTGCACATTAGAATCACCTGGGAATCTTTATAAAATCCTGATTTCTGGGCCTCATCCCTCCGGAAATTCTGTTTCTTTGTTATGGGGTGAGGCCACAACATTAGTAACAAAGAAACAGAATTTCCGGAGGATGAGGCCCAGAAATCAGGATTTTAAAAAGATTCCCAGGTGATTCTAATGAGCAGCCAAGGTTGAGAACCACTGGCTTAGAGGTTGAGAGGAGATGGTCTGGGTCTGTAATCAGTGTCCCAAGATGACAAGAAGCACCTGGAGACCTTTTCCGTCCTCATCTGAAAATCATCTTAGCTGACTTATTGGCTTCCTTAATACTTTTTGAAGGTGCTCTGGCAGTGAGTCTGCTGTACCTATTGATTTATAAGCTTTCCTAAATGCTAGGTTTTCTTTTTTTTTTTTTTTTTAATCCAAGCATTGCCAGAAATAGTGATGGACAGCTCTTAGAAACAATGTTTGTATAGCGTACTCTTTTTACTCTTCTGTTGACATGTTTCATGATACTGTTGGTCAAAAAAGCAGATTTTTAAGCTAATTCTGGATTAGCTTAATTATGGATCGTTGAATGACTGGCATGAAGAATATATGACACTTTAAACCATCGTTTTTTATCTTCTTTCCAATGCAGGCCACACTGAGAATGTTTTAAAATATAAATATGTTTGTTCTTGGTATTAAAACTCATTTCCACATTAAAAACCTCCATATTACATATCTAAAGTTGAACTTCCTAAAGATGTATTCTACTTCTGAAATACAAACATTTGTGTGTATGTGTGTGTGTTTAAAGAACCTGAATCACATTGCTAATGATAATTTCTATCCATATACCCACCAAATTTCCTCCTCTGTGGGAAACACTACCTCGAGAAGAAACTAAAATTTTGAATGATGGGAAAAGTGTCCCATACTTTTCTGGGTTTAAAGATTTCTTTCTCTTCCTAGCTATATCCATGGTAGACTATAAAATCTTTATGTTTCAGGAAGCATATGAGAAGAGGGGGAAAAAGTCATG
>NW_006295491.1:6107080-6110814 GCF_000327345.1 Myotis davidii | reverse complement strand
TTAAAAAAAGGGGGGACTTGTAATACTTTCAATAATAAAGTTTAAGGAAAAAGAAAAGACGATACTTTAATATGGTCTTTAGTTTTAAGTATTACTTGTTTACAGGATTAAGTTCAACTGGCAATAGGTCAATTTTCTGCTTGTGTTACTAATCAGATCTAAATAATTGAGCCTCTTTGTATCATGTTAGGGTAGATCCTAACAAATAGGTAGAATAAGCACCAATTTGCATTATATGATTTCAGGGCCTCTTCTCCACTCTCCATTATCTTCTTGCTAATGTTGGACACTCTACAACTAGAGATTTACTTTCAGGAACTCTGTAAAAGTGCAGAATTCCCCTGAAAAGGTGACTCTTGCTACCTGCTTGATAGAGTGGCACGTCAATGATGCCTTAATGTGAATGAATGTGTCAGAGCCTTTCTTGAGAGCTGGTTGTGAGGAGGGTGGGATGGAACAGGAGGGCCCTGGGAGACAGGGAATAGAGTGATAGGGAGAAGGAATGAGAGAAATCAGAGGATCCAGACAGTTTTTTTCAAGAGAGGTGTACAGGCCATTTTCTTCCTGAAATGCCTTTAGCGGGAAGTCTTCAGTGAACAAAATGGGCAGCCCTGAAACTTCTTTGGGAGCTTTTGTGAGTGAAGAATAGTCAAAAGCTGCCAACTGCTGGAACCCCACATGTCTGGTCTCAGAAAAAAGAAATCTCCAGTGATTTCCACTCCCTTTTTGTGTTGCCAGAAAACAACTGGGCCAAATAGTAGGGACAGTTCTTTGGCAAGAGACTGAAGTTGCCAGAGGAGTGAAGGCTGAAAACAAACAAAATTAAAATGAATTTACCACCTGAGGTTTTCTAACATCCTATCTGGAAGGGGAAGGAAATTTTAAACTTGCACTTAAACACCTAATGCCAACTGGAATCACACTCTGTATGTGTGTGTGTTCACTATGACAGGGCTTCATTCACTTACAGGTGCTACGATGCCTAAGTGATCTACTTAGAGGTTTTACGCTTACACAAAATGAATTGAGATTTAAGGGAAAACATGTTTCTTTGCATTGCTATTCTGATGCTATTGTGCTTCTTTTCAGAATTATTTCTGTTCAAAATAATATTGTAAAATACAGCACTGGTACCTGTGCCAAAATAACTTTCAGGGAGGAATAAATAAGAACACAAAGATATTGCTGACTATTTTTAAAATTTATTAGTAAAATTGGCCCTGGACATAGTCTCTGTCCTATGGTTTGTATGTTGAAAATTTTACTAGAACACATTTTTAATGCCTAAATTCTTAACATATCTCAGATAATATATTTCAGTTCAAATGATGGTACATGAAGTACTAATCCAATATATGAACCTCAAACACAAATTCACTGCATTATGCTATCACTAATGGTTTCTTTAAAATTTCAGGTTCTTCTATGAGGAATTTCAATTGAAGAAATATTTGAACTTAGATTAATAACGTGTAGTAAATTGTTAAGTAAAGGATATTAAGAGATGATAAGGGAGAAATATAGATTATGTTACTCTTGCCTTAGATTAAAACCACCCGACCAGGCAACCTTAAGTGTTTGGCTCATGACAAAGTATTCATTAGTTGTTGAAAGTTTAAGTCTATATAATAACACCAGTTTGCCCCCAAAACTTTGCCATGAAATGTAATGTGACGTAATGTGTAGGTAATTGAATCCAGTTCTCTAATTGAGGGACCAGAAGCTGCCCACCTCTGGGTAAATGCTTTCTTTGTTCCTTCCCAGTTACTAGCTTATAGGGTGGGACCACTAACCTTTCTTCCTCATCATACAACTATGGGATTTTCTTTTCTTATATCTTATCTATAAATTTATGCCATGTGTTTGCAGCTAATGGGGTGATCAAATATTGAAGTTACTGTACCATCTTCAGGATAAGTAACCCTTTTGTGTGTCTTCATTGTACGCATTTGAACAATGGAAATCAGAGCCAGGATTAGAAACAGGGAAGGAGAAATGAATTAACTCTACCAAGAAACAGGAAGCTTATACCTTAAGGAAGGAACTTAGAACAGCAGCCCACAGAGGGACTCCAGTTCTCTACAATTACTGAAGAATATTAGTATTTGAAAGTGGCCAGACAAATGTGGGTCAGAGTAAATGAAGGAATAAATGGTGAGTCAGAGACACAGAACTAGGACAGTGGGCCGTGAAGGAGACTATGACTGGCATTGGGCTGTAAATGACCATGCCCACAGACTAGGGCTTGGATGTAAACAACAATCCACACTGGGTGTCACTGCTGATTTCTTACTCAGATTACTACTCATCCACATTTTATCCATTTGTCATCTTAGTAAAGAGCTAAACAAACATAATCCCGTTAGATGTTAATGAAACTGGGAAATTTGGCTGGACATTTGAGCCCTCAGATATAGAGAGAAAGCCATGCCCCATGGACAAAGGCTCTCTAACCCTCCAATCCATCTCATCAATTGACACAAAGTCAATTGTGCACCTGCGGTATTTAGACTAATTGTCAGGGACGGAAACAGACTGAGGAGATATGATAAATTTTTCTGAATAACCACACACTATGCTGTATGTCTAACATAGGCAGAGGTTCTTCAAATTTAAGAACAGAATACATTTCTGACATTCAAAAAGTCTCACCATCAAATTTCAATGTTTTGGTTCTCGGAGAAATGTTTAGACAAAATGCACTGTTTCTTTTACTAAGAAACGGAGATTGTAGTACTGCTTTATATCACTGGAGATGAATACAAATTACTTGATTAAAATTAATTCCATAAATAAAATGTCTACAAAAAAAGGCCGCACAATCCCAGTGGAAATTTTGGCACGAGAGCATGATAACCTAAAATGGAATATGTCCACATTTACTTTTTGAATGTACAATTAGTTGTCATTTTAAAACGAAGGCATCCGAAACAAGATGTTTTAGTAGCTTCACAGTGTTACTGTGTTCTGTCTACAGTGGACACCTATGCGTTTTCTTAGCTTCTGACAACGGGTATCTGCACGGAAGCAAGGCACTCGGAGTTAACAAGAGGGAAGTGAGGACCAGGCCCCTTGGCCAGCTTGCCCTCTCCCGCAGTTACATTTTATAAAACACCCTGCAGATATAGAGCATGAGAGAGGGACAAGGAGAAGCACCGTGTGGTATAAGCTAATAATTATTTATATTCCTAATCAAAGGCTCGCATTTCACATGCATGGTTCACTACTCTGGCCTGCCCAGGCCCTGAAGCTATTTTTCTTTCTTTAAATAGGGATTTGCTGATCAAATCAAATGCTGATTCTCTATCTAAAATGATATGTTTTCTCTTCGTGCAAGTGATTAGGTCCCCTAAGAAACTAATTGCTGCCATTTCAAATTGCACGAGTAGCCAAAGCGCTTTCCTTAACAAAGAATTCCAGTTATATTTCTCCTTATTATTTTCACCGTTTTAAAGCCATGGTTTTCTCTAGCTCTGTTGTTTGATGCATAAAAATGGCAAAGAGTAATTGAATGACTAAAGCCAACATGGATAACATTTAAATACATATTTCCTTTTGCAAATGTGTCATCTCTCATCAACCTTATATGCATGTAGATACTTAGATACCTTAAACATATATTTCCTTTTGCAAGTGTGTTAAAAGAGATTAAACGAAGACTTTATATGCATATATGCATAGCCCATGGACAAACAATAGTGCGGGGGGGATGGCCTGGGGAGGGGTCAAAACTG
>NW_006295491.1:6106295-6106998 GCF_000327345.1 Myotis davidii | reverse complement strand
GGGTAACAGATTAAAAAAAGGGGGGACTTGTAATACTTTCAATAATAAAGTTTAAGGAAAAAGAAAAGACGATACTTTAATATGGTCTTTAGTTTTAAGTATTACTTGTTTACAGGATTAAGTTCAACTGGCAATAGGTCAATTTTCTGCTTGTGTTACTAATCAGATCTAAATAATTGAGCCTCTTTGTATCATGTTAGGGTAGATCCTAACAAATAGGTAGAATAAGCACCAATTTGCATTATATGATTTCAGGGCCTCTTCTCCACTCTCCATTATCTTCTTGCTAATGTTGGACACTCTACAACTAGAGATTTACTTTCAGGAACTCTGTAAACAAAGTGCAGAATTCCCCTGAAAAGGTGACTCTTGCTACCTGCTTGATAGAGTGGCACGTCAATGATGCCTTAATGTGAATGAATGTGTCAGAGCCTTTCTTGAGAGCTGGTTGTGAGGAGGGTGGGATGGAACAGGAGGGCCCTGGGAGACAGGGAATAGAGTGATAGGGAGAAGGAATGAGAGAAATCAGAGGATCCAGACAGTTTTTTTCAAGAGAGGTGTACAGGCCATTTTCTTCCTGAAATGCCTTTAGCGGGAAGTCTTCAGTGAACAAAATGGGCAGCCCTGAAACTTCTTTGGGAGCTTTTGTTAGTGAAGAATAGTCAAAAGCTGCCAACTGCTGCAACCCCACATGTCTGGAGTA
>NW_006295491.1:6103300-6105807 GCF_000327345.1 Myotis davidii | reverse complement strand
AGGTTCTTCTATGAGGAATTTCAATTGAAGAAATATTTGAACTTAGATTAATAACGTGTAGTAAATTGTTAAGTAAAGGATATTAAGAGATGATAAGGGAGAAATATAGATTATGTTACTCTTGCCTTAGATTAAAACCACCCGACCAGGCAACCTTAAGTGTTTGGCTCATGACAAAGTATTCATTAGTTGTTGAAAGTTTAAGTCTATATAATAACACCAGTTTGCCCCCAAAACTTTGCCATGAAATGTAATGTGACGTAATGTGTAGGTAATTGAATCCAGTTCTCTAATTGAGGGACCAGAAGCTGCCCACCTCTGGGTAAATGCTTTCTTTGTTCCTTCCCAGTTACTAGCTTATAGGGTGGGACCACTAACCTTTCTTCCTCATCATACAACTATGGGATTTTCTTTTCTTATATCTTATCTATAAATTTATGCCATGTGTTTGCAGCTAATGGGGTGATCAAATATTGAAGTTACTGTACCATCTTCAGGATAAATCCGGTCATCCTGGTGTGTTATTTTTTTTTTTAAGTAAAAATAACAACTCGTTTACAAAAGTTCTCCAAGTATATATAATCTAGGAAATTGAGGCAGAGAATATAATGCATTCTGCCTCTGAGATGCTATTTTAACTTTCTTAACAAAGTGGGTTTCTTTCCTTAAACTAACCAAGAGAACATTCTTTTCCATAATAAAGCATTGAAAAGGGTGAGGATAAGGAGTCTGATAATACACACCTTCTTGTCCTGTCTCTTAGCTACCTGGGAAGCATCTTGGTTCAGCCCTAGGCAACAAGAGGCAATATGGATGGCAGTTGAAATGATTTAGGCCATATTTAGAGGATTATTCTATGGGATCCCTGGCTAAGTGTATGATAGCTAAGACTGGCCCCTCTAGATGAGCCTGTGAGATTTCCCCATTTCAGAGATGTACTATAAAACTTAGATGGCAAAATATATCCCTCTCAAGTCAATTAAATAGCATTTTCAATGTATAAACATTCACTGCAGCTAGTGAGAGTGAATGAGTTCAGTGGATGGATCACTTAGTTACAGCACTTTAAATAAAGAGAGGCAATGAATCACATGAAAAAGTAGGCAACCTGGAAAAGTTATATCTATAACTACATCGAAGTTTATAATTTTAGTGATACAATAAGTAAAAGCTCATCACAGATGATTTAGACAATTAAAATTTCTCACAGTGCAACACTTAAAATTAAATACTTTCCCCCCCACTGTTTTCTGTGTATCTATATACTTCTTTTGAACAAAAACAATTATTGTTTGGTATTACTTGTGTTTTCATATATAGCATATTTTCCCATGTCAATAAAATATTCTCTAAAAGCATGATTACAGTTGCTGGATACTATTTAATAATATGGTTGTACCACAGATTATTAAACCATTTCTCTGTTATTGGACATTTAAATGTCTCCTGTTTTCACTCTTATAAGCAACACTGCCTTTGATCTTTGTGTGCACATGCTCAGGTTGCAGGGTTGATCCCCAGCAGGGGGGCATGCAGGAGGCAGCTGATCAATGATGTTTCTCTGGTCAATGTTTCTACCTCTCTATCCTTCTCCCTTCCCTTGAAATATAGCGAAGACCAATAAAAGGAATATGTGTCAGTAACAAACTACCATGTCAGGATATGCAATATTTAAACATTGCTTCCTGTTGATTGCAAATTGTCAACAATTGTTTTGTAGGTTGCATTTCTCTTCCATTGCTTCCTTTTCCAAGATTTTCTTCCCTTTCTCAACTTTTGGAGGACTTATTGTAGTACATTAAACTTTGCTTTTGCCAAAATGTAGAAATCCCTGAGGAAACAAGGTCAGGACAAACACAACATCAAGGAGTGACGCACACTGAGTGTGATGTTATGATAACCTCTTTGCACCAACAATATTTGAAACACTCCTTCTATACACTGTTTCATTTAAAATCTTGTTTTTAGCTTAATGTAACTATAAACTTTCCCCATGTACCATGTGCCAGGAAATATTATATTGAGAGATACACACATTTTATAAAATCTGGGCATCAACACTAACAGGCATTGCATTCTACGGGGAAAAGTTCAACCAGAGAGATAGTCTGTAAGAATATACCTGTGTTTTTCTTTGATCACCCACTTCTGTTTGCTTTTTTAAGAGTTGACTTAACTTTGTTTATGCTGACAAGCCATCATCCTTTGCCTTTGCAAGGGAGAAGCTCACAGTGATGGGAATGGCTTTTAAAAAATACTATTTTCTACTGGAAGTGTTAGCCATTGCAATTAGGCAAGAAGAAGAAATAAAAGGCATCCAAATTGGAAAAGAGGAAGTAAAACTGTCCTTATTTGCAGACGACATGATATTATACATACAAAACCCTAGAGACTCCACCAAAAAGCTATTAGACTTAATACATGAATTTGGCAATGTAGCAGGATACAAATTAACCCCAAGATATCTATGGCATTTCTATACGCCAATAGTGAACTTACAGAAAGAG
>NW_006295491.1:6101232-6102167 GCF_000327345.1 Myotis davidii | reverse complement strand
CTCAGCATAGTATTGCATTGTGTAGATGTGCCAGAGTTTTTTAATCCACTCATCTACCAATCAGAAAGGATATATGCACCCCTATGTTCATAGCAGCACAATTAACCATAGCTAAGATTTGGAAACAGCCCAAGTGCCCATCAGCAGATGAGTAGATTAAAAAACTGTGGAACATCTACACAATGGAATACTATGCTGCTGTAAAAAAGAAGGAATTCTTACCATTTGCAACAGCATGGATGGAACTGGAGAGCATTATGCTGAGTGAAATAAGCCAGTCAATGAAAGAAAAATACCACATGATCTCACTTATTCATGGATAATTGAGACCATTATAAACTTTTGAACAATAATAGATACAGAGGCAGAGCTGCCTCAAACAGATTGTCAAACTGCATCGGGAAGGCCGGGGAGGGTTGGGGGGCAGGAGGTAGGAGGGTAAGAGATCAACCAAAGGACTTGTATGCATGCATATAAGCATAACCAATGGACATAAGACACTGGGGGATAGGGGAGGCTAGGGGACTGTCTAGGGCGGGGAGAAAAAATGGACACATATGTAATACCCTTTGTAATAAAAAATTAAAAACAAATACTATTTTCTCAGTTTTTCTAAAATTTTACTTGAAAAACTTTAAACCTACAAAAAAGTTTATGCCTTACCAATTGTTATTCTGTTGCCACATTGCTTTAGCTCTTTATAGACACAGTAGAGGCCTGGTGCACGAATTCGTGCCCCAGTGGGGTCCCTCAGCCTGGCCTGTGGGATTGGGCCAAAACCAGCTCTCCAACATCCCCTGAGGGGTCCTGGATTGTGAGAGGGCACAGGCCAAGCCGAGGGACCCCACCAGTGCACAATCGGGGCCGGGGAGGGATGCAGGAGATTGGCCAGTCAGGGAGGGACCATAAAAGGGGTCCAGGGCATGTACGGCCCG
>NW_006295491.1:6083315-6101036 GCF_000327345.1 Myotis davidii | reverse complement strand
GATATGTCATATAAATAGAATTTTCCAATATATAACCATTGTGTCTGAATTCTTTTACCTAGAATATGTTAGAGATTCATCCATGTTGTAGCATTGTTATTGGCTGAATTACATCCTCTCAAAATGCATATGTTGAAAGCATAGGCTCCAGTTCCTCAGAACATGGCTGTATCTAGAGATAGGGTCTTTAGAGAGGTGAAGTTAGAATAAGGTCATTAGTGTGGGCTCTAACCCAATCTGACTTGTCAAGAATATGGCAGAATAGAAAGCCCAGACTTCCTTCCCCACATGGACACACTGATTCAACGACAACACATGGATCAGTTTCCTTTGGAAAAAACTTAGAGACCAGTTGAGAGGCTCCCACTCCCCAATTGGTCATGAGTCCAGCTGCATGGAAGCAAGTAGAAAATGCATGTCACCATCTTGCCATATCTCTCCCCCACTATAGCACCATGGAAATACGAGCGAGAGGACTAGTCCACCTATTCGATATTCTAACACTTTGAGGGGCTGCCTGAGGGATTGGTTCTGTCTTGCCTGAGTCTTGCCCCAGGTTGGGAGCCACTGAGAACAAAAATTATGGCTTGGGCCAGCATGCACTCACTGGCCATTGACCTTTCCCCAAGTTAGCACAGACTAAGTGAGGAAAAGACGACCCAAATCCTGGCTTCTCCCTGAGGAGGGGAAAAATTGGAGCATGTGTCCAATATTCCAGCCTTTTAGGTGTTACACAAGGGACCAGCTTCTATGTGAGAAATTACTCTCTGGGAATCAACTAGGTTAGAAAAGAAAACAACCACAGTAATACAACTACCATGAGTTTTATCCCAAGGGAACAGAACAGCCCATCCAGGTCACCCCAAATTGGAAACCAAAGTACTAAAGCCAAACTCAGGTGCATGGAGCTTCCAATCAACATTTTACTCAGGTAACCAAACAGTATCTTATATAAGGGACAGAGACAAAAACAGTCATGTTAAAAATAAAAGTACTTTAGAGGAAACAGACTCTGGGGGGATTAAGAAATTGAAAAGAAACTCTTAGAAATATTAGAGATGTTGCTGAATAGAACTCAGAGATATAGCTAAAAATGATAGTATCCATAAAAATATTATTTCATTTAATTTAGAGAAACAAAAAAATATATTAGAGCTCTAGCTGGTTTGGCTCAGTGGATAGAGCATCAGCCTGCTGACTGAAGGATCCTGGGTTTGATTCCGGTCAGTCAGGTGCACGTGCCCAGATTTCAGACTTGATCCCCAGTGTGGGGCATGCAGGAGGCAGCCAATCAATAATTCTCTCTTATCATTGATGTTTCTATCTCTCTCTTCCTCTCTGAAATCAATAAAGATATATTTTTAAAAATCTGTTAGAATTGTTTTTAATGATAGGAGAAATGAAAAACTAAATAGAAGGGTTGAAATCTAAAATTTATGAAAACATCATAGAAGAACAAAAACATCAAGAGAAAATAGTAGAGAAATATTAAGTCATAGAATCAATCCAAATGGCCCCATATTAAATCAACAGGCATTTAGGAGTATGGAAATATGGGAGAAAGAAATCATAAAACATCAAAGAAATAATGCAAGAACATTTCCCAAAATGAAAGTTGTGAATTCCAATATTGAAAAATGGTCATCAAAATAAACAAACAAAAAATGCTACCCAATAAGTTTCTAGAGATTTAAAAAACAAACAGGTTTCCAACAAAAATCAAGAATGAGAATAGCCTTGAACTTTTCAAAAGGAACAAGAAATACTAGAAGACAATGGAACAATCTCTTCAGAATGCTCAGGAAAAACCTATAGCTGGCCAAATAACCACTTAAGTATAAGAATAGCATAAACCTGGTGGTTTTAAAAAAAAAAATCTCTCATTGCACTTTCTCAGGAAGCATGGGTAATCAACCTAAAGAGAAAATGTAGATTCTGGGAAACAGGATTTAACCTAATAGGGAATCCCTAGGATGATGGTGAAGGGGGATCCTAGGATGATAGCTGTCAACTAATTCAGGCTGAAGCACATCAGATATTCCAATTGAAGATTTGTCAAGAAGATTAAACCGATAAGATATTTTGTGTGTTTGGAAGTCTTAAGAGGAGATTTACATAAAGGTAGAGTTTGGATTTGAAAACTTCAATTTTTAAAATAATAATAAAAGCCAGAATGTACATACATTTTTTTGCTTAAAATATTTAACATGCCCAAAATTCATGTGCTTGTAAGAGTAAGACCTGCATAGAGGACACACATTGTGGGACTGATTCCATTATGTCTGGAGAGCACACTGTGGTGTGGACTTCAGCTGGGAAGACAGGCCCAAGCATTGCATAGTGCATTCCGTTTGCAGGAGACTAAGGTAAAGGACAGCCTCCCACTAATTATTTCCCTACCTGGCTCTGCAGTCCACTAGCCAGGGGTGGTGAGCAGACTCAGGGAGAAACACCCATCAGCTCTCCCATGTCTCAGTGATTCCTTATAACACCTCCCTGGAATAGGCCACTCCCTCTTTAGCCAGAACCTTCTTCACCCAATCAGCGATCATCTAGTCGTCAAGAAATGGAGGTTTCAGTGGAAGGCACTGCATTAGGCGCCTCCTCCGGCTTCCATTTCCAGGGCAGAGAAAATGAACTGCAGGTGGAGTCAGTTGCTCTACATCTCCTGCAGCAGAGCAGGAGAAAACCATTATGATCAGTTCTTAATGAACTGCGGGAATGGAGGAGGAGGCATTGGCATGGATGACTGAAAAATGCCAGACAATACAAGCCCCACTGAGAGTTCTGAGTGAAAAGAATGAATGAAAGGGTCGGTTTTAAAGTAAAAGTTTATTACTATTGAGGCCAACAAGTCAGAACACCATTGAAACAAAGACTTATTTCTCCTTTCCTGAGAGGAGGGTCATATGTTGCCATGGGGCCAAATGGGAGACAGGGGGAGTGAGAGGGAATGTAGGCAAGAGCCTTTATTGTGATTGCCACAGGAAAAACATGGGTGAGGCAGGAAAGCAGGCTTAGGATGGGCTAGTTTGAGCAATTTCAGCGTGCTCTGGATCTCAGGGACTGGCCCTGGTTGTCTGGGGTGACTGGAGCAGTGGTAAGTGGCCCTGAGTGTAGAGCTCCATAAAGGAAGTTGCTGGGCATGTGGGCTCTGGATTAGTTGGTGTGTATGTAAAAGCCGCATTCACAGGCAAGTTATTTGCTATCTCTTGGAATTAGCTAAGTCTAGGATGGGGCGGTCTCTCTCTAACGAAGACCCCACGATGTTAAAACATCAAAAATATAGGCTAAAATGAAATGATTAATACAGCATTCCTTTTCTCCAGCTTTTAAAGATTTCATATATAGGTGAGATCACACAGTATTTCTCTTTGTCTGACTTATTTAACTTAACATGGAACCCTCAGGGTCTATCCATGTTGTTACAAATAAGAAGATTTCCTTTTTTGTGGTTGGATAATATTCCATTGTGTACAATTATGTACATCCCACATCATCTATGCCCGTTCATCCACTGATAGACACATAAGTTGTTTTCATATCGTGGCCATGTATTATTCTCTATTTTTGATAGTGTGTGTGTGTGTGTGTGTGTGTGTGTGTGTGTGTGTAGTTTTGGTGAGCCTAAAATATGTTGTAATTTAAAATTTGAAATAAAAAATAATAATTTAGCAGCACAATAATTTAATCCTATTAAAGAAAGAGAAAGAAATATGCCAGATAAGCACAATGTTGACAATGCCTACTTTGGCATTTGAAAGGCAAAGAAAAAGTGCAATGAGCACATGCCATCACAAAGTATACAGAATTTGTGTCTTGAAGAAGAGAGATCTTAACACTTTAAAATACAGCGTGCTTGTCATGATGCTTGGTCAGTTTAAGTCACATGTATATCAGGAAAAACTAGTCAAAGCACAAGGCTATAGCATCTTCCAGAGTACATGTTAGCTGAATGTGTGGTGTCTGCATGATCTATCTAGGCATATAAAAAAGAGAAAGGGGCATATAATAGCACATATTTGGGTCCAAATATTCTACTTCTATGGTTGATTTTCACATTCTGTATATATGGGATTTACAGGCAAATCATAGGCCATATATAAAATTTCAAGAAAGAATAAAGGCTTAAAGGTAAGTTTGTTGTCATTGTAGTAATATCCTTCTGCAGCATTAAAAATTGAGAGTGGATGCCTACAAGGAATCTAACATGCTTTATGCACTCAACTCATATTTATATAGCTAGAAAGTATTTGCAAGCTTTGTAGTCAATCTATTGGACTTTTTCTTAGTTTTTTAAATTTGTTTGTTTCTTACAAAAGTCATGCTGTCCTGTTTCTAATTCACTTGGGGATAGGGAGGGAAGGAAGGAAGGGAAGAAGGAAAGAAGGAGGCTTCAAATTCTTTAGATGCACAAGATTTGACATAGGCTGTAGGTCACCACTTCCTGGTGGCGTCCCAGCAGATGCCTCAGCCATGACTTCATTGAATTCCAGTTTGTTGTCTGCAAATCTCTCCTTTTGTAAGATTTCCCTTTATCTCTGAAAAGAGGCCATGAAGTCTGCTTTCTACCAGGCTGCTTTGATTTCCTCCCAGATCCTCCAGATATCAACAGAGCACTCTAGGGGCAGTCCCATGTGTCTCGCAAACAAAATAAAGAAGAATATGAAGGGAAAACCAGAATGGAGTTGCTATATCTTTCGTCCAACACCTTTTTAAAGGTCTAGCATATGATTGATGGTTTACTGTATGATTGTGTGTAGAACACTATTCTAAAGACTTTGGACTCTGAAAAATACATACTAGAAAGAGAATAAATATAATTTAGGTAATAGAAAAATACACTCAAGCATTTTTTAAAATATATTTTATTGATTTTTTACAGAGAGGAAGAGAGAGGTATAGAGAGTTAGAAACATCGATCAGCTGCCTCCTGCACACCTCCTACTGGGGATGTGCCCGCAACGAAAGTACATGCCCTTGACTGGAATCGAACCTGGAACCCTTCAGTCCCAGGACGACGCTCAATCCACTGAGCCAAACTGGTTAGGGCACACTTTTTTTTTTATGTACTAGGATGCAACTCCTTTGGTGAGGAGTATAAGAAAAAGGTTGGCATTGAATCCATAAAGAATGATTAATTCTTTTTTTTTCACATGACCACAAATAGGGGAAGGGAACAAACCACTGTCTTAAGAGGGTCATTGTTTTATGAAACTCTTGTGGGATGGGATTGTCCAACCAACATCTATTACAGAGGCATGGATCTCCTAGGCACCTATAAATATTTGTCAATGAGGATGGTTAATAGACAGGCCATCTGGTACTCCCAATCTTCAGAATTCAATAAAGTCTGTATTGTTATTGCTCAAGAGATTTCTGTTGTATAAACTCTGACACTCGGTTTATATGCTGATGGAAGAGGAAGGTCCAAACTAACTCTGAGAGAATTAAAATATGCAGGTGGGGAAAACAAGGAAACCCTCTCCTTTCACAAATGCTCAGTTCTTGGTTAACTTCTCATTAGCAGTCTGCTCACATTTCATTTCCATTAAGAGTATTCCGTTTTCTTTGTCTAAAGTGTTGAGTGGTTATGAATCGTAAGGACAGACTATCTGTAATTATTTTTTAATTATTAATGGTTTTGTTAGATCCTTTCACTTTTACATTACATTTCTGTTAATGTAAGTTAAATCAAAATGTACTTCAGTTGCCAAGCTGTTCCCCAATGTATTTTTCATTCTTTCATAACATTACTTCAGATTTCCACAAGGTATCTATGAGAAAGCTTGTCTTTCTGGAGTCACCGTCAGCACGCTAATAAACTCAGGGACTGTCCTGTTCTGCCAATTCACTGGCCACGTCATTGGTCATCACCAAATCTCTAAACTGCCCAAAGTACCTGATGTCAGCATCACAACATGTACCAAAGTTATTTGATCTTAGCCAGAATCTTTGGGCTGAACGCAGAGCACCTGCTTGATGAAGGTCCTTTGGCACTTTATACACATGAAGATTCTTAATTAGCAACCAAAGGAGAAAGGGGAAATGAGTGAGTTTGAAAGGAACAGACACCACAGGAAGAAACTAGTGTCCAGGTTTTGTGGTCCAGCTAAGTACCTTGAAGATCAGTGTAGGCAGAACAAACATTCTTCCTAAGTATGTGCCTTAGGAAGATAATGACACCTGGGGGGAGAAAGCATTTCCCTGGAGAGAAGGAAAAAAATCCACCTTTTAATCAATTTTTCCATCACCAGCAGAATGGCACTTTTTCATGGTGCACTATTCCCTCAGAGACATGGCCCTGGCTTGCATTTACTAAGGGGCCTGGTTTCAGATCTAATATGAAACAACTCACACAAATTCAAGTAATAGCCCTAGTGAGCTAAACGGAGAGAGACTTTTTGTTTGTTTTTTACCTACACAGAGCCCTCAGAGCCAGCGATTCTTGTACCATTACAGTTGACGACTTCTGAGAAGAAATGTTACTTCTTCAGCTGTGCACAGTGGAAGGAGGGGGAGCCTAGTGCTAGGCAAAACTCCTGGCCCGCATGGGGTGCAGCGACCCCCAAGGAGTCCCAGAAGGGAGCCAGATCTTAGTGAAAAGTATAGTGTTATCAAACACTGCATCGAACACAAACGCTACCAAAAATGACTGGATACATTATGCAGAGGGATTTCTGGATTTCTTTCAAGTAATTAAGTTTCGATTTCCTGCATTTATTTTAGTTGCAGGAAGCGCGAGGCGCCAAGGATTGCAAAATCTTCATTGATTGTTCCGATGCCTTAACTTTGATTTCGTGACTGGACTTAACTTTGGGAAGAGGTAAACACACGGGCCAGGAAAATTTACGGCAATAAAAAATAACTGTTTTGTCGGGGCAAGTAAACACGGGGGTGCTTGCTTGGAGATAGAACTGTGAGGTCTGTCCCCTCCCTCCAAAGAGGTTCAAGAAGCCGGGGAGGAGGGGGGAGCAGGTGTTCGTCCCAGTGAGTGTGCGTGACTGTCAGCACGTGTGTGCCTGCGTGCGTGGGTGTGTGAGCGTGTCTGTGAGGGTGTCCAGTGCGTCAGTGTGTGAATCTGCGTCCCCCCACCCGCCGCGCTCAGGGGCAAGCGGAGTTGGGTGCGCAGGACTGAGTCCTTCCCTGGGGCAGATGGTAATTCCTTGGAGCCTGTTGTGTTTGCTCCCAAGGTTGGTCGATTCCAGTGGGTCCAATCAGCTGTGCCCTGCGTGCGGGCTCCTCGCCACACACAGCGTCAGCAAAGCTACCTGGCAGAACCGCGAAGGCGTCTGGGAGCCCCGCGGGCATCTAGCGGACCCGGGCTGGCCGCGTCCTGCGTCCTGCGTCCTGGTACTGCGTCCGGCACCCCCCTCCTCCCTGTCTGCTTTATTTGAAATTGAACTCTGCTTCCTTCCCTCCACCAGGGAAAGGGGGAACGGATGCTTTCCTTTCCACCTTGCCTCGGCTCACCCCTTTCCCTTGCCCGGCCACTCTCCTCAGTCCAGAATGACCTAGGGAGAGCCCCACGTGGCTCGCCCGACGACTCCAGGCCCCTGGCCCTGGCGCAAGTCTGTCCCCGTCCCCAGAGCGCGCCCTCCAGAGCACCAATAGCCACTTGCTTTTGTTCCCCTCCCATCGCCCTGCCGGGCCTTGAGAGGAGGGCTGGACGCTGCAAGCCCGGATTTCCATCTAGAAGGGCCTGGGAACGCCGGATGCCAGGTTTCCGGAGACGCTGGCGGACCGCTCGCATTGGGAGGCGGAGAGGGAGAGTGAGCCGGAAGGCTCTGGAAGGAGGCCGTGCCATGGGGCAGAGAGGGTGTCTGACACTTTTGAGCGAAGCGGGGAGACTTGGAGCTCACGGAGAGACGGTGGAGAGGGAACATGAGAGACAAACGCAGCAGTTCTGGCGGACCGCTTGGAAGAGGAAAGACGTTTGAGCAAAATGCGCGCGTCACTCCGGGAACGTAGCCCGCGTCCCAGGACGCAGGGAACCCAGGAGAGCGCGCCTCCCGCAGCACTTCCCTCTGCGGCCAGCAATCTCTGCGCGCCCAGAAGTCTCCGTTTCAAGGAGAACTCCCTTCTTTTCTTTCTTTCTTTTATTTTTTCTTTCCTTTCCCTGGAGCAGGCGAGGCCTCCATGGAGGCTTCTAATCACCTCCTACACTTCAGCCCCAAGCTTCGGAATCCGGAGAGAGCTCAAGGCGCCTGATTCTATTCGGGATCCTTGAGGAGAAGGGATGGGGGCGGCGGGGGGGCTGTCTATCCTTTTCCTCTTTCCTCCCCCAAGTCCTGTCTACCCAGGATTGAAATGGTGCAAGAATAGGGTCAGACCTACCCTTTAAGAAATCTTCCTTGCCATCCAACTCAATTCTGTTTGAAATACAAAGAAATCACACTGCCCTTATGGATTAAAATTTAATAAAACATATTAGCTCCGGTAAAATATGAATGCACTGCTTAAAATTTTAATAGTAAATGAGGAGACAGTGACTTCTCCCCTCGGGATGGCTGCGGGGGAATTCGGGGTTGGGACCCCACTACCCGGGAGTTTGAGTGGAATCTCCAGCCACTCCTCACTCACCTGGAGGGAAGTGGGTCACTTCTGTCCGCCTCTGGCAGCAGATGGGATGGAAATTATCGTCAAACAGGGGCTTGGCGAGAAGAAAGGTGCTCCTCTCAGTGGTCCCACAGTTTATCCACTTTTCATTTCTGTGCTTTAAAAGTCACTCTGTTGTTTTTGGCTTGGTAGGTAAGTCTGTAGGTGTGCAGAGGCACCAACGTAGATAGGTGCTTGGGCATAAGAGTGTATGTTGAGCTCATATGAAGCAGATTTCAGATACTGGGCCGTTTCCTTCCACCCCTTGGGTTTATTCCCAACTATCCAGTGCTCTAGAAGACCTCCACTCGCTGGGAGGCCGGAGTCTTTCTTCATCGGTGAGCAGCTTCCACACTTACTGGAGCACTTTGCAGCAATGCCTGTGGGCAAAATGAAAATGGGTTTTCTTGACATCACTGCAAATATGTTGGTATTCTGGACACTCCTGGAAGGAATGATTGCAAGACTGCAAGTCCTGGTGATGGAGGAAGTATTGCATTTTCCCACTAACGAAACACAATTACTTCTGTTCATTTTTCACTTTAGGTGAGAAAAGGGGAAATCTCACTCTAGGAGTTTTTTAAAAAGTGTATTTTTCAGGGGAAGGGAATATAGGACGTAAACTCTTGAACTGCTTGACAACTACACATTTTATCTCAACTTGTTAATTAGCACGAAGAGCTTTGTTTGTTTTTTCCTGCCTGGAATTAGAGATATCACTGAGAAATATCTGGGAGATTTTAAAAAATCATATTGAAATTAATTTAAGGCTATATGGATTTTAGCCATCAGGAAATATTCTCTTGGGAGCTGTCCTGCTTAAAATAGTTTCAGTCAATAAACTCCATATCAAACAAAGTTTTTTCCCCAGTTATTTCAACAGTGCCCTCTTTATTTCATGAATTTATTATACTACCTTATTTACCATATGAAATGGTGACAAGTGTTTAGCATTTTGGAGATCAGTTGTCAGTTGCTATTAAAATCAAGATTAATTCATATTAACGATATGCATTTCTCAATACTCCCAGGTGACAACATACATTAAAACAACTATTGCAAGTAATTAAGCTCAATAAAGGAGGAGGGGACAGCGAGAGGTTCAAAACACCCCCAATATTTGATTTTGCAATCCAAGTTCAGCAGTCTGTTGCCACAACAATGCTTGGGAAACTCCTCAGGGTGGCTTTTCACTTTACATCTAATTAGGCACCTAATGAAAGAGAAGAATTTTCCCCCCATGTGGTTTTTTCTCCTTGATATTCTTTTTTTCCTTAATTTTTTCTTAATCCCTTCATCTTTTTCACCCAGCCCTCCAATTTCCCTCCCCTCTAACAGCTGTCAGTCTGTTCTCTGTATCTATGAGTCTGTTTCTATATTCTTAATTACTTTTGTTCATTAGATTCCACAAATAAGTGAAATCATATGGTACTTGTTTTTCTTTGACTGGCTTACTTTACATAGCATAATACTCTCCAGGCCCATCCATGCTGTCCCAAAAGGTAAGATTTCCTTCTTTTTTACAGCTGAGTGGTATTCCATTGCATGAATGTACCACTGCTTTCTTATCCACTCATCTACTCATGGGCACTTGGGCTGCTTCCAACTCTTGGCTATTGTAAATAATGCTGCAATGAACACAGAGGTGCATATATTCTTTTGAATCAAGGTTTCTTCAGATATATTCCCAGAAGTGGAATCACTGGGTCACAAGGCAGTTCCATTTTTAAGTTTTGGTGTAAATCCATACTGCTTTCCACAGTGGCTGCACCAATATGCATTTCCACCAACAGTGCACCAGGGTTTCCCTTTCTCCATATCTTTGCCAGCACTTTTTGTTTGTTGATTTATTGATAGTAGCCATTCTGGCAGGTGTGACGTGATACCTCATTGGAGTTTTACTTTGCATTTCTCTGATGATTAGTGATGTCGAGCATATTTTCATATGTCTATTGGCCATCTATATATCCACTTTGGAGAAGTGTCTATTCAGGTTCTTTGCCCATTTTTTAATTGGAGTGTTTGTGGCGTGTGTGTGTGTGTGTGTGTGTGTGTTGAGTTTCCTTGATATTTTTACATCTTAATTTAAACACAGGAACAGCCCTAACCGGTTTGGCTCAGTGGACAGAGCGTTGGCCTGCGGACTGAAGGGTTCCGGGTTCAATTTCAATTCCGGTCAAGGGCATGTACCTTGGTTGTGGGCACATCCCCAGTAGGGGGTGTGCAGGAAGCAGCTGATTGATGTTTCCATCTCATCCATGTTTCTAACTCTCTATCCCTCTCCCTTCCTCTCTGTAAAAAATCAATAAAATATATTTTAAAAAATAAAATAAACACACAAACAGATTGTTTAGGAGATGCAATATCCAAAGTTTCTCCTGTGATTCACTTAGTATTATAATCTGGGGAAACTAGGTAGACACATATATTTGTCTTCCAGTTACTGTCTTCCTGCACTCTCACGAGCCATGTTAACCTTACACAGAATTGATAGAAAACATACCCAAAATATTTTAATGGGTTTTTTATTAGGCTTTAGAGATGCTCAACAGTTTATACTAATTAGACTATCCAAAGCCTTTTGAAGATTAAGCAAATTGGACAACCCTTGTTAATTAGAACATAATTTAAAGTTTGAAATTATATCACTGATGAAGTAGTCTAATTAGTGTGACAATATGTTAATGGGCAAGTGAGACACAGCAACAGTGGAGTTTGGTGTGAACCTCTCCGAGGCTTGAACAAAAATCTTCCCTCCAATGCTGGCATTAATAAAAGATTTCTATAGACTTCAGCCTTTCCACGATGACATACAATTTATAGTACATACAATGCATTAGCCCATAGTGCTGCTCAATATTTTCACTATTATGAAAACTAATAAATTCGTCAAGCTGAATTAAGCATACAAATCAGATGAGGCATAGCAGATTACACAGTGAAGCGCGGTGTCTCCCGAGCCTAAATGAAATTTCAATCTAATAATTCCTTCCTGGCCCAGTCATAATTTGTTTAGAGATGTTGCTCTACTTCTTTCAAAGCGCTATTCGCACTATAATTAAATGATACTCAAGCTTTTAACTTTGATTTATTTCATTTCTCGAAGCTTGAGACAGTGAGAGCTGTACAATGTCATTTTTTTTATTTCCTTGAAAATTACCCTGGTTGTTGTTGATATAGAAATTAAACACCTAAACATTTACTTGAGCCGTCTGGGGCAAGCCACATTCATTTATGTCAACAACCCCTCTCCAGTCGCTTGTCCAGGCCCCTCGGCTCAGCTACTGAAGGTAGGAGGAATCCCCTTTGGCTACTATTTACTTATTCCTCCACAGAAGGGAGGAGAAAGGCAAACCTGGGAGTAGCACAGGAAAGCGCAAGGGGGTTAAGGACCATGGACAGATCCCGCCGCGTGCTGTTTGCGGCATCTTCCCAGTCCTGGCGTGTACTAAGGTCTATGCTTCCCAAATTGAACTTGGCGTCCCGCCCCGTTGAGGTCAGGGGTCAACCGGCATCCCCCTTCTTGCTGCTGCCGCGGGGCTTCCGGGTGCTGACCACTCGATGGCTCCCCTTCGCCACGCTTCCTCCCACTCTGTTTTGTCCCAGAGCGCGCCAGCGCCTCTCAGGCCTGCCGCCTGCTCTCGCACCTGCTCGCCTTCCCCAGGCACTGTGTGCCTGCACCTGCTCCCAGCCACCCCCGTCCTCGTCGGCCACCCGCCGGATCAGCGTCGGGACCTTTTCACCCTCACCTGCACCCCGCTCCTTCCGCGCTCTGTGGAGGTGACAGCAGCCCCCAACACCAAGGAAAGTAGAGAGAAGGCACCAGAGCGGGGAGGAGAGGAAGGCTGTGGGGTGTGTGTGTGTGTGTGTGTGTGTGTGTGTGTGTGATGGGGTGCGTGTGTGTAGGAGAGATTGTCTCCTTCTTTTACAATTGGAACAGTATGTGTCCACTTCTAAGAAAAGTGGTACCCACTGGGCTGTGGGGTGTGTGTGTGTATAGGCTGTCTTCACCGAGTGGCTGTGGAAATGAAGATAAGTGGGACTTGTGCCAGCCCTTGAGGGCGTGTGTCTGTGTGTGTGTGTGTGTGTGTGTGTGTGTGTGATGGGATGTGTGTGTTGGGAGTTCAGTAGCACATGCGCTTTTTGATCTCTGGCCCTGCCTCTCCCTCTGTCATTTGCCCCTTCCTCCTTTGATTGTGGCTAATGAAGAATAATAAATCCAACGGCAGGGTTTGCCCATGGATCCGCCCAAGACCCAACTCACACTGAACTGGATACAGGGAGGAGGAGGAGAAAGATCCGTAGGAAGAGAAAAGAGGGTGGAGAGGAGTGTGTGTCGGTGGTGGTGCCGGGGGAGTACGCGGGGACAAGGGGCGGAGGGGGGAGTCGCATGCGCACAGGCGACCCGAGCCTGCTCAGAGGCCGTCCAATCCGCTGAGAGCGGCGAGGAGCCGAGGGAGAGAAAGCCCTGCAGCCCTGTCGACCCCCGGTCTCTTGGGCACCAGGCACCCGCCGGGCCGAGGGGGTGCAGAGCAGAGCACCAACCACTGCGCGCATTGGACGGAAGCGCAGAGCAGCTCGGAGGAACCCGGTCGAGGGCAGCATCCGGGTCCACCGGTGTGGCCGGGAGCCTGGGATCAGGGTCACCAGAGCTGCGGGGAGGGGCGGGCCAGGTGGGGGCGGAGGCGTGGAACTTAGCGGTAAACAGGAGGCGGGGGAGGCAGCCAGGTAAGAGACGTTCTCAGCAGTCTAGGGAAAACCCCACTCGAGGTTGGCTTGGCCCGCAACTTTACTTAGGAGTTCCGTTTCCCGGTGAGGTGGTCTCCAGAAGGGGCTGAAGGCCAGCTCCTAAGTGGGAACTGCCCCCGGACTGGAGTGTAGACCTGGCCAGTGGGTGGGGTGGAGAGGGCACTAAGGTAAGTGAGAGCTGCGGGGCGCCGAGCAGGGGCGGTGGCGTCGGAGCCGGCTGGAGCCCAAAGGGAAGGTGGAGGGCGCGGCGGGAGAGCAGGAGGCGGGTATCTGAAAGGGCCGGAGCCTGGAGGGAGCAGAGGCGGAGAAGGGGCGAAGATAGACTCGAACAGGGGAGGGCGGAGGCGCGCGGGAGGGAGGGCAGGAGGGGGTGCGGGGGCAGGCGCAGGGAGAGGGGAGTATAACTCCGCTGCTGTGGGAGGGTCCCGGCAGCCGGGGTCACTTCTTGCGCTACGGACCAGCGCTCCGACCGGCTGGGAAGATGATGATGATGTCCCTGAACAGCAAGCAGGCGTTCAGCATGCCGCACGGCAGCAGCCTGCACGTGGAGCCCAGGTACTCGGCACTGCACAGTGCCTCTCCCGGCTCCTCCGCTCCTGCGGCGCCCGCGGCCAGCTCTCCCAGCGGCTCCAGCAATGCCGGCGGCAGTGGCGGCGGCGGCGGCGGAGGCCGGAGCAGTAGCTCCAGCAGCAGTGGCAGCGGCGGCGGCGGGGGTTCCGAGGCGATGCGGAGAGCGTGTCTTCCAACCCCACCGGTGCGTATTTCTGCATAATCACCGCTTAGAGGCACATTTTGACAGCCCCTTTATCTGCTTGATGTTTTTTTCATGTCTGCACAGCAAATCACCCCACACCTCCAACCAATTTCCCCCCCCTCTCTTATGTATTCAGCGGGTCTTTCCTTTCATATTAATTTTTATGACCTGGGATGTTGCCTGTGCGCGTGCTGTGTTGTGTTGTGTTTGCAGGCTCACATTCCTCCTCCTCGTGCGCGCTCAGTTTCTCTGGGTGGCTTCCTGCCTCTCCTCCTCACCTGCAAATTTCAGGATTATTACTGTTGCTACTAATTATTATTATTTTAACGTTCTGGGAATGTTGTAGGCGCGGCCGCGGTGTGGAGAGAAGGGCCGGGGCTTCCGGAGAGCGCGCGCACAATTCCCTGCTGAGCGTAATGTGTGCCTTTTACTTGCAATTGCAGAGCAATATATTCGGCGGGCTGGATGAGAGTCTGCTGGCCCGCGCCGAGGCTCTGGCGGCCGTGGACATCGTCTCCCAGAGCAAGAGCCACCACCATCACCCGCCCCACCACAGCCCCTTCAAGCCGGACGCCACCTACCACACCATGAACACCATCCCGTGCACGTCCTCTGCCTCCTCATCGTCGGTGCCCATCTCGCACCCGTCCGCGCTGGCGGGCACGCACCACCACCACCATCACCACCACCACCACCACCATCAGCCGCACCAGGCGCTGGAGGGAGAACTGCTGGAGCACCTGAGTCCCGGGCTGGCGCTGGGTGCCATGGCGGGCCCCGACGGCGCCGTGGTATCCACGCCAGCTCATGCGCCGCACATGGCTACCATGAACCCCATGCATCAAGCAGCGCTCAGCATGGCCCACACTCACGGGCTGCCCTCGCACATGGGCTGCATGAGCGACGTGGACGCCGACCCCCGGGACCTGGAGGCATTCGCCGAGCGCTTCAAGCAGCGACGCATCAAGCTGGGGGTGACCCAGGCTGATGTGGGCTCCGCGCTGGCCAACCTCAAGATCCCGGGCGTGGGCTCGCTGAGCCAGAGCACCATCTGCAGGTTTGAGTCCCTCACGCTGTCGCACAACAATATGATCGCGCTCAAACCCATCTTGCAAGCATGGCTCGAGGAGGCCGAGAAGTCCCACCGCGAGAAGCTCACCAAGCCCGAGCTCTTCAACAGCGCAGAGAAGAAGCGCAAACGCACGTCCATCGCGGCGCCGGAGAAACGCTCGCTGGAAGCCTACTTCGCCATCCAGCCGCGGCCCTCCTCCGAGAAGATCGCCGCCATCGCGGAGAAGCTGGACCTTAAGAAAAACGTGGTGCGCGTCTGGTTCTGCAACCAGAGGCAGAAACAGAAAAGAATGAAATATTCTGCGGGCATTTAGGAGACCCTTGGCCTCTCCAGGGACAACCCCCTCCTTATCCCCTCTTTTCCCTCCCTCTCTCTCTCTCTCCGGCCCCTATTCTTTCCACGTTTGGCGACCAGAAATCATTCCAGTAAATGTGAATCCAGAGAAAGTGGGGGATTGGAGAGTGAGCGCGCAGCTGAGCCGCAAGTCTCGGTGAGAATGTGAAACGACTCCTGCAAGGAAAGAAAAACAAAAGAAGGGATTTGTCAAGTTGCAGCAAAGTTGTCCCTTTGAGCCCCACCCCACCCCACCCCGGAAAAGGCACCTGGACTTCCGCAGAGGAAGCCTGGGGGCTGGCTGTTTGCGGGAAGGCAGAAGAGACAGCCCTTTGAAAGGCCCCCAGAATGATCAAGTAAGATTTGTTTTTATTCCTAAAGACATCACCCTTGTTCAAGTTTAAAAGTACACTTTGCAGCTATTTTTCAGAAATAGAAATTGATTCAGGACTGAAACTTTAAACTAGAGTTGATGCTTAATGTGACAGAGACATCTCTAAAGTATTTTGAATTTAAAAAAAGATGGCAGATTTTCTGCATTTACACTGTATATTATATATATATTTTTATTGTGGTTCTTACCCCCTTCGTCCTTCTCTGAAGTGTTAATGCTTAAGAAAGGAGTTGCGCCTGCTGTGTTCACTGATCTTGAAAGCTATTATTAGATTATTGCCGAACAACCCTCTGTAAATTATTAATTTATCTCTCTGGCAACTTAATTTGTAAACATTCTAATTAATTAAACTTCTTTAGTCTTAACAAATGGGGGGGAGTATGGTTAGTGAAGTTAAAAAATGTTTATGTTTGATGAGTTTACTGAATTTTTACAGCTTTCCTGTTAACACTGTGTTTCTTTCAGCCCATTTGTATATGCTCACTTGGAATGAAGAATTTTTTCTTTGTTTTTACTGGTAGTGTTCTGATTTGTGAGTTGACACTCAGTAATGGATGTCTTAATCGTGTAGACCTGATTCACTGTCCAAAGTATTGTTTACTTCTTTACATATTTAATGGGGATTCCCACATTGTCCCCACTGTACATGCTCTTACACACCCTTTTATACACACACACACACACACACACACACACACACCCCTCTAATGGAAGAGAAGAAGTGAAGCAGTTGGAAACATGACTATAATGCATCATTTTCTAGCTTTTGGTGCATTTGCCACTTGGTGTTTGTTCTTCCAGATTCTAAGATTTCACCAAGGTATTTCAGTCTTCTGGTTTTCAATTGCTTTGTTAACTACATTTTAACATTTACAGGATTCCTTCGGTTTTTCCTTTTGGAGGTTTGTTTGTAGAAAAACTAATTTTTCTCAAAGAAAGACAGTGCACTGCTTGTAAATTCACATTGTCTGGTAAAATTCTTTTGGAACAAAAAAAATGGGTACATGATGACTGGTACCGTATCTACTGTAAATATTTCATTCAAAACGATACACATATAGATATATTCTTACAAATTTTGCTGTATTGCTGTTCCATCTAAGGATCTCTGAAGCCTTGAGTTCTGTATATGACCTGGTTTCTTGTTTTTGTTAATAGATGGTTTATTTACTATGGTAATGTATTATTTTTGGTGTGGTTTGATTGTCTTTCATTGAAGAGATGATTTTAATGTTTTATTGGCAAAGTATGCTGCTTTTTCATTAAAATGTGCTATTAAAATTAAATGGCTTTTAAAATGTGATGTTTTAAATCATTTACATTGGAATTATTTTGATAGGGAATTTTTTAAAAACAGAAACACATTTTATGGTTTATTATGGAGAGGCTGTTATCAAAGTCTGACTTGGATTTAGTAGGAGGTGTTTCTTTAGGAAAGTGCAAAATGACAGGGTTTTCATGGCCTGCTAACAGTCAGAGCTCATCTCACAGGGTGCTTTGCTTTTCTGCCCAGTTGAGATCATGATATGTGATTCTAAATACCTCCTTGGGAGTCCTTTCCCTGGATCTGCAATAATTCTGCAAAGAGAATCTTTGTGAGCAGAGGTGTTGCATGAGTAAAAGGAAGAAAGGAACTCAGTTTGGTTTTCAGCAGCACTGGGAGCCTGGGTATGGCAAGAGTCAAGACCTGGTTGGGAGAGTAGGAAACTCTGGTTGAGGCCTAGGGGCTGGTCCTCCATAATCCTCAGTTTAGCTACTACTCCTGGGAAGCAGTGCCCCCAAACCAGAGCAGGAAGTACAGTCTCTCTCTCTCTCTCTCTC
>NW_006295491.1:6077813-6083241 GCF_000327345.1 Myotis davidii | reverse complement strand
CTTTCCCTTATTCTCTGCCTCCCTCCTTCCCACCTTCTCTCCCTCTTTCCCATACCTTTAAGGAAACCCATGTTCTACAATATGTAGAGTGGGGTTGAGGAGCAAATTATTGCCTAGTTGGTTAGAAGGAGCAAACTATTGCCCCCCTTTCTATGACTCACACAGATAATCAGAGTTGCTGGAAGTCTGTCTAACAGTGGTCTGGCACAAAAATTTTTTTGCATATTTGATACACAGACTTTTCTTTTTGTGATCATAGTTTAAAGACACCGCCTTACCCATTTTAATAATTTTAAGACTTCTTACAACAGTTGAGCAACATATTAGGAATTCAACTGGTCTACCCCACCCCCACCCCCAGGAAAGCTCTAGTTTAGATACTTGCATTATTAACGATGAAACGTCATACTAATCTATAAGTCCAACAAGAGAGGAAACAGGTCACCCACCAGGGGTAATTCTGCTAACTTGAGCTGTGACCCTTCTAATATGGAATTGTCTGGGGTTACTTCTTATTTTGAGGATGAAGATAGGTAATATACTATGAGTCAATGAAAATTGTTATAGTGACTCAAGTTGGGGTTAAATGTTGGAAAACTGATTGTGATTTTCAGATGTAACAAAAAGTTGTAAAAGTTGAACGGGTAATGGGTAGAAGAATTTATCTTCCTATATCTGAAATAAGAAGACCCTTGAAGAAACGAAATCCACGTGTCCATTTCGAAATAATAGATGCACTGCATAGATGTCTAAGAAAACTGAAAGTTATAGGGATTTTAAAAAAAGAATTATAAATTAAGATATAGTGATATTGATGGTTTAATTTTTATCCTGTGTTTTGGAATTTGAAAGCCCCTTCTTCCATTCCATCCCCTATTCTTAGATTCAGTTTTTCTGAAAGTCTTTTTAAACAGCCAACCTCCAATCTCACTGCGCTGGATACTGATTTCAGCACCACGGATAGCAACCACATGATTGGCCCTACTCCAACATGTTTTGACAGTGCAGTTCTAGCCACTTGGAGAACTTTCTGCCTGCTTATTTTTTTGCAGAGTGGGGGAAATGAATTAAATGGGTTGAGAATGTAGCAAATCAGGCTTGCTAATCTAGGATAAAAATTGTCTTCAATAAATAGCACCTCCTTCTTCCTATATGTGACTGTTATCTAAGGGTGTAGGATGTGTGCATTAAGAGAGAGGGGAGTCAGGGGAAAAACAAGTGTGCTAGTTTTCTTTCTACAAATATGACACCTTCAAATAAAGAGATAAATCCAGTGTAAGTAGTATAAGTTGAGAAACATATTGAATAGAAAAGAAATAGGTGTCCTCTTTAGTGCATTTTGAAGTACAAGTGTAACCCCTCCCCCCACCTCTCTTGCCTACAAGATGGAAATTATAGCCATTAATGAAGCCTGCTTAAATGTGTTTGCTTTATGAGAAGAGCAGAATTTTAGGAAAAATATATTCTGAAAGTTTTTATGAATTAGAGTTGCAGAGACATACCAAAACAAACCTAAGAGATATAGAAAGAAGAGAATTGATCTTAAAGAAATGAAAAGTAAGAGTGGAGTGAATCCTGTATACATTGTTGAGAAATATCCATTTGGTATTGACTTTCTAAATGCTCAGATGGATAAATAGTAAATTGAGGCTGAAGATCTTTGTCATATCAATCAAATCCATAGGCATTCATGACTCCTTTTCTAACTTTATTTCCTCAAGATTCACAATACTTTCTATTGGAAATTGATATTTATATATTGAATTAGCAGTACATCTAGTCATCCTCAATTTGATATTTCAGAACTTTGTAGTTTATTTTTTAAACTTTTATAAAGGCAAATGATTCAATCCTTTTGTTCCAAGTGATTATCTAAGTCTAAACTAGAATGGAATAAATAACTAACAGCAAAGATCGAGTAAGGCCTGATTGTTACCTAAGTATTCTTTACACCAATTGGATTATAATATTATCTAGAAAAATGCAGTTTCCTTTGGATATTTGACATTAAATCAGTTGGTCAATTTTTTTGTTAGACTAAGTTTCATTGACAGATAAACTTGGGGTAAAATGGAACTATGCAAAAGCAAATGAAATAAGATTTACATTCAATGAAATACTCTCCTGTTTTTCTAGAAAATGTATTTTAAAGTAAACAACAAAACATAACTAAGTCTGTTCACAGTAAAAGATTCTGAGACCTCTCTTTGCCAACAGAATTAGAATTTGTGTGGTAAAGATGCTTTATTTCAAAGTTAAAATGAATAAATTACTTTTGATGTATCTATTGGGGAAGCTCTGAGGAGATGGTGAAAAAGGTATTACATTTTTTGCTTGATTTTAAAAGGCATGTTAATGAAAAAAATGAATCTCAAATTTTTCTAAGAAAGCCATGACAGTAAGTTTAGAAATTCATCTTTTCACTTGTTTGTTGAAAATAATTTATATCTCCAGGTATAAATGGTCCACATTAGAACTCAAAACTGCATGCATGTACTTAACTTTGTAGTTGGCCTTGGAGGGAGGGGGCTGCAACAGAAGAAAAAAAGTTGTATCCTGATAGAACAACAAGAAGACAAAGGTTCCAGATGATTATGATAGAAATGCTCCTGAAGTCTACATTTGTCAGGAGACAGATTTATGGCAATGAGACCAAAAAAAAATCACTGATTTTTTCCTGCTTTGCCCCTTTAAGAGAGCCATTCCCAGTACTGAAAGGCTATTATGAGCAAATTAATAAATTACACAGCAAATTATTAAATCCAGATAATTACAAGGAATAAGTAAGTAATCATTAGTTATCTCAGCTAATTACTGTGGGTCAGAGCCAGCCGGAATGTGAAATCCTCCTCGGGAATTGAAATTAACTTTGCACAGTGACTCTCTCTGCTTGACATCCCCAGTCTGTAGGCACATGGCAGCTCCCTTGTGAGCCAGTCTTTCTATTTAACTTGGAGAGAATAGAAATAAAATTAAGTGGCGATGTGATAATAGGAAGCTGCTCAGAAAGCAAACTGTGGGTTTTATTCTGTGCTTTCAATGCCTACAGATGAAAAGCTTTGTTTGCACCAGTTTCAAAAAAAATTTAAAACACCCTTGTTGAAACAGACTCCCTGCACACACACACACACACACACACACACATCTACAGTCCATAGTTCTTTGGTGTGGCAGTTTAGCAGCACATGAAGGCTCAAAGAGAGCAAAAGGGTTTTTTTGAGGTATGTGTGATGGAGGTGGCAGTGAGAAAGATAAATAAAATAAAATATGACTCTGCTTTCATCCCACACAGTGGAAAGGCTGTAGAAAAGTGCAGCCAGGTTTAATAATCTGTTTGTTTTGTTTGGGTAACAATATGCTTTCATCTTGCCACAGGAAGAACCAGCTCATTGCAAATGTTGTCTGTCGTTGATCTTTCACCAGATTCTTCAAGAACTGATGTCACCTTTTCTTCATATATCATTACTTTCTGAAGCCAGCCTCCAGGACTCCGTCTCCCTTCACTCCCACCTCCCACCCCCAAAACCTCTCAAAGGGCAGAGAAGACAGCCAAACCCCATGCCTGTTAGAAAGTAGAAAATGTGTCTGTGTGATAAAGTGATTATGTGTACCACAGGGCTGGGAAAGGCTGGACATAAGAAGAAAACTGCTGTTAATTCATTAAAATGAGGGGGAAATCTCAAAGCTTTTTTTTTTTTTTATCAATTGCAATTAGATGGACAGTCTTTCCACTCATTCCCTGCTCTAGTCTGGGATGATAATAAAAATTTAATGAAGCCTGGGACGAGCAGAGAGCTCTGCCTAGGGACCCCGGAATAGAATATTTTAACTGTACATTTATACCAACTGTCTGGCTTCAAAGACGTGACTGCTTTTAATCTCGAATTAGAAAACCACAGACTTGAAATTAAATATTAGATCCCCTCGATCCCCTTGCTTTCTGAAATACTGTCACGACTCTGTTTTCCTCCACTGGCCTGTAACACACATAGCCTAGGTCTCCAATTACATTTCCGTGAATAATAGATGGCTTTGATAGGGTGCAGTGTTCTGGTGCTTTTGTGTGTGTGTGTTTTTTAAAAAATAGAGTTAATGCAATATTAATTGGCTGTAGATGTTATAAGAATGCACAGGCCCCCCTTCAGGAACAAATCAACGAGACAGGGATGTGAGAGAGAGCAAAGGGGAAGGCTTTCCCCCAGCCTAGGTCACTTCTTTGTGGAGGGGACCTTCTTTGCGCTTTGGGTAAGTGCAGGGCGCTGTGAATTCCAAGGCTTAGGCTGCGTTGGCTGGGCAGCCGGAGAGGGGACGGGCGGGTGAGGGCAGAGGTACAGAAAGGGGAGAGTGTGAGAAGCAGGTGCGGGGACAGGAATCCAGCCGCCAGATCCCTGCACCCACTCCCCTGGCTTACCACCACTTCGCAAGCCGCTGGCCCTGAGTTGCCTGCCAGCTCCCACTCCCCTCTCCTCCAGGTCGGGGTGCACATTGGTCAGAGTCATGTGGGGAGAGGGTGAGGCTTGGAGTCCATAGGGTTGGGGGTGGGGAGCAGAGCCGCCCATCGGTGCTGGCCGAGCTGGCGCTGGCCCCGCGCGGCCCCTAGAGCCCGGGGGAGCCGGCGTCTTGCCAGGAACGCAGCCAGGAACCCGCGAGAAAGAGAGGCCCGGGCGCATGGCCCCCTTGCATTGCACTAATCACGTCTATTTAAATTCTAGCGCGGTCCGCCGCGCTCTCACCGGGGAAAGCTCTGGAGAACTGGACCCATCAATTATTCTGAAAAAATCCCAGACTCCGCGAGGCTACAGCCCGCGGGAGGGAGGCGGCGGGAGGAGGTGGAGAGCCCCAGCCCCTACCCCTCGCCCCTCCTCCCCGCCCTTCCCAGCTGGATCCCTCGGCGGACACTTCACTTCAGGGTACGGGGCCCCGGGGAGCTGGTGCGCCCTCTGAGGGTTTGCGCTTTCGTGGGCCCGGAGGGGAGATGGTGGGAGTAGGCTAGGACCTGGCCTGGCCTTCCCTGGAACCCGCGTGAAACGGTTGGGTCTTGTGCCGCCAGAACTGAAGGATCACCGTTTCCGGGGCTGCTACCCGCTCCGGCACCGCCCCCCGCCCTTTCTGCCGGGTCCCCAACCAGGGCCCAGAGGTTGGGGGCTGCTGGGTGCGGAGTGGCCTCAGTTCAGCTTTCCTTTTTTCCTTTGCTCCACAGCCCCGAAAGGTTGGGACCTCGGGGACATGCTACTTCAGAGTCCCTTTAGGAACCCCGATGCAAAGTTCTCTAGCACCCCCGCCCCCCTCCGTCCCTTTCCAGGCTCCTAGATGCCCCGAGGCCGAGCAGCAAGGCGAACGCGCAGCTGGACTCGCAAAAAAAACACACACGGGTTCGCCCTAAAGTAGGGAGGCGGTGAGCCCGGCTGGTAATTACTGCCCCCCACCC
>NW_006295491.1:6071370-6077785 GCF_000327345.1 Myotis davidii | reverse complement strand
TCACCCCGCGCAGAGCGAGCGCCTCCCCCGCCCCCAGACTTCTGTGTAGCTAACGGAAGCCTGAGCCTCCTCACCCTCCCTGAGTGTCTGGGTCGTGCGTCTAAAATTTTTGTTATATTTTTTTTCAGAAATATAATACTTCCTCCTTCCTGTTTCCCTCAGCCTTCTCATTTTCTGGACCCTAGGAGCATATTCAAAATCTTATTTGTGTATATTGGTAAGTGTTTTTTTTTTCTTTGATTGGGTGGGGGGTGGTCTCTTGTAGCTTCCTAGGTTTCCGGGAACAATTTGAGGAAACCAGAAAATGAAAAATTTGTATTCAGTATTTTTGAAGGAAGTCAACTGACTCCTAGAATTCTTGTAAGATGCCAAGCAGTCCTGTTAAATCAATGGGGTTTGATTAAAAAGCAAACAAACAACTTACTGATGGGTTTGTAAGTGATTGAAAGGCTTCACTCAGCGCCCTCAGCCTGACTGGGGGGCAGAGTTTGCGTTCCTGGGAGGCCTGAGTGACCTGAGGCTGCTGTGCTCACCGGGAGGTGGAGGGTTAATAGCACAGGGCCAGACGTCCTACTTTCCCAGCTGGTCACCAGGGCTTTGCTAAATGGCATCTCTGTGCAATTTGGTCAAACGGGGTGGAGCTTTCTTGACCCCCAGGAGACAGAGTAGATCGCAGTTTGGGTGAGGTGGCGAGTGCGGGGTTGGGGAAGGAGGTCATCCCTTGGAGGAGGGGCGGGGTGCGTGCCACCTTATGGTCCCAATTCAACCGCAGCCTTCGGCCAAGGTGTGTAAGCGTAGGATTTCCTGGGAAAGTCCACAACTTGCCCAGAAAAGCCAACCTTTCTTCTGCTCCAATCCTGGTGTCGTGCTTTCCTAGTGATAAACCCATGGGTTTTTCTACTGCTTGGACTGTGGGTGAGGATGGCGGCCTGAGGCCAGCCGGCCCTCTGGCATAGCGAACGCGAGGTCTGTATTAAACAGACGCTGAACCAAATCCCTTGACCACGTGGAGGAGATGCACCTGACGGAGTGCACCCGTGTCCCTGGGCTTGGCCTGAAGCCAGGGGCCGCGGGGAGGGGCAGAGACCTTCTGGGCACTGTGGCATTTTCCTCTCAACTTGTCATCCGGGGACACACACGGGAATGGACACAGACACATTCAGAGCCAGTCCCGGGCCTAGGAGGCCTCGGGGAAACTTCTCAAACTCACTCCGCATCTCCCCGTGTCTGGCCAAGACGCAGGCTTCGCCTAGAAGGTGCTGGAGACTCACCTCCGTGGGATGGTTCTTCCATGCACCGCCCGGCTTCTACCTGCTGTTTGCCATGGTGTCCTTCCTGTCTCTCCACAGAGCCCACACGTGCGTGTCTTTTGGCTCGGGAGGTGGAAGGAGTCTGTGACTCCCAGGAAGCGGCTAGGCCCCCAGCAGGGGTGCGGGGCCAGGATTAGATTCCCTCGGGAGTCAGGCTCTGGGCCCTCTCGGACTTCGTGGTGACTTCCAAAGGGGGGTTTAAGTGCCACTGTGGTACCTACTCCCAGGCTGTAACCAGCAAGGCCTGAGCTGGCTCACTTTCCATCTCAGTCCCTGGAAGTGCCCACTCCTTCGCCTGGAACCAGAGTGAGGCACCCACCCTGCTCCACCTGCAGAGTCTTTAGTCTTGGGGGAGGGGGGTGAGTAGCAACAGAACCCCGCCCCTGGCTGCCCAGCTAGGACCTGTGATCCTCCTGAGAGAAAAGTCACTTTTTGAGGACCGTGGGGCTCACATCCTTAAATTAAGTTTCTAACTTCCGTGAACCGGTCCTAAATGAGTTAGGAGAGACTTGATTGGCAACTTTTCACTTTGCAGCCCTGAGAGCTTTTAATTACAGCACCTGTCAGAGGGGCCCATCCTTTCATTTCCTAAATCATTTCATTGATTTTTTCCCCCTCATGCTTCTTTCCTTTTCAGTGAGACTTATGCCCCACCCCCCTGGGATTCAGTGGGAGATGGAGCGGTGAACGAGGAAAAAGAGGGAGTGTGAGGGGGAGCAGGGTGGTTAATAGGAGTGAGCTCTACCTTCCCCCAGGGAGAGGAAGAAATGCAAAGAATGACCACACCTGCCCCCTCCCTGTCTTAGACCGAGTGGGTGTGTGGAAGAGGGAGAGGAGCCATGATCACATGCAAAGGGCACTGCGGGAGCCAGCCCCGTCCCAGGTCACCAGGCATTCTCAATTTGTTCAGGGAGAGGAGCTGAAGTACCTGGGCAAGTAGTCATTAGTCTTAGTAACCTGTGCTCATTCACTGCAAATAAAGCCACAAACTTCCCTAAAAGTGACACGAACTATATCCACTCGGGGCGGGAGAAGAAAGTGGAAGAATAAGCCAATCAGGCTCCTGAATGCCACTTCTCACCCTGAACCACCCAGCCGCGTTTCCTTTGAAAACTCAGTGAGACCAGAATTCTTCGGTTTTGTTATTAATTTTGTTAGTAACATCACTCTCAGTTTTATTTCTAAAAAATAGTTTTTACCTTCTAATTCTGGCATCAGTGAGGAGAAGCAGGGTTTTGCTATCAGACAAAACGGGAGTGGAGGCTGCTCTTTCCACTTGCTCCCATCGCCCGGGACCCCCACACCTTTGGATACAGGGCATGTCCAGCTGTTTCCTGTGTGCCCCTCTGGCACCGGAAGTGTGTGCAGTTGGGGAGGAGGGTTGGAGGGAGGAACAGATAGATTTAGTGGAAGATGAGAACAATAGTATTTATTGTACCCCAGTTTAAAACTACTTCATAACTCACTAATGATGGTAAGAAACATCTTACTCTCCTGCATTTAACTCCTGGCCATTAGATATCAGTTACTACAAGATAAAATGATTTCATCCGTCTAGGAGAAATCTCTTCAATGCTCAGCCTCTCACCCTTCCACTCCCCCCATCTCCTGCCTGCATCTCATTACTTTTATCTCTCAAATGGCTTGGACAAGGATATCTTAGAAGCTGGTGCCACTGGTAGAAACAGATCCTTTACTTTTTTCTTTATTGATTAAGGCATTACATATGTGACCTTATCCCCCCATTGTCTCCCCTCATGCCCTCACCCCCCTGGTGTGTGTGTCCATTGGTTATGCTTATATGCATGCATACAAGTCCTTTGGTTGATCTCTCCCCTCTCTTCTCCCTCCCCTGCCTTCTCTCTGAGGGTTGATGGTCACAGCTCCCTAATTTAGGCAGGATTTCTGTATCAACTTTAATATTGCCCATGAATTGCTTATAAAAATGATCCCCCCAAATCTATATTTATCTTGCATGCATGAGGCAGAGAAAACTGTCCTGAGGTTCAGTAATGCTCGGCTTTCCTGGAGCAGAAATGTTGAATTTTTGTTTGTTTGTAATTCATAATGAGCTGCTGACAAGCTAGAGTTGGGTGTTTTTTCAGGTTTTGAAAACTCACACACTTACACAAAGTCTTTCCCCTTGTTCAGGAGAGGATGCTATATCTGAAACTACATCCAGAGCATTACACAGGGCATGTGTCCCAGCTGATGCCCAGCAGAAGTGATAAAGCAGAAACTGGACACAGGTAACAGCATTGTAGGGGAACTCCTCTTCCAGGCTTCCCATTAACCATCAGAGCAGGTTGGAAGGCAATGCATTTTAAGAGTCAATCTCCAAACCCTTTCATACACTCTTATGACTTGAGACTTAGCACTTATTTGGGAGGCATAGAAGGGAAAACAAACAAAAAACAAAGCCACAAATGTCTCCTCCACTTCAATTTGGGTAGATATTAGTGTTCCCCCAACCTTTCTTATCTCAATTCCTGTTCTCAAATTCTTTTCTATTCTTCTCAGTTCACCACTAACTACTATCATCTTTCTCCCTCCCCCTCTCCTCCTCATGTCCCAATCCCCACTCAAGCAGAATGTGAATTGTGTGCAAAGCTAGGCATGAGCTCTCAAGCCATTTCACAGTAGAGGATTCTAAAGAGAGGTCAGTAGAGCTTAGATCCCAGTGACGCTGTCTGTGTCTCTGAGGTGATGCAGGGCTATGTGGTGAGGGAGCATGCGTGCAGATGGGTCCCAGTGAAGGGTGGAGCTGTGGCTGTTCTGGGTATCTTGGTGGGCGTGAGGTTCCAGTCTAAGGGAGATGAGCCTGGATGCCCTACTTTTGTGCGTGTCTTTAAGCATATGGAGGAGAAGCCAAGGACACTTGTACTCTTCTGGTTGAGGGAGAAGTTACCATATTTACTACCTAAACACTGACTTTCAGAGGGAAATGCCATCAGTTGTCTCTGCCCAGTTCTGTTGCAGATCTATTAATCATATCCGCAAGGATTGCCCAAATGGCAGGGCTCTCTTCGCTTTTCAGTTTATACAGAACAGAATCATTTACATAAAGTCCTTAAGGCAAATAACTGTTGGGGCTCTAATTTATATCTGATCGAAAATTAGCCGTCATTATGCGCTCCATTAGCAGCGTCTTTAATGTGCTTCTAAGCACCATTTGTCAAGCGGCTTGTTAATATCCTTCAAGTCTTTAAAGTTGAGAGCTCATTAAAGAGTGCGCTCTGTTATTGATGTAATTTAGATGAGTTTGGAAGAGCAAGTACACCAGGCCTTGGAGGGGCAACCTCCAGAAGCTGGGGCCAGGGGGCATGTGGGGACCAAGTTTGCTGTGAGTGACTTCCCAGCAGCCTTTGAGTTTCCTTGACTGCAGGTCCTGCGAAGGTGTGTGTCCCTGACCTGGGTGTAAGTCATTCATTTCTCTGGGAAGACCTGTTTATTTTCAATGTTTCCTTTTTTTTCTTGTTAATTCATATTTAACATGGCTCCCCGAGCCTTATGAAGAGGGGTGGGGAGTGTAGAAAAATGGGCTCTGATCTAAGGTTCTTTATGAAAGAGTTCACCTGTTTCCTTTATTATTGTTTTTGACATCTCCATCCCTTAGCACCTAGCTGTTTCATTCCTGAGGTCTTCCTTTTATTCCACAGGGTGGAGGAAATAAATTTCCATTGAGAAAACCATAGGCCTAAAGACAGGGATACTGCTCTTGACCATATTTTGACTGAGGTACAGTGAACCCGCTTAATTATGTACATATTATTACATTATCTATCAGGCACCCCACCAGAAGAGCATAAAGGCCAATAAATTACCTCAGTTATTTATCTAAAAATCCATATATTTTGTCATTTTCTTTCTGGAGGAGATTATGTTAGTGTAACATAATAAAGAACACCATTAGCACAGCCAGAAAATTGCAACTGAGTGCAACAATAATTCCACTAGCAGGAATAAATAACGTTAGAAAGCTGCATTTTGTCCCGGACTTTCCGGTAGGTTGTATCAGCCTCCTTTCGGTTTGAGTGTATCTGTGAATCCTGCTATTGACCGTTTAGTGAGATTTCTGTACACCCCTTACCCCTGCACTTCTAAGTCTTACATCATAAGGAAAACATTGGGACTATCATGATTTTGAACCTCCACTTCTATCTCTACTCTAAATTCACTTCCCCTCCTGAGACCTTCTGGGGACTCAGAGATTAATGCAAGATAAGTAAAGACATTAGGCATTTTATTCCTTCCTTTAAATTTCCAACTTCTTTCAGTCTTAGAAGCTTGTGTGTGAAGACGGCTCTACAGCTCTGCGTCACCACACTGAAGTAAAGATAAAACCAAGAATTTAGGATCTGGTCCTGGGGAGAGGGGTCCAGACACTCAGTCATTCCCAACCCTCCCAACCCTTTCCGTCCCGCTCCATCTACAATCTCATTTGCCTCATTTGTTGGACAGTTTGGTCGTGCACTCCACACCTTAAAGAGTTCATTACATTCACGGAGAAAGAGGAGGGAGAAAGAGATATAATAAGATCAATCTAAGGACATATTGAGGTCATATAATAGCACAAATATTCTCAAGTGCTCTGTATAATGTGCAGTGGGGATTTTGGGCAGTTTTATTGTGTGGTAGGATCCTCATCTCCGTTGTTTTTTACAGGATTCCTCCAGGCTAAAGTAATAAAGCGAGTAATTAGAATGCTAAAGACACATGTAAATAACAGGAATGAGACAGCGGTGACAGATGAGCGGCTGGGTCAGGAAAGAGCCCAGTTGGTGGAAATGACACCGCTTCTTCGCTCCGCATCCCCTCCCCCACCCCATTCCCTTTCTTTCCTGCTCTTCCCTCCGGGCTGTGGCCTTCAGGCTGCCGACCGGGTGTTGTGTGTGTGTGTGTGTGTGTGTGTGTGTGTGTGTGTGTGTGTGTGTGTGTGTGTGTGTGTGTGTGTGTGTGTGTGTGTGTGTGTGGGGACGGAGAGGGGAGGGAGAGAAGGGGAGGACATAGGTCAAAATTGCATTCGGGAGGCGCAGCGCGGCTGCCGGCTCGGTCGGGTGTCCCGAGCCTGGGGAACCACGGCGATCTGCTGCAAGGCGAGCGTC
>NW_006295491.1:6062938-6071307 GCF_000327345.1 Myotis davidii | reverse complement strand
CGTCCCAAAGCCGGAGAAGCGGCCCAAGGCTGCGAGGCCGGTTCCCCCAGGCCCTCTGCCTCCGGGAGCCACAGTGCATCACTGAGCTTCACTTGACTTCCCATCCGAGGCTGCCCCACGAATCCAGCTTTCCCGATTGTCATTCTTACAGGGTACCCCGGGTAGACCCGAGAAAACAACTCACTGGCCTTTTGACTAAAAGGTGGAACTTGCTTTTCCAGCCCCGACCCAGCAACCACCAGGCACGCACGAGAGCAAATTCAGTTAATGCATAAATGGGCCTCATTTCCTTCCCACCATGTGAGTAGGCGGAGCCGCCTGGTCTCAGCTTGTTATATGGAAGTTTAAACACGTACATGCGACTTAAGCACCATCTTTGACATAAGAGAATGAAGATGATCAGATCTGGTTCAAATCTCACATCAGGTCCCTTAGTTTCTAACACCCCGTAGATAACTTCCGTGATCTGAGAGCCCCTCCTATTTGTGCGTAGAGGAGCCACAGCCCTAAACCCTGGGCTCACTCAGGTTTGAAGTTTCATTTGTAAGAGAATGCCAGTTCTAGAAATACGGTTACCCTGTGGAGTGGTTGTGGTTAAGACTAGACAGAAATGAGCATGCTTCTACGCTAGCATCCTAGAGCATCAAATGCCTTGTTTTTAGCATCCGTACTCTTCAGATTACTACACATTGAACAAAACAAACCGCGGAGTGAGCCAGGCTAGGCCAGGAGGCAGCTCTACTCTCCCCTGTGATGCCGGTACAGGGTAGGTTAGCAGGTGTGTGAAACACAGGGACATGTATGTCAGCTGAGAAATTCCTCCATGGCTTCCCGGACTACTAACATTAGTTATGCCTACCGGTGGTGGAAGATAACCATTCCTCCAGATTTTTAAAGGAGGCTTGTATGTGAGTAAGGCAAAATGAGAAATACATGTTTATCAATGTTGGTTTTTTTAGTACCTGATCAATACATATATTTTCATCATTTGTAGCAATACAATGCAATGGATGCATTTCTTAACCTGTTCCCCATCTGATTCAAACTGAGTATTCTTTTGAGTTAACATTTTATTTTTAAACAACTATCTCTTCCTTAATAAAAAGAAAAACACACTGGAGAATGGCTATGTAATGGGCACTATTCCTTTTAGGGTCTTAGGTCAGATCTATAGCCAGAATTTTTTCATTGCCTTTATACTTAATGAAAAGTATTTTAGATAGGCTTGATTGAAGAATGAGACCTCTTTCCTAGGTGAAATGTTTGCTAACATCGGTGGGTATTGGTGAGGGAGCACCATAGATTTCGTGGAAAAGTGGTTGCCTGCTCTGCATGATACATGCTTTCCTGTCTCCACTAACTGGTGGTGTGATCAATAAAGGACTGACCTTGGAAAAGGGAATTGGGCCTGAACCTTGTGCTTCCGAAGAAACATACTGAATGAATGGATAAATTCCCCCTGTACATGTGTAGCTTCAGGCCCTGAAATGTAAGTCTGGCTTCACACATTTCCACTAAGTGTCAGGCTGGTGCTGCTGGTGGTGGTAGGAGCTAGTGGTGAGGACAGTGCCTTGGAGGAGGTTATAACATGGGAATCTGGTGTGGCCACATTCTGGGTGTGCTTCCTTCCTGGGAAGGGAGCTATGTGGCAAGTAATGAGGAGAAGCAGGAGGCGTGGTGAGAAAAGAATTAGGCTTGGGTCACCTTTGCAGGAGGTGAGAATTACTCCCTTTTACCTTTGTGAAGAAATCCTTTATTACAGGACTTTCAAATATCAGACTATGATGCATTAGTAGGTAATAAACTTAATTAGTGGATTTATACCAGCACAAAAATATTTTTAAAAAATGAATACAATCACTGTGGACTACATGTGAAAACAAGCGTTGTTTCATGAAACTTTCATTTTAGTTGTGTATATCTGTATGTTTGTATTTGGTCACAATATATTTCTTATTTGGGGTTTTAGTCAAAACCATTGGAAAACCATCGTTGTAGGGCCTCCATCATGTACCTTTTATGAGAACCCTTTGTGGGCCACACCGTCCTTACTAGTTAATCCCTTTGCCCGTATCAGTTGTTTGTGCCACTTAGTTGCTACTTCTCTAATACTTCCTTGTATTGTGAACTTCTCATGTGTCTATATCTTTTCTGTCTCATTGAATTTAAACTTGTTCAACGATGTATACCTTAGGCTTCTTTGTCCACGTCACAGTCTCTAACATGCTGCGGTACACACACCTAACTGACAAACGTTGGTGGCTAGTTATGTGCTTCACAAAAGCAAGTCGGATCTCAGCTCACATGCTGCTCTCTCAAAGATGCATTTCTTAGTCTTTCTGCCTCTGTTCTAGGCCAGGGCACGCGCTATGATTGGCTTTCTTAGCACTTGCAGTGCCTTCATAACACTTCCTGGAATCTGAATATAAATAATTGTGTGACTAGGTGACTTGTTTCCTCCACCAGCGGGTAAACTGTATTGCAGGGGGCCAGATCTGTTGAGCTTAACTTGCACTGAGCACAGAACTTGGCATATGGTGGGCAATAATAGTTGTTGATTGACTGACAGACTAAATGACTTAAAAAATGACCAGTAGTTCTGGCAGAGGTGGCAGGCTCTTTCTTACTTGTCATCAGAAATCTGTTTGCTAATGACATGGGGTGAAAAGGGAAGACTCAGATATAATGATTTGAGAACTTTATTTTGTATGATGCCATTGCCTTATTATTGTTATTATTATTATTTTCACTTATGCTAGCAGCATGCTAGTTTGCTTGGAACTGGCTATAGAGATGGGTCCGGGTAAGAAACAGCTCTGTGAGAGGCATCTCTGACATCTTTGAGTAACTGCTGTGGAGAAAATAGATTCTATTGTATGAGGTTCAGTGTCTGACCTACACAAGAAATATCTCTTACAACTTATAAAGCTGTTCCTCCTTCTTGATAAACAGATAGTCTTCTTTGATTTAGATCAGTGAGGGCTGCTACTTTTGTGATTTCACAAGTTGCCTTGGCTGATATTGAGGGTTTAAGATTTGGGTTAAAATGTAAGAGATTTTTTCCCCAATATATATCTCTTGGGAATATTTATCTCCCTGTCCTCCAGTCTTTTATAACTTGTTTTTTTTTGTTTTTGTTTTTGGTCTATTCACTGCATTATGTGTTTTCTGGTTTTAGTATGGCAGGCATCAGCTTTGGAATTGGATAGACCTGGGTTCAAATTCTGGACAAATTAGGACTGTGATATTCCTAGCTATGTGATCTTGGAAAACAAGTCTGTGATTTACTGTTGTCACTTGTAAAATGAGACTAACACTTTTTTATTCAATGCTTTAACCATTATCTGAGTTACTAGCATAGTGTTTAGCACATTTTAGATACTCACAAAATATTAGCTCCCCCACCCCCGCCCCGATGGTGTGTAACTTCAAATCCTCTTTGGGAGGAGATTAGTTGGAGCCATGATAACACAAGAGTTTGGTGTGTTAATGTTATATTTTCTACTAGAGGCCTGGTGCATGAAATTTGTGCCCTTGGGTGTGTGGGGGGTGGTCCCTCAGCCCAGCCAACGCCCTCTTGCAGTCCAGGAGCCCTTGGGGAATGTCTGACTGATGGCTTAGAGGGAAGCGGGCCTAAGCCATCAGTAGGACATCTTTAGCGCTGCTGTAGAGGCGCGAGTGGCTCCCGCCACCGCTGCTGCACTCAACCAGCAGTGAGCCGGGCTTGTGGCTGAGTGGTGTTCCCCTTGTGGGAGCGCACTGACCACCAGGGGGCAGCTCCTGCGTTGAGCATCTGCCCCCTGGTGGTCAATGCGTGTCATAGCGACTGGTCAATTTGCATATTTGCCTTTTATTATAAAGGATATTTTGAGAACTTGGGAAAATAATCTTGTTTCTCTCTATTACTTTATCTACAAAATTCAGAACATAATTAGCATGTTACCTCAGAGGCTTATTTGTTAATAATATTGATGCATAAATTATTTGAAGATGCCATGTATTTATTGTCTTAAGGATAATCCTGAAAAGCCTAGAAGAGATAACTTGATATGCTGAGAATGTCATTTCTAGTGATAATGATCATATTTTTGTATTAACCACATAAAAATGTGGTGTTTTCCTAGTATTTTAGGTACAAGTTCTTCTTATATTTTTTGAGGAAATTGACAGTAAAGTCACCTAGGGGGATGTGAAATAGATGCTGCTTCACCTTTAGGGGTATAATGCTAAGATGTTAGTGGTGGCTTTAGGATTACAATGCTAACAATGCTAACATTTAAATAGCAGCCCAGTAGAACTGGTTAGGTAGGCACACAGGCTGCTAGCTGGTACCAGAAGCAAGTCAATTGTCAGGATCTAGGAGGTCAATAACCTGGGACTGAGAAACCAATTTCTGATGTTCTGGGTAGGGAGCAGCTCATCGTGTAGAAAATAACGGTCATTCAAAATATAACACTATACATGGGTGCATAGGAGTGAAATGAACAAAGAGTATTTTTCTCTACTTTCCTTTTTCTTTTGGGTTTTATGTGTGAATCTATGATTGCAAGTGTATTCTGGAAGTCATTGTAATTTAGGGAATTTTGCTGCTATATTTAAGATTTGATGAGATATGAGACCTGTTTTCCCCATATCTGATGATGCTCCCCACCACCATGATTCCTGGAATAACTATATTAATTAGTAAGTGGGACATTTAAATTATTAATTTAACAAACTTTCATTGAGTTTCAGGTATTTTGAAAGATGCTGAGAATAAAATACATATCTTATCCTTGAAAAGTTTACATACTCTGGGGGGAAAGAGAGCTGAAGAAAGTGATGAGTAAATAATGAGAGCTGTGGATGTAAGTACAGAGTGTTGAAGAAGTTGGAACAATAAATTATATTTCATCAAAAGATGGTTTACACCGACCCACTTTCCCCTTCACCCGTGCAACGACACACCCAGAACTGACACAGGCAGAATGAAGAATTTCTCTTCTTCAGAGCCTGCTTCCAGTTATGTAAACTATACTTACTTGTTAAAATCAAGTGGAGACATGAGATAACTATAGTGGATGCTCAAGAAAAGATTCTGTTTGGCCACTGAACTTTGCATGCATTTGCCATTTCAATTACCATGCTTTTTCATACATTTGCTCTAGAATCTTAAGTTTATGCACAATTATTGCACACATTCTTTGTTCAATGAAAACAGTACTCCATTCATTACCCTTTTATTGAGAAAAGATACTTTCTTTGTGCTTTCTAGGAAACAGGATATTAGAAGTAGAGGAGATTTTCCTTTTTCTAATATTATAAAGATGGTATGGTTTTATTTTTAGAATCAACACATTTTTAAAAAGTTTAGGCTGTAAACTGGGCAAAGTTTCTCTTTTAATCTTTTTTTGTGGAACTAGATGATTGCATTTTCTGTGCTACTGCTTCAAAATGATTCACTTTTATTATTTACACAGAATGTTGGTGTAATATTTTGGGAAAAAAGCAACCAGTCCCTGCTTTAACAGTTGTGGATGTGAACAGTGTTCATTTTGCAAGATGAGAACCTCACAGTGTTAACAGAGTTAAGAAAATGATAGCATGTCAATAAGCCTCAGTTATCTATTTCAAATCTATTTCTTATTCGTTTTAATATATAATAATCCAGCCACGGTATAATAATCTGGGACCTGCATTTCCCAGCAGCTGGGGAGCTGGCTTTGGGGGTCACCATCTACAGGACTTGGCTGGGAGCCAGGCCACAAGAAAAGGTAGTGTGGAAGTCGGGTGAGGAGCATTAGTTAAGGTTTTAATTAACTCACCCTTTCCTGTTGGTAGGGATGCGTAGAGACTCAAATCTTCAGTTATACTTCAAATGCTCAAAGTAGGCCACATACTGACAGAAGCAATAAAACAGTTTACTAAGCTTTACATATGAAAATACAAAGGAATTGCTAGGCTGTGAAGGGGTACTCAGCAGACCTAAGAGCCTGCAAGAATGTGTACAGGGATGGAGAGATCTGAGGCCCCTCAGGTTGCTGGGAGCTCCACTCCGGTCAGAGCAGCCATCCGGGCCAGTGCCGGGAACAGGCGGTGTTTGTTAAAGTGAAAGGCATTTGAAGCAGATGCATTTCTATGTAGCTCACCTGGGTTCATCCAGACACATTCAATTTATTTACATCTCTGGACCACTGACTGTCCTTGCTGGATCCTTAGTTTGTGCACATTCTTAACCTCCTTTTATAGATCACAATTTTGAGTCATCGCACATGAAAGTGGCCACTGTCTCTGAAGTCAACTTTAAAAAATTTTAATAAGAAGAATGTTTATTGTTGTCACATCATAAGAAGTCCTGAGAGAGGGTACTCTGAGGTGGTTAATCCATGTGAAAGCAAAATCTTATCCACTGAAGGAAAGGAAGGCGGTAACCTACTGCTTCGTGCAAGACCAAGCATGATCTACAGAGTAGAATGGGTCTCAGGCCGCTGGATAAGTCAGATCAGCAGTGGGGTAGGCAATGGAGGCGAGGAGTCAAGGTTGGCAGCTAAATCAGCAGCTTGTGATGTCTGATTCCACTGGGAGGTTAGGGAGAGAGTGGAGGAGCATGGTGTGTGGAATAAAGATCGCTTGATCTTTATTTATTATCTAGGGCAGCGGTTCTCAACCTGTGGGTTGCGACCCTTTGGGGGTTGAACGACCCTTTCACAGGGGGTTGCCTAAGACCATCGGAAAACACATATATAATTACATATTGTTTTTGTGATTAATCACTATGCTTTAATTATGTTCAATTTGTAACAATGAAGTTGGGGGTCACCACAACATGAGGAACTGTATTACGTCATTAGGAAGGTTGAGAACCACTGATCTAGGGGGATTTAGGAGACATTATGTAGGATATAAAAAAATTAAAAAGTTGACTTCCCAGGTTTTATTTTTCAAACACAAATGATAGAATTTTCACTGAACTTTAGTAATTGGTTTTTGAAAGTACGTTCCCATCCTATATAATAAAAGTGTAATATGCTAAATGTCCGACCTATTGGTTGACAGTTCGGTTGACTGTTCGACCAGTTGCTATGATGCACACTGAACACCAGGGGGCAGACACTCTGACCGGTAGGTTAGCTTGCTGCTGGGGTCCGGCCAGTCGGTACTGGCAAGAGGGCTGGACATGCCCTGGAGCCCTCCCGCAGTCCCTCCCCAGCCAGCCGACCAACCTCCTGTGGTCCCTCCCAGGCCAGCTGGTCCCCATCGGCCCCGATCAGGACTGGGTGAGACAGCCCCGATTGGCCCTGATTGCCAGCCAGGCCGAGGGACCACACCCATGCATGAATTCGTGCTCTGGGTCTCTATATTATCTAATGATACACAACCTTCCTTTATCCTTCGTTCACGTCTTCTTTCTCTCCCTCCCCATACATCCTATTCCTCATATTAAATCCCCTTTTCTAAACTCTTTGCTCCTTAGCATAGGTTTTTAAAAAAATATATTTATTTGATTTTTCACAGAGAATGAGGGAGAGAGACAGAGAGTCAGAAACATCAATGAGAGAGAAACATCGATCAGCTGCCTCCCGCACACTCCCCACTGGGGACGTGCCCACAACCAAGGTACATGCCCCTGACCGGAATCAAACCTGGGACCCCTCAGTCTGCAGGCCGATGCTCTATCCACTGAGCAAAACTGGTTAGGGCCTTAGCATAGGTTTTTTTTTTTAAAAAATATGAAACCTATTTTACATTACAGTGGTTATTTAAATTTAATCCTATAGCTACATTTTAATAGCTAAATTTTTGTGTGTGAAAATGTTAAATGAAAGTAATTCTTTTTGTTTTGGATACTAACATTTTGATTTTATAGTTGAGCTTATGGGCAAACTGAAAAATTTCAAATCTACTCTGTGAGAAGACCCAAGGGAGAGTTAGCAGGCAATGACATAAGATTTTGAAGCACCGTAGGTAAAGCTTTGGAGAAGGAATTCCATAGGATAATAAAATGTTATAGCCAAAAGAAGTTTAGAGATGACTTCCTGCAAAATTCTCATATTATAGGAACAAAGAGATGAAGGTACTGATCTGAGGTCGAATAGCAAGACTGCAATATGGGTGGTATAAACTCCAGGTGGAAGAAACCTTTACTATGTGGCCTTCTGTCCGATGATGACCTTATAAGAAATTTGGATAACATAAATGATTATGACTATTAAGGGCTCTATTTGAACATTTGGCAGACTTAGTTTCAGAGCAGTTTTTCATTTTGCTGATTGAGACTGAGCTCTGAGCGACCGTGGTGGGGAACTAGTCTATTCTGTCTGGGTAGCACAACCAGGATGGGGCAGCTGTTGCGTTGCTTCTGGCTGATGCTCTCACTTCCCCATTGCCCC
>NW_006295491.1:6029461-6062641 GCF_000327345.1 Myotis davidii | reverse complement strand
TCTGAGTGTCCGTATACGTTACTCTTTCCTCCTAGTTGTAGGACTTCCACTCAGCCAGCGTTCCTGTGGGTCTGGGTGATGTCCCTTCCGTCTTTTAGTTTCACTTTTGAAATGGTTGTTCGAGGCGGCAAACTCCGGCGTTAACCTATGCCGCCATCTTGGTTCCTCTTGCCTTCTTGACTAGAAGACAATTCTTAATGACTTTCCTCATCCTCCTGAGTAGAAACTTGGAGAGTGAGGTGAATCACAATGCAAAGGAGTCAGGTTGAGGTTGGGAAGGAGGACATGTGTGGATTGGGTGTGGGGTAGGCGAGGTTTGTGCATATCAGGGCCCCGGGGTCAAGGGGCAGGAAGGTCTGAAGGATGGCTAGGGGTGGGGAGACAGCTGATAGACCTTGCCTAAATCTAAAAAGAACTAGCTATTTCTGTTCCATTCTACACAATTTAAATTCATCCTTCAAGAAATAGCTGATTTGCTGAACATGCTACCTAATGATGTTTTATCTCTGGATAGCATAACTTTTAGATTAGGGAAGCAAATATTCCTTCCTCTTATGATTAACTAGCTTGTACCTCCCTCTGTATGTTCCTTTTTCAGTTTTTTCCACTTCCCTAGGGTAGGTAAAGGCCATTAGTCTATATAATTTACAGTAATATTTTGAAATAAATGATGAATTTTGAGAAACTCTGTAAACTTGGGAAAATAAGTTCAAAGAACAGCTATTTGATACTTAAATGCTTGAGTCTTATCATTTATTAAAACTTAAAGTTAATGGGTGTTAATAATTAAAATTATACATGTTTATTGTAGGAAATATGGTAAATAGGAAATATTTTAAAATGAATGTACATGAAGGATATTCATCTCGGTCATTTTCAGAATATACATGAAGGATAAACTATGACCCATTGTCTTACTACTCAAAGTCAGCTAACATTTTGGAGTTGTTTGTTTGTTTCTTCTATCTTTTTATCTAGTTATTTTTCTCCAGGGTTGTGTTTGTGGGTTTGCAGTTTGCGTTTTTACTTAGGTCAGGAATCCTGGCTTCAGGCAGTATTCTTTATTATGGTAACATCCTATCTCTCTGTAAACATATAGTTTCCCTATTTGTTTTCCTTTTTCTGGGTACATAGATTAAACACAATCTTTGGTATGTAAATGATGTTATAGTGTACTTCTTCATGATTATGACTTCTGGGCTTAAGTTCTTTTCTTAGCATAGATTGCCATCATGCATTTATAGGATCTTGATATATGTTGTCAGATTCATTTCCAAAAACTTAACAGTTTACAGTCAGTTTACAGGACTGAAGTTCTGTAAGCCAACCATCACTTTCCCCCTCTTCCAGTAAGAGTACCTGCCTTTTTTAGTTTACTTCATTTGGTGGTATGCTTGGGCTGCAGGGGCCCAATCAGATTTCTTCCCTTGAGTTTTCATATACAGAGGCCTAATCAGATTTCCTCCCTTTCATATACAGAGTTGAGACATTCTGTCCTTTGGAGATTCTAAGCTGTATTGCTATAACTTGGAGCTGTTGGCTGCCAGGATTCCTGACTAATGAAAAAAAACTCTGCAACTGGGGAGAAGGAGGGCAATACAAAGAGAAGCTGAGATGAGACACTGTGGGTTGAGATGGAGGGTGTGAGAGGGGGAGAGAGAGGGTTAGAGAATAAGAGGAATGAAGAGAGCAGAGGAGGGAATGGGAGATAAGTCAAAGAATAGAGGAGAGAAAGAGAGAGTTGTGTTCCTTATTTCAGTGATTCCTGAGGCCAATGGTGTCCATAAGTCCTTTCATATGATTCAGTGAGTTTGAATGGGTTTTCTGTGGCTTCTTTTTTTCCTGAAAGAATCCTAATATACAGTCCCACTTATTCTATAGTTTCAGTTTAAATTAAAAATCTATAGTATGAATTTCCTATTCTACCTTATACTGATACCAACTGTTAATCATAATTAGCATCAGTATTGATTACTATGCATATCCATGCTTAAACTAAAAATGCTAAATTGGTTAGCATTTGAATCAAGCTTAGTGACAACAGAAGTAAATACATTTTAAATGGACAAATGAGGTGTTAAATTAGTATTAAAAGTTTATGGGATATTTATTCTTCACCTCAAATTTAATAATAGGATCATAACTTTTCCCTCTTCATCCCTCTCTAAGCTGCCTATTTTTAGGTAGAAAAATTCCAGGAAAAGATAATTTTTTTCACTATCATTTAATTTTTGATTTGTTCTTAAAAGATAAAATCTTATATTTATTTCCTTTAAGAGTATCCAAAATATTTCTTAGCTTTTTGTAATGCTTGGATTGTATCTGGGACCATATTTGAGTGTACCTTCCGTCCATTCCAGGTGTCTTGAAAAGTTCCCAAAGTGAGCTGGTTGGCATATGCCATTGATTTGAACAATTTCTAAGTCTTTCCCCATAAAGAAGATGTGTGAAGGTCTCTGGGGGAAAAGGAGGGAGGGAATTGGTTAAAACTGTTGGATTCTCAAAGCACTTTATAGTGCTAATTTGTATAGCTAATCCTCAGAACTGCAAAAAGTAGCATTTTCCAAACATTTTTTAACCATGGGGCACCTTTTTCATTTAACAGTTCATCTGCCATGTGTTTGATCCTGGAAATACAGCAGTAAACAAGATGAGAAGCTCTTTGCATTCTAAGAATTTGTAGAACTTAGAAGCCATCTGCCCTGCTGGAAGCTGAGAACAAATGAGCACCCACATATCATCTGCCAAAGTATGTAAAAGCTATACAGAAACCTAACAAATTATCCAAATGCATGTGTCCCATGATCTTGCATTTTTTTGATATATTTGCTAAATGACCCGGAAGGCTAGCCTTTCAGTTAGAATGTTTGGATTCCTTGGCACTCCGTTCTCTGACGGCAAAGAAAGAGCGGATTCCTGGCGCTCTGCACCGGTATGGGAAATCATTGTCCCTCCTCTCAATTATGCTGTCAACCTAAAAGTGCTAAAAAAAAAAAAAGGTTTTAATAATGGAATTTAACTTAAAAAATAAAACTAGAAGAATACACAAGAATCTATTAAAAATGGGTCAAGGGTAATAAGGAAAACAGAGAGCTGAGTGAAAGTTAGACTTCAAAATGTGTTCTGTAGTGTTCTGTAGTAGATTTTTAACACTGGGTGTCACAAAATGCATTACCACAACAAAATAATTAAAAATAGAAATACATAGTCTGATCATCTTTTTGTAAACACATAAAACATAGCATCCCTTTGTGATTTTTATTCTGTTCATTTGTGATTTTGTTCTTTAATTATTTGTATTTTGTGTTTTCTATAATATGTGTAATATGTAATTTTGAATAGTTTTAAAAAGTTATCATTCCACTTTCCCAAGTTAACGGAGAATTATTTAGGTAGTATCTAAGTACTAGCATAAGCACTTTGAGCAACTTCAGGAATGCTTTTAAATCCCTGCACCCTAAAGTACATTTTCTTTTTTTAAATATATTTTATTGATTTTTTACAGAGAGGAAGGGAGAGGGATAGAGAGTTAGAAACACCCATCAGCTGCCTCCTGCACACCCCCTACTGGGGATGTGCCCACAACCAGGGTACATGCCCTTGACTGGAATCGAACCTGGGACTCTTCAGTCCGCAGGCGGACGCTCTATCCCAGCTGTGGGCAAACTACGGCCCACAGGCCGGATCCGGCCTGTTTGAAATGAATAAAACTTAAAAAAAAGAAAAAAGACCGTACCCTTTTATGTAATGATGTTTACTTTGAATTTATATTAGTTCACACAAACACTCCATCCATGCTTTTGCTCCGGCCCTCCGGTCCAGCTTAAGAACCCATTGTGGCCCTCGAGTCAAAAAGTTTGCCCACCCCTGCCCTATCCACTGAGCCAAACCGGTCAGGGCCTAAAGTACATTTTCTCTACATGCTTGACTCAAGAATACCATCAATGAAAAGTACTCAATATTTACTTTAAAAGAACAAACTACTTATCTCAAAACTACCAAATGCATTTTAAAAATTTGATATCAATCAATTTACTTTCTTCCCCTGAAACCAATTTTAAGAGTTTATATATAGTTAATGAGTAAGAGTTATATGATATGTCCATTCACATAGGTTTTTGTGAAACAGAAATATTTCATTTTCATGGACTTTCATTTTCATGGAGCTAAAATGTTTTTCACTGATAGCCCCCTCTTTACTGCTTAAGCTCATTTGGATTCTCTTCCAATATGTTTGATTTTTAGTTCTGCACTAAGATGAAAAGTGCAAAAGTAGAAAAGAAAAAAAGAAAGAAAAGTGCAAAACTATTTTATTAAAAATATTGATTTTAAATTTAAAACTGTGGAGAGTAAATGGCCTGTGTAAGAAAAGTCAGAGGGGAAACAGCAAACTGGAGTGTTCTGTGTAAAGAGCACTGCTAGACCATGCCCTGCTCCTTATCAATTCTGTGTGGAGATACTGTGCAATCAAGTGTAACTCATGTCTCTCTGCTTCAGTTGCAAAGAATTAGAGAATCTGTGGCACTGTGTTGTCATCGTTGATGTCTATCAACAACTTAAATTCATGGCACGTGGACAAAACCTGCACATTCACGGTTCTCCCTCCTCCCGCACTAAATACACTGGCAAATAAACACTGTGTTGGAATAAGATTACAAATGCTTTCCGAAAATGTCTGTAACATATTCTAAAGAAAACAAGGGGAACTTTTTCCCCCTTTTCTTTGAAATTTTTAAATTAAATTTATTGGGGTGACATTGGTTAATAAAATCATATAGGTTTCAAGGGCACAATTCTATGATACATCATCTATATATTGCTTTGGGTCATCTATATCTGACCCCTCATTTTCCCCCCCACTATACCCTCTTCTACCTACCTATCCCCAACCTCCTTTCCCTCTGGTAACCACCATACTGTTGTCTGTGTCTATAAGGTTTCTTTTTGTTTGTTTGTTGCTTTCAGTTTCATAGCCTACACATGAGTAAAATCATAGGGTCCTGGCTTCTCCCTCTGACTCATTTCATGTAGTATGGTATTCTGAAGATCTATCCATGTTGCCAGAAATGGCAGTATTTCATCTTTTCCTGAGGCTGAGTAGTGTTCCATGCTACATATGTACCACATCTTCCTTATCCAATCATCTATTGAAGGACACTTCGGTTGTTTCTATTTCCTGGCCACCGCAAATAATACTATAATGAACATAGGGATACATGTATATTTACAGATAAATGTTTTTAATTTTGGGGGGTAGATACCCAGAAGAGGGATTTCTGGGTCACATAGTAACTCTATTCTTAATTTTTTTAGGAACCTCCATACTGCTTTCCACAGTGACTGTACCAAGTTACATTTCTACCAGCAGTGTATGAGGGTTCCTTTTTCTCCACAACCTGCGCAACACTTGTTATTACCTGTCTGTTGATAACAGCCATCTAACAGGTGCGAGATGGTATCTCATTGTGGTTTTGATTTGTATGTCCCCAATAGCTAGTGCAGTTAATCATCTTTTCATATATCTGTTGCCCTTATATATTCTCTTTACAGAGCCAAAGTTGTCTTTCAAAAATGTAAATAAATTCTCATGTGTTCTAAGTTTAAAAGTTTTGAGTGACTTCCCATTGGTATTTAGAATACCATCTGAACTCTTTACTCTGGTCTAAAGATACTTAAGATCTGGTACCTGCCTGCCTATTTCTTTACCTCCATCTGGTGCCCCTCTGTCCTGCTCATTGTGCTACAGTCACACCATCCTCCTTCATATCCCAAAGCACACCAAAGTCTTTCTTATCTCAGGGCCTTGTATGGCTGTTCTGGCTGCTGGAATGCCTCTCCTTTTGGATGTTCACATGGCTGCATTCTTCTCATCATGCAGATCTCAGTTCCAACGGTCTCTTCAGACTCCTTCCCTATTGAGCTATGCAAAACAGTCCTTCTCCATTATTATCTATCACATCTTTATTTTTTCCAAGCTTTTCCAATGATTTGTCTTGTTTATTTACTCACTTGTTAAGACTTGAATGTTGGCTCCATGGATGTGGCTTTTTATCCTGTCCACTGTAAGCTACAATATCCTCACTGCTTGTTGCTTCAATAATGACGGTCTACTTTGAAAGCTAGAATAAACCTACAACATCTTGAAAATTAGCAAAAGTGAACAATTGCATTGGGAATCTCAATCCTGAATGAATTATGTCTAAAGAAACTGTAGTTTTCTACAATGTGTAAATTGGACAAAAAGAAGAAATTTCTCATAGCTTCATCCCTCATTTCCCTCTTTACTTTTTTTAAAAAAACTTAGACTGAACACATTAGGGCCCATTGGGGCCAGCAGCGCCTCCACTGCCGCCCGCTGCCAGCACTGCATTGCCAACGCCCACCATGTTCCATGCCACCCCCTGGTGGTTAGTGCACGTCTAACTCCTGATCAGTTGAACTCCCACCCATGGGGACAATTTGCTTATTAGCCTTTTATTATATAGGATGTTATGTGTATGTGTGGTGGGGGAAGGAGAGATAAATATCAGTTAGTGATAACGATATAATACATTCCTATACGTGCCCTAACCACTTTGGCTCAGTGGATAGAGCACTGGCCTGTGGACTGAAAGGTCCCAGGTTTGATTCCAGTCAAGGGCATGTACCTTGGTTGCAGGCACATCCCCAGTAGGGGGTATGCAGGAGGCAGCTGATCAATGTTTCTCTGTCATCGATGTTTCTAACTATCTCTCTCCTTTCCTCTCTGTAAAAAATCAATAAAATATATTTAAAAAAATACATTCCTATAAAAATATTGAGGTAAAGTAACTTTGGAAAGAAGGCCTTAAAGATTTTCACCTAATGGAAGTCATGTTCATTTCTTTTTCTAAAAACTCTCTATATTTTATCTTTAAATGAGGCTCTTGAAAGTTAACCAAATATGTCTTATACATTTTGATATGTACCATCATTCCTGTGTAGATATGCTATGGCAAGTCTGTGGGAGGAAAGGAAGGCCCCCTAGAAGGGAAAAGGTGGGGAGAGGGAAGAATGACAAAGGACCCTTTAAAAGTTACATCAATTCATAACTTCCCGGACACTTTTGGTGTTACCTACAATGTGGAGGCTCAAATATATTTGTTTATTATAAACTGGGCTGCATTTTTAAATGACTTTTAGGTAACACAAATGGCATAATATGGTAGCAGAAAAACAGAAATGACAAAATATCGTAGCAATTTTAAAAGGAGAAACTAAAAGTGAAAGTAATTATAGTATAGTAGAGGCCCAATGCATGAAATTCATTCAAAAGTAGGGCTTCGTTTAGGCCGGGGTGGGTTCGGGGGCGGGAGGTAGGGGGGTAAGAGATCAACCAAAGGACTTGTATGTATGCATATAAGCCTAACCAATGGACATAAGACACTGGGGAATAGGGGAGGCTAGGGGACTGTCTAGGGTGGGGAAAAAAATGGACACATATGTAATACCCTTTGTAATAAAAAATAAAATTTGAGAAAAAAAACAAAAAACAAAAAAAAACAAAAGTAGGGCTTCCTTCCCCCGGCTGCCGGTACTGGCTTCCTCTGGCATCCGGGACCCAGGCTTCCCTCCAGCACCTGGGACCTGGGCTTCCTTTGCAGCCCTGGATTTCATCCGGAAGGTCGTCCAGAAGGACGTCTGGTCTCATTAGCATACTACACTTCCATTATTATAGATTATAGAATGTTGTATTTTAGGCACTGCCATATATATTTAAAAGGAATTAGAGGTCATTGTACATAGTTATGTGTTCTCAGTGAATAGTCCTTGCTACATTATTTATGCAAGGACCCTTTATAGAGAAGTACTAGCATTTGATACAATTGTGATTTGCACCTGTCATCATAAAATCTTGATTTTGTTTTCAGATTCACAAATAAAAATGACTCAAATTGAAATTTAAAGAAAAACCTTTTGATTAAATCTATCAGAAGGGATAGCAGTGTGTCTGTTCAGCATTTAATGGTGAAGTCTGGCTTCTGTTGACCTTTCCAACAGGTTTATGTTTGATATATCTAATTTCCTGAAGTGTTTACAAAGATATGGGCATTTAAAAAAACAAAAACAACTAGTGGCCTGGTGCATAAATTCATGCACACTGAAAGGAAATTAATTAGAAGAAATATTTAAATATTGCTATTCGCCCTTTCTCTATAATAGAAATGTCAACCAAATTCACGAATGACAATGACAGATCAAAACACACATGTGCTATTGGTGCCAGTGAGAGCCTTATATGTAGTGCGCATGTGCAAGTCAACTTAGCCTTTCATATACACAGAATAAACTTGCTTAATTACTCCTGCTTTCTGATTTAGCTAAACTTTTCCCAGCCCAGTGAGGCACCCCAACTTCTCTTTCAGGTCGTTGTCAGCAACATAGCAGTAAATATCTACATGAAGCAGATTATTATTGTAGATCATGCAGGGAGAACAAAGGGTAAAATATTTAACTGCAGCAGTGTTTGGCTGTATTCTGTGCAGTGAGAAAACCTGAAGTCATTTTCAAGGTCCACCATTTCTTACGTCTTTTCAGTCAGGTCAAGTTTCTAAATTTTTTTTGCTGGGCTGTGGGCGCCATTTTGCGCTATGGGGTCATGGCAGCGTTGGCTGTGACTTGGTGGGCTGCTGCTCCGGAATGGTGGTAGGACCTGTGTCCCACCTGGGGGAAGCTGAGTGTTGCTTTGTGGGCGTCAGGTCCATGGTACCATTTTTCTGTAAATGGCCAGTGCATGTCACCGCAACTCCTGCATTGAGTGTCTGTCCCCTGGTGGTCAGTGCACATCATAGCTATCAGTCAGATGGACACTTAGCATATTAGCCTTTCACATATATAGATATTCTCACAAAACTTTCCAAACATTTTTAAAGGATCTTTAAAATTAATTTTGCTTACATTACAGCAAAAGGCTGTTATTACAGAAAGGCTTCAGAGAAAAAAAATTGTTATTTGAACTTAGAACTTCAAGGCTACACTTATTCATACAAAAGGAAAAAAAGTTTTCTGATGGTTAGTTTTACTTTTTAAATAGAGTGAGAAGAGATGGGGTGTTTGTAATGAAAATGGTTAAGGAAACACATTACACCACGGTAAGATTCAGAGTTTCTGGGCTGGTAAATGTACCCAGCTGGTGCTGGGAGGGTGCCAGGCCTGAGGAGGGCATGGAAGTGCTGTGCCCCTCCCCCACACCTTGCCCTGCCCATCTCTTCTATTGGTGGTTCAGTTATATCATATATTATATCCTTTATTAGAGGTCTGATGCACGAAATTCATGCAAGGGCCTTGGCCCCGGCCCCTGCCGCCACTGCCGCAGCTGGGGGCCTCTTCTGCCTCTGCCTTGGCCCCCGCCTACTGCAGCTTTGTCTGGAAGGAAGGACATCTAGAAGGTCATCTGGTCTAATTAGCATATTATGCTTTTTTTATATAGATAATAAACTGGCAGATGTTTCCCTGTGTTCTGTGAGCTGTGATAGCAATTTACTGAACCTGAGAAGTGGGTCATGGAATTCCTGATTTGTAGCCAACATAATCAGAAATGTAAGGAATAACTTAGAACTTGCGATTGGTTTCTCAAGTAGGGACAGTCTAGTAGAATTTGGCAGTCTAGTGGGGGCAGTCAGCGTCAGAATTGAGTTAAATTGGAAGGTACCCACTGTCTGCCAAGAGTTGGAGAATTGCTTTTTGTGGGAAAACTCCACATTTGGTGTCAGAAGTGTTGTGAGTAGAGGAAACAGAGTTTTCCTTTGCACAGGTCAAGCAAAGTGTTTTGAATAGTACCTAGCAATATGATAGTCATTATTGCTTATAATTATTTTATGTATGTTGAAAAGTTCCCCTGGAATTTTAGTACATATCTTTCCCAAATTTATTCCACATAGATTTCCTTAAGTTTATAATTATTTTCTCACTAGAGGCCCAGTGCATGAATTTGTGCACCAGTGGGGTCCCTTGGCCTGGCCTGTGGGATTGGGCCGAAACCAGCTCTCTGACATCCCCCCCCCCCACAAGAGGTCCTGGATTGTGAGAGGGGGCAGGCCAGGCCGAGGGACCCCGCCGCTGCAGAATTGGCATCGGGGAGGGACATGGGAGCATTTCATACTAGAGGCCCAGTGCACGAAAATTCGTGCACTCGGGGGCGGGGGCAGGGTCCTTCAGCCCGGCCTGCTCCTCGCAGTCTGGGAGCACTTAGGGGATGTCCGACTGATGGGGGGGAGCAGGCCTAAGCCATAGTTAGACATCCGTAGTGCTGCCGCAGAGGCAGGAGAGGCTCCCACCACCTCTGCTGCACTCACCAGCCATCAGCCCGGCCTGTGGCTAAGTGGCACTCCCCCTGTGGGAGCACACTGACTACCAGGGGGGCAGCTCCAGCCCTGCCCCCCCATTACCCCTCCATTGCTGCTGGTCGCCACCGCCTCCTAATTGCTGTCCCTGCTCGCTGGCATCCACCTTGGCTGGCCTGGTGCCGCCCTCTCACAGGCCCCGCCGACCAGTCATTCCACTGTTCAATTTGCATATTAGGCTTTTATTATATAGGATTAGACACAATCAAATTTTGATTCCATGATACACTATTTCTTATGGAATAGTAGATAAAAGGAAAGTTTTACAGTTTATTTTACAGATAATTTTTTTAAAACATAGAATAACATTTATTACTTATCTTTGATTTCCTTCATCAATGTTGCATAGTTTTTTGCGTTTTTAAAATTATTACTTTTTTATTGTCTAAAGTTTTACATATGTCTCCTTTTTCCCCAATTGACCCCCCCACCACAGCCATTCCCACCCCAGGCAAGCCCCCACTGCCCCAGTGTCTGTGTCCATTGGTTATGCTAATATGCATGCATACAAGTCCTTTGGTTGCACTCTAACCCCCCTCCCCTACTATTCTTGTTCATCAAATTATGTTAATCATTATATCCCACATATGAGTGAGATCATGTGATATTTATCTTTCCCTGGCTGACTTATTTTGCTTAGCATAATGAATCCAGTTCCATCCATGCTATTGCAAATGGTAAAAGTTCCTTCTTTTTTACCACAGCGTAATATTCCATTGTGTAGATGTACCACAGTTTTTTAATCCACTCATCTGCTGATGGGCACTTAGGCTGTTTCCAAATCTTAGCTATTGTAAATTGTGCTGCTATGAACATAGGGATGCATATATCTTTTCTAATTGGTGTTTCTGGTTTCTTGGGATATATTCCTAGAAGTGGGATTACTGGGAGTCAAATGGGAGTTCCATTTTTAACTTTTTGAGAAAACTCCATGGGTAATTGTTAATATTCAAACATTTTGGATATAATTTATTTTCATGGACTTAGATGTTTTAGACAAAATTTGTTCATTGCAATACAAAATCCAATGAAAACATAGGCATAGTTTATTATAACTCTGTGTTATTTGTAACATACTACTATATAGAGAATTGAAGACTCCGGTGACATGATAAATTTCTTCTTGCTTTGTTGCTGAGTCAAAAGCTGGTTTAAGTCTCATTTTTTTATTAGCTGGAAATCTAAAATAAAATAAATTATAAAATTAAATTTTATATTGGGCTAGAAAGTAAACATACTTGCTTGGAAAGATATTATTGTTTTCTGTAATTTTCAGACATAGCTTAAAAGATGAAAAATACTTAACCTTGTGTGATATTTAATAGTAAATCTGATTTTTTAAAAAGCAATGTTTCAGAATTAGCTTATCAAGTGCTAGTTGAAATTATTCTTCATGTGTTTGAAGAATTAGATTATACTTAGCATCTCTACAATGTGGGCTCTTAATAGAAACTATTCACTTGATTTACCATAGCCACTGAGTTGTTCTTCCAAGTGCTCTGAGGTGTGCTATATCTTTTCCATCGTGGATCTTCTAGGGTCTCCTAAAGAAAAAAAAGTTATACAATTAATGGTTTATCACAAATACAATTCAGTTATTTTGAACTTGAACCTGGGAATCCCTTTTCAGGGATCTCTACCCTAAGCACTTGTATGATAAAGGTATGTTTCCCCTGTGTCACCAGGGCAGATAATATTGGCCAAAGATCGCCACAACAATATCTCCCCTCCCCTCATATTTTCCTCCACAGTGGACCTTGTCACTCCCCCATGAAGAGGTAGAAATGAATTCCCCTCTCCTTGAATTTGGGTGAGGCTTAGGACTCTGTCATCAACAGAACGTGGAAGAAGTAACTGCCTGCCTTCGGAGGCTAACTCCAAAAAGTTATGCAGCTTCCACTCAGTGCTCTTTGGATGCTTGATTTGACGGAAGCCAGTCATCATATAACAAGTCCTATCGCCCTGAGACTGTCATCCTGGAGACCATGAATAGATGCTCTAGTTCAGTGGTTCTCAACCTGTGGGTCGCGACCTCTTTGGGGTTCGAAGGACCCTTTCACAGGGGTCACCTAAGACCATTGGAAAACACAAATATAATTACATATTGTTTTTGTGATTAATCACCATGCTTTACTTATGTTCCATTTGTAACAATGAGATTGGGGGTCACCACAACATGAGAAACTGTTATTAAAGGGTTACGGCATTAGGAAGGTTGATCTAGTTGAAAGTCCCCGCTGAGCCCAGCCTTCTGGCCATCCCACCAAGGCTACAGGCTGTGAGTGAAGCTGTCTCAGACTTTTTAAACCAGCCCATCTGTCAGCTGAGTACCACCGTTGGGTGACCTCAAATGATAGCCAAGCCATGCTTGAATTTCTAACCCAAAGAATTCTTGTGACATAGAAAATGCAACTACAACAGCCACCTGTTGGGGATATGATGACTTGTTAAAGAAACACTCAGAAGGAAAAATAATTTAGAGCAATATAAAGTATGCAAATAATGCAATGAGATATGGGAAGTTTATAGATACAAATAAACATGTTAATTTGTTACTTAACTTCCATATCTGCCCTTCTGTTTTTGACCTGAAGCCACTGGAACTAATCTACTGAAATGCGTTTTCTCCTTGCTTATGACAAGCCTCAGTTTCCAGGTCCCCCTTCCTTTCTTGTATTCTGTTTTCCCTCAGGCTCTGTACGTTTCCTATTTTGTTCCCATCTCGCACCCACCACAGTTCCTGAACACAGTCCACTGTGTTCTCACCCTTTACTTTCTTGCTCTAACAGAACTGTGGCTGTCCTCTGCAGACACTGCCAGTCCAGAAGCCCTTCTTGTTTTTCTTTTCCTCAGTATTCTTACCATTGGACCTGGATATGTGTCCTTCTCACATCCTGTTCTCCTTCAGGACCTTTGGCCTCCCTCCTCTTTCCAAAGTACACATGATCAATTTATACAATCAAATATTATGATCTAACTACAATTAATTTTTGTATTGGCTCATTGTTACTTTTCTTAATTTAGCAATTTCAATGTACATGTAGAAGATTCTTCCACCTAGAGCAGTGGTTCTCAACCTTCTGGCCCTTTAAATACAGTTCCTCATGTTGTGACCCAACCATAAAATTATTTTTGTTGCTACTTCATAACTGTAATGTTGCTACTGTTATGAATCGTAATGTAAATATCTGATATGCAGGATGGTCTTAGGTGACCCCTGTGAAAGGGTCGTTCGACCGCCAAAGGGGTCGCGACCCACAGGTTGAGAACCGCTGACCTAGAGTCTTAATTCTTTGAGCTCCATCCTTTTAAATCTGGACCTTCATCCACCCACAGTCATTAATTCCCATGGCCATACTTGGACTTAGTCATTACCAGAGACTGTAAGTCCCCTTCAAACTCAAGTTTTCTGTGTTTAACGACTTGACTAACAGCTTTTATCTTTTTAGATCACTCCTTCTAGGACACCAACCCCAGGGATTCTTCAAACTGGGACCTGCAATCCTACGACCTTTCCACTGTTCCTCCTCACGTTAGTGAATTCTATTCCTTCTTCAAACAATTTAAATTCCAGGGTCGTTCACTCCCTTGCATGTCGCCTGACTTCCTTACCCTTCTCCCACTTTGTCATGCGAACTTCACAAAACTGTAACCTCAACTCTGCCCATTCTTCTCATGCACAGTATAGCTCAAGTGGCCTCACTTTAAATTCATGGCCAGAGACAGCAGTTGGACCCTTAATGCTTTTAGGCGATCCTATTAAACATTCCTAGTCCATTCATTCTTCTACATTCCTAGATGTCTATTTAACTCTTTTTCTGTTTTCTCAAAACTCCAACCCTCCAAAGGCATCATCATTTTCAGCTGATGATTCATTTCCTAGTTTCAAGAGGGAATAAAAAACAGTAGGAAAAAACAACTTCCTCAAGGTCCGTGTCAAGAGTAACTCACCCATGCTCTCTCCTCCCTGTGCTCCCTTCGAAGGCCACCCCTCTACTTCTTCACTAGATCTCATCCTCCCCTGCCCACCACAGAAGACATGACTCCAGTAACTCCTTCTGCCTCCAGCATCAGTTTTTCCTCTCTCCTAGATCTTCACCAGCACATAAATATTTAGTTGAAGTGACAAGCTTCAGTTCTCACCAATGAATGTGGACAGTGAGACATTATGCTCCTGGGTCTGAGTGTTAGATGTTGGGCATTTATTTTCCCTAAAACCTTCCCTTTCCCTCAATCTTACACATGGAACTATTACCTCAGGATTCATTTTCTACCATGTAGGCGATGACGATACCCTAACTTAGTGGTTCACCACTGCAGGTGATTTTGCCCCACTGGGGAATTTGAAAATGTCTAGAGACATTTTTGGTTGTCACAACAGGTAGGTGAACTTGTTACTGGCATTTAGTGGGAAGAGGTTTGGGATGCTGCTAAACATTCAACAGTGCCTATCACAGCCATTTCATCTCCCTTCTGCAATAAAAAAAATTCATCCAATCAAAATGTCAACAGGGCAAGATTGAGAAACCCTGTTCTAGAGGGTGGTGAGGCAGGCAGATGGAAGGTCATGGCCCCCTGAATGTCAGTGGGGCTACCGCATTAATATAAATGGCCCACTTAAGGATTAGGAGATATACATATACATATACATATACATATACATATACATATACATATACATATACATACACACACACACACACATATATATATATAAACTGCTGTACTATTGGGGCTCTTGAAACAGGAGTTTAGCTGTTACCTTAACTAGTATGTGCTAGAAGCCAATTCCAGCATGTCAGCAAGGGCTGAATCATCTGGAGTGGCTGAAGGGCATTTCCCCAAACCTGAAAAGGGATGATGGCTTGATGCCAGACACCTTAGGGCATCTTAATCTACATGTTATTGCCTCCTACTGGCCAAACGCCTGAACAGCCATAGGCGATTTTGCCAAATCTGTCAATGCCTCTGTATAGGAAACTCTGACCCTTTGAAGTGTATATCTCTGCCTCACCTCAGGACAATTTGTGTTAATAGAAAGCATGGGGTCCTGAGACGAGGAGATCTTAGTTTCTTTAGCCAGGCTTCTCTGACCCCCAAATGCCTTTCAAAATTATGCTTCATCTCTAGACTCTTTACTAAGTTACACACAGCCCCTTCTCCAGATTGCTGAACCCTTCTTAGTGCCGGAACAGGAACCCCGGCAAGTAGGCCCTATCATTGTTTTAGGTAAAGAAGCACCTTGGGGTTCTCAGTTTAATATTTTTCACTGCATCACAACATATAGAAGCATAGTAACATCCTGGTGCCTCTTTTAGATCTAATGTCTAAAACTCAGCATTCTTGGTATGGCAGATGTAACAATATCTCTTAAGCTGGAGAAATCCTTCCTGCATTTCATCTAAGTTTGAAATTGTGCCTGGGTAGCCTCAAGTAATTGTTTAGCATTCATTCCCCAGATCTTGAGGAGTGGTGATTTTTATTGAGGAATATTTCCCAAGTAAATTATCTGAGAAAAATAGCTCTATCTGTAGCGATTCTTTTCAATGTAGGCCACATTTGCTAGTTTAAATAGAAGACATTAATGTTCTCTCTGTGCTAGGAAACATTAGCGATGATTAATTACATAGGGGAGCACTTTACCTCATCATTCAAGTGTTCTGATGCTTTTATTTGCAACAAGGAGAGCACCACAGGGGTGCTCACTCTTGTTTCCATCTTGGTAGACGCTCTCATTTAGATTCCTCACCTAGGTTTTCTGCTGTGAGTCTGCCTGACAATGTGATTTGAGATGTTTGATCTGTAGGTCTTCGAGGAAGCTGGAGGATTAGGACCAATTCACCCCAGCAAGGGAGACCAAACCAAGACAAAGTTGAGAGTGCGATAATTGCTTATACTGTCGCCCATTTCAGTAGAAACAAGCACTAATTTGTTGCTAATATGAGGAATCTTAAATGGTAGAGTCCCTCAAGCAGGCAACAAAAGGATCTCATTTATACCACCACTTAGCCTACATTGTACCAAAGAGCAATGGAATAAGTCAGCAAATGCTGAATTGCAATAAACCTACCATGCACCCGTTTATTTGAAAACAATGACGTATAATTTTCAAATATGTAATACAGTATTATACATAAACTTTATAAATAAACTAATATTTTTTAAATGTTATCTGTAGAAAAGTACAAATCAAAATGGAGGAGATACTACCTGGTAGTTTTGTAACTGAAAAGGTGAATTTTTATAATTTTGCCATGCAAAACATTTTTAGTGGCCGTATTCTAGAAAAAAGTAAATAATAACTCATACATAAAGGTTGTGTCAGAGTTTATAGACTTAGACCCCTGGTAATGGATTCAACCTTTCCACAACAAATCAAAAGTATTGTATGCTCACATGAATATACAGTAGTCATTACCTTAAATTTAAAACTCGCTATAAACAGCAAACACATGGAGCAGGATATGAAGGCTGTATTGTATCAGTGTGGTCTGTAGAGAATTTCTTCATATGGTTTTTGCCTTGTTGAAATATATGCTGCAGTTCAAAGCTAAAGGGATTACTTCTGAATAGTCATCACAGGGGTTGATTACGTTCGTATATCATATTTAGCTGGACCCTGCAGGCTATTATTCCATTAGCCACGCTGGTTCTGCTATTGTCAAAAAGTTGATCACCTAACGTTAAAAAACTGTGCTTTCTGTTGACCTTATCAAAATGATGCAAAAGGTTTTGTTAAAAAATAAAATAGATTGTGTTTTATGAAAACAATTAAGAATAGATGCTATGTATATAAATGCTCATATCTTATGGGTGCTTTTAGCATTATTCCATGAAGAGATTATATTTTGCTTTAGCATTTCAGCACATTCTACTTAAAGTCATAGATTCAATTTTAGTAGAAACAATACTCTTTTTTCATTGATAGCAGAGAGTCTCAGAAACTGATTTCTGAAAAAAAAAGCCTCTCTCTCCTTCCCATGTATTCAAATCACATAAAATTAAAACCATGGAAGTAAGCCACTACACTAATATTAATACAACAGTATAACTACAATAGCCTAATTACAATATGGTTTTATAAGGCAACTATACTAAGGAGAAAAGAGTTTTGTTTGAGGAAATATGTATATAAATTGAAAATTTGCCCTGGCCAGTGTTTCTCAGTGGTTAGAGCATTGGCCCTCACACCAAAGGGTTTGATTCCCAGTCAAGGTCACATGCCTGGGCTACAGGTTTGATCACCAGCTGTGGTGTTTGGGAGGCAACAATTGATGTGATGTGTCTCTCTCACATTGATTTTTCTTCTCTCTCTCTCTTCTCTCTCTCTCTCTCTCTCTCTCTCTCTCTCTCTCTCTCTCTCTCTGTTTCTCTGTACCTCCTCCCTCTCTCCTTTCCACTCTCTCTTAAAAAATCAATGGAAACATATCCTCTGGTGAGGATTTAAAAAAAAGAAAGAAAATTTGTCATTCACACTTGATAATGATAAAATAACTTCAAATAAATAAATAAAGAAATAAATAAATAAGCATTTATTTATTATTCTGTAGACAATGGTTATGTAGTTTCAGTCATTTAATCATAACAGTTAAAAATTTTTTTTAAAGAAGTGAGTTAAATATATATTCTTATAAACCCTGAGTCCCATTACCAATTTAAAACATGATTTGATAAGTTTGACTTTTAACCCAAGGTATCATAAATTAGCTATAGGTGAAGTAACAAAATGATGGTATAACTTGGAAAAAAATATTGACAGTTATGGCTTTATTATTTTAAAGAACCTCCATAAAACTTTTACTAGAATCAGGTTCCAAAAGCTGTCCTTGGGTAACAAAGATGATTTTGAAGCGATCTCCGTTGAACAGCCAGTGTTTGAACATGCTCCCGGAGCGGTGGCGGATTGGCACAGTCTCATTTGTCCTTTTCTGCATGCTCCTCCCTGTAACTGATGGTGCGGAAAATGTCTGGTCAGGGACAGAGCCTGCCATCCTGGAGCACAGCCAGGCACTAATTTTGGCCTCATTAGCTCTGTTCTCTAATCGACTGAACTTTTCAGCCAGTGGAAGTTTCCTAATATTTCTTGTACTTGGTTGCCTTTAGCCACTCCACTCGGTACTCACAGCAGAGGAGGAGTGGGTATCAGTCGGGAGGAAACAGATGGCACATTCAACTGGGAGTCTGAAGAGACTAATGAAGGGACTATTGGAAGGTGAGAGCAGGGCTGAGGAACCAACAAGGGATGCGGAAACACCCAGCACCTTGCCATGAAGGGATGCCATGCCATCATCTTCCCTGGGGCTGAAGGTAAAGGGGGAGAGGATGGTGTTATTGCACCCTGAGTGATAAGCGGAGGTTTAGAAAAGGGGTCAGCGGTAGAATCCAGAAGCAGCAGTTGTAGAGTGTCACCACTGCAGAACTGAACTGAAGTCAGGGGCAGAGAAATAATTCCCAGACTTCTTTACCTTCCTCACCTCTGATAATCTTGCTGGTGACTCCCTTTGGACTGATCCAAACCAGGAAGCCAGAGGCAAGTGAACCTGTGAGATGCAGTCTGAAGTCTGTGTCCTGTGACACAGAGCAAAGTGCGACAACGGATCTTGGTATGTGTGTGTGTGTGTGTGTGTGTGTGTGTGTGAAATAGCATATAACAATCACAAAATGAAATTTAGTCATGGGAAGAGCAGTTTATGTGTCCATGTACTTGATGCTAGCATATAATTTGCTGCTTCTCTTTTCCTTCTCTGTCCCTTTCTCCTTCCCCCACTCCACTTCTCATCCAACAGTTCTGTAAAAATTCTATAAACCGAAGCCTGAGATTATAGACTTAATCTCACTTTACCAAGAAAATGTATGAGTTGTTTCCTAGTAAGACTCTCCTACTTTTTGTAAACAAACAGAAAGGTAATTTGTTCTGTGCTTTGAAGTTGAGGTTATGATGTGGTTATTCCATAGCTGGTGAGTATAACAGTCAAGATGTAAACTTTTAAGGCGGGACACATATTTTAAGTTTGGGCAGATTCTTTCAAGTGTCAAAAACTGACATGTACTCTTCATATTACAGATTCTGGAATATAGCAATTCCCTTTCCAAAGGGTTTTGTTAATATTTGAAGCCAACGAAAATTTATACAAGGATCAGAAGTATATTCTAACTCAAAAATAGGGGTTCTTTTCTTTCCCGTAAGCATCATTATCTTAAATAGGTGGAATGGGGCTAGACCCGGAAGTACTGAAGATACAAAATTAGCACAAAATTATACTGAATTTCTTCTTCTGGATATCTAAACTTCAGTGAGAGCTTCTCCTTTAGATCTGTCAATCTATGTAGATGCTAAATACTTTCTTAAGATAAATAAATACAATGTTGATGTCTTCATACTGTTCATTTTATTTCTCCTGCTAATGCTACATTACAAATTCTGCATTTTTTTGTAGTCAAGATGGAGGAACAGAAATCAGTTTACCCTCTTTCTTGAAATATTACCTCCATCAGCTCCCCCCAAATCCTTAAACAAAATATAGAAAACAACGATTTTGAAGACACTGGACCTGAGATAACAAAAGTCAGTGATTCCTGAAAGATAGGAAACAAGCAATATGAGCCCTATGATTGCCCAGCCTGCTGCCTTGAGGAAGCTTCCAGTCATGGCTCAGAGAGGGAGAAGCAAGGGAGAGCCCAGAGAACTTCCTTAGTTGAGGAGATGAAGCTGAGACACTGGGGAGACCCAGGCAAAAATAAATCAATCAAGACTGACACAGTCATTAGAATTCCGTGTGCTGGAGAGGAGAAAGCTGCACACAGAATCCTGGAGATCTGTGAAGGCCACCTGCAAATATTCAGCAAAGGACAGGTCATAGCATATATGTGAGGAAACTACTCAAGGATGAGGAAAGAACAATGCAAAAGAATGTCAATGAACAGTATATGGTGTTCACAGAAGGCTAGGAATGCTTCTTGTTGTCACCAGCCAGAACAGAAAAACTCGTAATTCATAGGGCACTGGGTAGAGTACCCAGAAAGTTCTTGACTAAGAGGTGGGGAATAATTACCCCTAGACAAAAGCTTTCTCTGACCCCACCTAACAGATCTCAAAAGAAAACCCAAAAGGAGCAAATTGTTTCCAGATAACTTTATTGCATCTCTGAACAAAGCTCAAGAATATTTACAGGACTAAAAAAGTATCCAGCACCAAAAATAAGGCAAAATTCAAAATGTCTGTCATCTAATAAAAATTACAAACTATGAAAGGAAGCATAATGAGGAGAAAAATAAATCAATCAAGACTGACAGTCATTAGAATTTGGAACAAACACATTGAAAGGTATTATAGCTGTATTTTAGACATTAAAGAATGTTTAGAGATATGGAAGGTAAAATGAAAGAAAGCATTAGTAAAATTGAAGACAGTAAAAACTACCTGAAATAAGAAAAAAAAATCAAAAATTAAAAAGATGAATGGAGCATCAGTGAGTTGTAGGACAGCTTCAGACAGCATACTATATATATTATTAGAGTTCTGGAAGATGATGGGTGAATAACTTAAAAAATTAAAATTAATGAATATCACAAACCCACAGATCTAAAGTAAAAGAAACTTAGAATACTAAAAAATGCAATACCCTGTCAAACTTAGACTACTATACCCAGTAAAAATATCTTTAAAAAATGAATGCATCATGGACACAGATAATGATGTGCTAATTGTTGGGGGAAAGAGGGTTTGTAGAGGTAGAAGATGATATGGGGGGGGGGGGATAAAGGGTAATGGAAAATAAAATTTAAAAATGAGTACAAAATAAAGACTTTCTGAGAAACAAAGCTGAAGCAGTTCATCAGCAGTAAACAGCACTACAAGAAATGATTAAGTCCTCAGGCAGAAGAAAAATGACACCAGATGGAAATATGAATCTATGCTAAGAAATGAAAAATATCAGAAATAGTAAGTACATGAATGAATATAAAATATATTTTTTAATTTAAAAATTTCTTCAAGTAACATTTGATTATTTAAACTAAAATAATACTAATAGATTGTGGAGTTTAAAAGTATAATATATGATAACAACACTGTAAAGGCTGGGAGGGGAGAAATAGAAGTATGCTTCTCAAAGTTCTTATCTCTATTAGAGCCCTGGTGCACGAAATTTGTGCACTGGAGGAAGGGGGGTGCCTCAGTCTGGCCTAACCCCTTTTGCAGTCTGGGAGCCCTTGGGGGATTTCTGACTGATGGCTTAGGCCCGCACCTCATGGGGAGCTGGACTGAGCTGCCAGATAGATGTCTTTAGCACTGCTGCGGAGGCGGGAAACACTCCCGCCACCACTGCTGCACTCGCCAGCCATGAGCCCGGCTTCTGGCTGAGCAGTGATACCCCTGTGGGAGTGCGCTGACCACCAGCGGGCAGATCCTGCATTGAGCGTCTGCCTCCTGGTGGTCAGTGCACGTCATAGCAACTGGTCGTTCCACTTTCAGCTGATTTGCATATTAGCCTTTTCTTATACAGGATGCTAAATGGTCTAATGTCACATGAAGGTAAACTGTGATAAATTAAGGGTATATGCTGTTCATTACTTTTGTTTTCACATCTTAGTTTAAACTTTTTGTTTTAACTATTTTGGTTAAAAAAGAAAAAAACCCTCAAGATTTGAAAATCATCATATCTCAAATCTAAAAACGAGGAAATCTACCTCTAATTTAAACCTTCATTTGAAAATCTATTTTGCTTATACATTTTCCTGAACTGAAGCTTGAGGATGAATTAATGACTTAAAGCAGTAAGCATTTTATTATCACTCCCAAAGTTTGTCCTTGACCAAATTAGGTGAAATGTAATATCCTAAATACTAGTAATAAAACCCTAATATGCAAATCGACCAAATGGTGGAATGACCGTTTGCTATGATGCGCACTGACCATCAGGAGCAGACACTCAACACAGGACCTGCCCCCTGGTGGTCAGTGCACTCCCACAGGGGGAGCACTGCTCAACCAAAAGCTGGGCTCACGGCTGGTGAGAGCAGCGGCAGTGGCAGGAGCCTCTCCTGCCTTCACTGCAGGTGGGTGATAAGGAGCAAGGGATCCCAGACTGTGAGAGAGCACAGGCCGGGCTGAGGAATGCCCCCAGTGCCCGAAATTTCACGCACTGGGTCTCTCGTATGTAATATAAATCTAAATATTGGTAGAAGATTTGGATTTTTTTCTGGTGCTTTTATAAAAATAATAGTGTTTGGAAAACACACAAACTCCATGCTTTTTAAAAAAAATATATTTTATTGAGTTTTTACAGAGAGGAAGGGAGAGAGATAGAGAGTCAGAAACATCGATGAGAGAGAGACATCGATCAGCCGCCTCCTGCACATCCCCCACTGGGGATGTGCCTGCAACCCAGGTACATGCCCTTGACCAGAATCGAACCTGAGACCTTTCAGTCTGCAGGCTGACGCTCTATCCACTGAGCCAAACTGGTTTAGGCTCCATGCTTTTTTGATGAACAGACTACCTTAGAACAAAGGAGTGTATAGAAGCTAACATTTTCAATAGATAATATAAAGATGTAAAAATTAATATTTTTTTTGCAAAACATGAATTTCCCAATGTACGCTGAGATTTTCAAACAAAAGATGCTGTAGGTATACAATATCCAGTCCAAATATTATGAGTCAATATGGACCTTGTCAGCAGCAAAGTTTCTAGTAAATTCTAGTTCTTATAAATAGATTTTCCTTGAAAAACCAAAATAATTCTCCCACCAGTATTATCAGGAGCTTGTTAGGAATGCAGACCTAGTAAATTAGAATCCACATTTTAAAAGGATCTCAAGGTGATTCATTTTCTCATTAACATTTGAGACTCATCTATATATACTAGAGGCCCGGTGCGCGAACTTGTGTACCAGTGGGATCCCTTGACCTGGCCTGTGGGATAGGGCTAAAACCAGCTCTCTGACATCCCCTGGGGGGTCCCAGATTGCGAGAGGGAGCAGGCCAGCCCAAGGAACCCCACCAGTGCACAATCGGGGTCAGGGAGGGATATGGGAGGCTGGCCAGCCAGGGAGGGACCACCGGAGGTCTCCAGGGCGTGTCCAGGCTGTCTTGCTCAGTCCCGATCGGCCAGAGCCCCAGCAGCAAGCTACTTACTGGTCGGAGTGTCTGCCCCCTGGTGGTCAGTGCACATCTTAGCGAGCGATTGAGTGGCCTTAGCATATCATTAGCATGTATGCTTTGATTGGTTGAACAGACAACTGGATGACCCAGCACTGAGCATATTAGGCTTTTATTATATAGGATAAAAGCCTAAGTGACCATCCGACTGTTGGACTGGTAGCTATGACACACACTGACCACCAGGGGGCAGATGCTCAATGCAAAGGCATGGGAACATGAAATAGACTGATGAATTTCAGAGGGAAGGGGGTCAGCGGAGGGTGGGAAGAGATGAACCAAAGATCTTATATGCATACTAGAGGCCCAGTGTAGGGATTCGTGCACTGGTGGGGTCCTTTGGCCTGACCTGTGGGGATTGGGCTGAAACCGGCAGTCTGACATCCCCGAGGGGTCCCAATTGCAAGAGGGTGCAGGCCAGGCCAAGGGACCCCACTGGTGCATGAATCTGTACACCAGGCCTCTAGTTGTTTTATATAAGCTTACTCTTACTTATACTATTTAAGGTAGGAGCAAAATGGCATATTCTGTAAAAGGTGAAGTAATGGCTACTTGTCCTGTTTAGTTGCAACATTCAGATCATAAGTAGAAATTAAATTTGTTTCCATGGATTGAGAATGTATGCAGTACTAGGAAATGTAATTGGGACTTTTTTTTAAAAAAACCTCTCAACCACCTTATGCTCCAGGCATTATTATCCCTGCTTTACAGAAAGGGAAACCAAAGGTTGGAGAGGTTAACTTGCTCCATATCACACATATATGACTGGCTCAGTGGAGATTCAAACCCAGGTTGGATTGGATCCAAAGGCCATGCTCCTTTAAAAAAGTCTTTTTTTTTTTTGCATTGAATCTATTTGTCAATTTAGTGACACTGGTCAATAAAACCACATATGTTTCAAGTACAAGCTTTATAACGCACCATCTGCATACTGCATTGTGTGCTCACCACCCAAAGTCAAGTCTCTTACCGCCACCATTTATCTCCCCTTTGCCCTCTTCCACCCCCTCCTCCCTCTGGCAGTCACCACATTGCTGTCTATATCTAAGATGTCTTTTTTCCTCTTAACCCCCTCACCTTTTCCACCCAGGCCCCAACCCCATTCCCCTCTGACAGCTGTCAGTCTGTTCTCTGTATCTATGATTCTGGTTCTATTTTGTTAGGTTATTTTATTCATTAGATTCCACATAATCATATGGTTTGCGTCGTCCATGCTCCTAACTTTTATACTCATTCTTACTCCAGTGAATTCAGAAGGAAGGTGAGTAACAAGAAAGGCTCCAGGCAACTCAATGTGTTGGCCATGGAGAGGTTGATTTATCTGATTTTGTGGAGAAAGCCTATTTAGTTCTTAATCGTTATTTGTCTATTTAATTTCCTGTCTTCTAGAGACTGCTTCTAATGCAGCAGTTTAAAAAAATTGCCACGTGCCCCAGGGATGTCCCTGCAGACCGCTAGTCTGACACACAGGCCAGGACAACTGAGCTTGGGCTAATCCTAATCCAGGGTTTGCATCATGTGAGTTGTTGCTGCCTTCATTTCATTATACTTTGACTGGACCCCTAATGGATTCGGCTTCATAAAGTCAGGAAAAGAGGGGAAGAAAGCAATTTATTCATGTTTTCACGGGAGCTCACTGCAGACATGAAATTTCTCTAAAAATGCAAATCATTTGGTGCAACACAAGTGAAACTGGGGAGCTAAAGCTCTGAGAGGAAAGCGCTTTCCCAGGGCTAATGTTTTTATGCCAAGTGATTGAATAAATCGATCCATTTATTACAACATCTTCACTTAAGTATTTTATCCCTAGATGAATGTGTGTAAGGGTACCAGAGGACTTTTCTTTATCGCTACCAAAATTGATTACACTTGTTAATTTGGCTTTTAATCTTAGGTATATCAGAATAAATACCATAAACAAGTGTAGAAGAAATCAATATAGATCTCTTCAATATCAGATTGATCAAAAAAGGATTTAGTAAGACTCTAAGATGTAAAATAGTAATGTACAAACTAAGCCCTTACTTATGTAGTATGACTTTGGACGAGCTCAGTGTCTGAAAGAAACTATTTCTGAAAATAGAAATGGTGCACTTTTGTTGCATTGAGGAAAAATCCCCAGAAGGCCTACCTATCCAAGGTATCTAATGTGAACATTCGTTTTTAAAAGATTTCTTGTCTTTTGTCCAGCCATTCTTGTTAATTCATGGGATACCATATCACAGATTTTTTTTATATATGCTGCATAAAGTGAAAATTACACTTAACCAGTGTAAAGTTGGTCATAAAAAATAGATAAAACAACACTCTTAAAAGCCAAGATATCACAAGGAAAGGCTATCAGTCATTCTTGTAGAGAAGGTGAGGACAATGAGAAATAAAAATCATACACCAAGACTCCTGAAATGCTACTTAGAACAGGCCTGGGCCATCATGACGTGTGCTTTGCAGCACCCGAGCAGCAACACTCTTTTGATTAGCATATTTCTTATTTCACTTGTATAATAATGAGAGAGACAGAGATTCAGGCTACTCCACTCTCAGAATGACGCAAATTTTAACTTTTCCAGTAGTGGGTAGAGTTTATGTTGAACACACACTGTGTCTCTCAACTGGTAACCTCTATTCATTTGTCATTATTCAGCAGATAGTCACTGAGCACCCAGCAAGTGAAAAACGTTTGTGGGATAGATTCTAGGGTACAGATTGTAGCAGTGTTCAAGTTAGATGGGCTCAGGAGTACATGGTAGAGGTGGGAAGTGGGGCGCTCTGTCTCCAATTATAGCATCTTTCTTTGGATTAGTGCCTGGACTTCAGAGGGGAAATGAGAGTTTTATGTATAATTTCTTAAAGCAATTAATTTAGAATAATCTAGTAAGGGGCACAGGGTTTCAAAAAAACAACGACACATTAAGACATTAACAGAAGACATTTAAATGCTTGTCTCAGGAAATATAAGACTGCTGGGTTTTCCATGGTAGGACTCAGATTCTTTGATAGTTCGGTTAGTTGGTAAAAAATTTGGAAAGTGGAGCATCTCGTGTTAGAGGCTGTATCCTCAACATGTGCTCATTAATCCATCTGTGCATATGTTTTGACTTTAGATAAGTAGAAGTCATTTTTCAAAACCCTTTTAACCACTGAGAAACACTGGCCAGGGCAGAAATGATATTTTTTTATGCACGATGGCTTCAAATAAGTTCATATAAATACTCATTTAGTATTTCCTTCCTATCTTTATAAAAGAAGTTTCCAGCTACACAAATTACCTTAATTTTTAAACATTCAGTTGTATTAAAGAGCAAAGAGAGCATCATGTCCCCTTTCCCCATTTTAGTTCTCTAACCGCAGTGTGCATGGGCACAGAGGGGAGGAGCAAGAAATAGCAGAGTTGGAAGGATGTTTTTCCTTACTACACAAATAGTCTCCATTCAAATTTCTCTTTTTTTGTTGCTCCATTACACTGTGGTTGTGGGGGAAAGGTGCTCTGTCTTAAAACCAGACATATTTTCTGTGGAAAGACCTACATACATTATGCTTTAATAATGGGAAGAGATTAAAAATGATAATGATGCATAGTCAAATGATAAAAGTTACTGGAAAAAAACGATTTTTATGGCTAATCCCATGTAGATGAATTAAGGTAAAGAAAAATATAAAAATAGGCTTTTCAGTGATAAGACTATCAAATTTATACGTAATGTATAAATATTTAATATATACATAATATAAATATGTAGACATAATATAAACATATTTAATATGTTAAATATATATAATATAAATATAAAATACATAAAAATATACAGTCATCAATCTTGCTGTTTTTATCTGACTTGAAAATCTGGGAATAAAAAACTCAAATGGTCTACTTTACAGTTATGGTGGGTTGCTCTAGCATCATACAGCATCTAATCACACATATTGGGAAAGTCAGGAAAATTATACATTAACTTGAATAGAGACCCTTATATCTATACACCTACACTACCTATTTAAAAACTTTCCCTAACACAGTCTTTGCCCTCATATCTCGTTATATCTTACTTGGGCTGACCTGTATTTAAATATTGTCACATAGTTACACTTTCCGATTTGCTACCTGTTATCTTGCTCAACATTGAGTAGTATTTTTCATTAAGATGATATACAAACAATGCATTTGGAATGATATTAAAGAGGCCTCCATGAGGTCACTTTTTCTAAATTATAAAGTATAAACTAAATGCAGTAAAGGGGTTCAAACTTCAGGAAGTAAAATGAATAAGCAGTCTGTGTGTATTGACACTAGAGAGGAAGCATTTTATTAAGTCATCTGTAAAATAGTGAAAAAATAATAGGCCCCGCTATAGACAGAATGTTTGAGCCCTCCCAAAATTCACATATTAAATCCTCACACCCAACATGATGGATGATATTTAGAGGTGAGGACTTTGGAGATTAGGTCATGAGGGTGGAGCCCTCATAGATGGGATTAGTGACCTTATGAATAAGGCCCCAGGAAGCTTTTCACTCCTTCTGCCATAATAGGACACAGTGAAACAATAGCCATCTAAGAGCCAACAGTGGATGCTCACCACTGAATCTGACAGCACCTTGATCTCAGACTTCTCAGCCTCCAGGACTGTGAGAAATAGATTCCTGTTGTGTATAAGCCTCCCCATCTATGATATTTTGGTTACAGCAGCTCAATAGACTGCTCTACGAATTATGTAATTACTAGAGGTCCGATGCACGGAATTTGTGCACAGGTAGGGTCCCTAGACTTGGACAGTGATCAGGGCCAATCTGTGAGCTGACCAGCAGGGCAATCAGGGCCCCCATTCACACCCGCCTTGGCCTGGCGCCACCTGCTCATCTGCTCCAACATCCCACTGTGGTCCTGCTCTCATCAGGGCCCATTGGGGCCGGCAGTGCCTCCATTGCCGCCTGCTACCAGCGCCATGTTGCCGACGCCCATCATTTTCCACGCTGCCCCCTGGTGGTCAGCTTACATCTAACTCCTGGTCAGTCGAACTCCCACCCATGGGGACAATTTGCATATTAACCTTTTATTATATAGGATTCTCTGCATGTCATATTCTTTACTTCAAAAGTTATGTTTTGATAAATGACACATTCACATGGTACTTCTTTTTTTTTGAAGTTTGGACAGTGAAAAGTCTATTCAAAAACCCTGGTCCCCAGCTACTTACTTCTCCTCCCTAGAGGCAATCACTGTTTCTGTTTATTGGGTATCCTTTCAGAAACATTCCATGCATATATAAAAGGATAAAAGAATATTTATTCACATAAAAGTGAACCTACATTGCCATGTCATTATCACCCAAAGTCCATAGATTTCATCAGGGTTCACCCTTGGTATTGCAATTCTATGGGTTTTGACACAAATATAATGACATGTACCCACCAGAATCATACAGAATAGTTTTGCTGCCCTCTGTGCTTTCCTTATTCATCCTTCCTACAACCCGAATCCCTGGAAACCACTACTTTTTACAGTCTCCATAGTTTTGCATTTTCCAGAATACCATGTAGTAGGAATAAGATAGTGTGTTAGCTTTTCAGATTGGTTTCTTTCACTTAGTAACATGCATTCAAGTTTCCTCCATGTTCTACCATGGCTTGATAGCTCATTTCTTTTGAACACTGAGTAATATTTCATTTTCTGAATGTACCACACTTTATTAATCCATTCTCCTACTGATCAAAGTAAAGGTTAAATTATATTATGCTACATATCTAAAACATTTTGGAATATAATTTTCTTTTCAGAAGAGACTCTAATGGAAATATAAAACGAAAAAAGGTAACGGAAAACACAATGTGAAATAAATTTCTCAGACAGGACTTTTTTCCCTGCAAAAGCATTAGCTAACTTCTCAGCCTGACATCAGGAGAGAGGTCCGTCCGCAGGCCCTGATCCCTTTACTCTTCACCTGCATTAGTCAAAGACCTTTTGTCCTGGCAGGAAAGGCAGGCCAGTCTCGAAATCTCATGTGGAAATCGTTCTCAGGAGCAGGGTTTTTTTAAGGAAGAAAACATAAGAAACCTTGAAAAGCGTAACAGGCCTTAGGAGGGTGGGAGAATGTGCCATAGTTAATTCCACCAAGACAATCAGATTTCATCTGAATATGTGTGTGCAATGCTCTAACTTGGAAATGTCTATGACCTCACCTATGGATCACTGAAAACCAGCGCCTGGCCATGCTCTGCCCAAGGTACAGTCACTGTTTTCAAGCTCAAAACAGATATTGATTTTCATTTCAAACTCTAATGCCAAAATTAGCAGTGTCAGGCTGCATTAGAGGTAGATGGCTTGCAGAGTTCCAAAGGGAACAAGCTGCAGAGCCAGACTGCTTTTTCTGGGTTATTTTTTCTTCTCATGTCCTAAGACAACAAAGCACTGCATTCGAGACACCCTTCGGTTTTATGGAGCCCAAAGAAATATTCAGTCCAGTTCCTCAGTGCATCGGTTTCCATCAAGTGCCAGTTTGGGGGTGAATACATCTAGTTTGAGGATTATTATAGATTGCTTTGATTTTCTTCTGCTGGGCGTTTTGCTTATTTAGCTTTTGAAAACCCAAACTTTGTATATCAGTTTGAATTGCCAGAGCAGTTAATCTACACTGCCCCATGAAGGGTGTGGGCAGCACAGTCGCTGAATTATGGCATCAGCAGCAAGTGGTTCCTTTCGCATCTGGGATTGACTGAATGGAAATAACTACAGACTGGGCTGGGGAGCGCTCCCCTCACAGGAAGCAGCTAATCAAAGGAACAGGTAGAACCCGTAACAGGAACTCTTGGAGCAAATGCCCACACACCTGTAATGAAGGAGGTTTTTGTTAGATGTCTCCCATGCAGAGATGTGTGTGTGTGTGTGTGTGTGTGTGTGTGTGTGTGCGCGAGAGAGAGAGAGAGAGAGAGAAAGGCAGAGGAGAGAAATGAAGAATGAATAGGTGTACAGTGACAGAGAGAGAACTTAGAGGTTTCTCAAATATAGATTTTCCAGGTCAAAGAGATTTTTCTAGTAAACGCCTGCAAGTTTCCCCACAGTCTTGTCATGTACATTCTAGTTCCCCAAAGGGCTCAGCACAGGGGTTGGTTCTCCCCAAGCACGGCGTGGAGATGCAGTAAGGACCTCTGCTCAGCAGGATGGGTGGCAGCCTGTGCCCCCACAGGTGGCGTGTGAGCCTCTCTCATCACTGCCACGGCCTCTTGTCATCTGCTTACTTGTCTGTATAGGAGCTCTTTGATGGCAGGGGTTGCGTTTTTTCATTTTATAGTTCCAGGGCCCAGGAAATATCTGGCTTATAATTCATACTCAAGTAAAGGTTACCCCTGCAGGGAGGTATGAGTATGTATTAGAGGTGGAGACAGAGAGTGGTCCCCCAACCCTTTCAATATCTTAGGAGTGAAAATCTGAAAAATGAAGAGGAAAGTAGAAATGGATTCCTTGTCATTCTTCATCAAAAGCCCACTTACCCAGATTCAGAGAGCAAATGCTTATTAACATCAACACCCAGAGACCTGGTGTGTGTGCTGGACTACCCCGATTTTGATCAAGCACTTGCCATATCCACAGTGGGGGTATCGGACAACGGGTCTGAGAAGGCAGTGGCAGAAGTTGGTGGACGGATGGGGAAGGCAGGAGCGGGGCGAGAGCCTGGAGGAAAAAGGGCAGAGGGCACTCTGAGTCAAGTGAGAGAAAGTAGAAGAAATGTGTTGGCAAGAACCACAGGCTCCTGGAAACAGACGAGGAACAGGAAATGGTGGCACGTGGTGAGGGCACCCCTGGTCATGGAGCGGGGACTGGCACGAGATGTTGGGTGTGGAGGGAGACACTTCAGCGTGGTCAGTCACAGTGGTCTTTGTTTGCTGTAGCAGCGAAGGTTGGCTGGGCAACAGATAGAGAGGAAATGAAGAATTCTTCTTCTCTCCTGTTTTAAACAGAACTTCACTAATGTCTGAACTCTAGACTGCAGTTTAGCTATTAACTACAGTCATGCTCAATGCTCCACAGGTGGAAGGCTACCTAAACTACCGCTGACAGAGCAATCCTTGTGTCTTTAGAAACTCCAGGCCTTCTGATACAAAACGAAGTGCTCTTCTGCCCACCCTACCTGGACTCACACTGCACTGATGCTTTCAATAATTGATGGAACAGCGTGGTCAAGTGTCGGGAGTGTGGAGTACATACAGACTACTCGATGTTCCGAAATATACCGTGTCAGGTTGAGAATTCAAATGTTACTCTAAAGATGGTTTTGGAAAATATTTTTTTCTTTTGCCTGTCATGCTGGCCTCTAGGGCTCACACGAAAGCAAAGGGCACTGTTACCTCCCAATCTATTTTCCTTTTTGTCCAAAGAATATCACACAGGAAAACCTATCTGCAAAGAGATACTTCTCTTTCTGTGTGGCAGGTGGGAAGCGCAGCTACTTTACTCTGCCCAAACTCCCAGCCCGGCGACTGCCGTGAGAGAAAGCAGCTTGGTCTGCTAGAGCGGGCGCTCATGTGTGCGCGCTAGCCTTCAGCTTGTAGCTCCTCTGTGCCAGCCCTGGGGGAGGATAGATTTTATAAATAAAATATTTGTGAACAGCAGTAGTCACAGCATTATTACAAACTTAGAAAATGATATCAAAGGGCATGGTTACATGAAGCGAGCAACAAGTCAGTGCTTGCTTCTTGGCACCATCGGGGCTACAGCGCCGCACAGGACTCGCTAGGAGGCTCCAACAAGGATGCAGACGCAGAGGAGAGATTAGAGATGGTACAACGTCCCAAATTCCAAATGAACTTTGCCGATGTTCCAACTGGCTTAGCGTTAGGGTGTAAGGCTTTCTTATTTGTGAAGTAATTGCTCAGTTTGATGTTGAATCTAACTTCAAGAAATTAAAGTAGTCATGGTTTTCCATTTTGTTTGATCCTGTTGCAAGTATGCAGCACAGTGGACTAACGGTTTAAAGTATTTCCCAGGTAATTCTAGTTTAAACTACAGTAATACTTTTAGGGAATTTTGATGTGTTGGTGGAGGAGGGGAGTGGGTTTTCCCCTCAGCCCTCCCTGAGGTGAAAGAGAGTGTGTTTAGAGAAATGCTGCGGGAAGAGTCTCTCACTGCCCTATTCGGTAGATGGGTCTGGTTTCTGCTCCCTTCCAGATGTGGTGAAGGCGTAAATTGAAGGTGCTGCATCAACAGCTCCAAATGGAGCTCAAAGAATGACCCAGAATCAAGTCTAGGCTATTCCAGAAGCTTGTTTATCTCTGAAAGCTTCAATTCAAAAAAGACTTTTTGGCCAAAGAACATAGATACATAACCCATAGACACAGACAACTGTGTGGTGATGGCCAGAGGGAAGGGCAGTGGGAGCTGGGTGGAGGTGGGGGAAACGGGGATATTTGTAATTGTGTCAACAATAAAGGTAAGTAAAAAAAGACTTTTGGTCTTGTTAAAACGAATGCATATCTCCTGCCCCAACATGTTCTAGTTTACTGAAATTCAACTTTCTTGTTTCAACAGAATTAGGCTCTATGATTTTCTTCAGCAAAGTCTTTAATCAGCTTCAGATGTATACTTACTTTATCATGTTCATGCTTTTGAGATCTTATTAAGGAGACATTACATCTATGAAATTTTACATGATTCATTTTATAAGTA
>NW_006295491.1:6008270-6029331 GCF_000327345.1 Myotis davidii | reverse complement strand
TTGTGACACAAATTATTCATGAAAAACAATCCTTCCTCTGCTATTCTTTAGTAATTGGTAATCTTTCTAGAACAAATATATTCAGGTAAGCTTCCCATGCACACTTTGTACAATGCATGCATAATCGATGTTGAAATAAGAGCTGGATGTTGGTGAATGATATTTTTTGATCCAGGGGGTCAAAGCTGCCGTGTATTCCTCTGGGTAAGATGTAGAAGTTGCAGGAGGTTTTAGTTGAGTATTATCTCTCAACAGATTTTTTTTTCTCAATAGACTTGTCTCTGTGCTCCCTTTTCCTAACTCTTTCTTTAGTGGTGTGGTATACATAATTTAAATAACCAGGGAATGTCTCTGGGCTCAAAACCACCTGCTGGCTTATATTAGTGAATTAATGGTGATTTATCTGAGTTACTAATTTCAGTGGAGCTGATTGCCTTTAGGAACTTGGGAAACATTGTAAGAATTCTGATTAAAATTATGCATTTGTGACAGACAATCTCCTCAAAAGGCTTTTAAAAATGTTGCATATTAGCAGGTTAAAAAAAACAACACAAAACTGCCAAATCAATGACCTTGTGTTGTTTTGTGGCTCAGACTATGTCACATGACAGCTTGCTTTCCTTTGCGGTTTAATTTTTATCACTGTCGGCTTTTCCTCATTTTGTCTCTTACATTAGGGTTTATTTGCCTTCAAGTACTTGAAAAATAGAACTGATCTGGAATCCAGAGAGCTTAATCATTTTCACAAAAACTAATACAGTAGATTCATTTTAGCCAAACTATGTGTCAGGCAGACCTGATTCCTGGGGCCTGAATGTATGAATTTAATGGTGATATAACATCTGTGGTAGAAATATAATAGAAAGCTCTCAGCAGTATATCTATAGAATCGGTGTAATTTCTTTTTCTCTCTGCTGGTTTCAATGCCTCTTAAGGCAACATAGTTTGTAGACAACAAAAGCTGGCCATTTCTCTTTACTGTAATCTCACTGTTATTACAGTCAACCAAGAATCACCCCCTTAGATAAAGTCTATAGTAGTCAATTATTACATACACAATTGGGGTTCACTGAGACATTAATTCTATTAACTGTGTTCAGTTTTTATTTCAGGAAAAGTGTGCAGGAACGAGCACATGATTAATGCTTTTGAGACTTTTGGATTCAGGAATAGATTATTTAACTTAGTCAACCCCTGCAATTCCCCTTCCCTCCCACAAAAAAGATATGCAAGTAATGATACAATGCATACAGTGCTTAATGTATCTATATTTTCAGTTTCCACTTAGCAATGCATTCATATCTTTTAAGAAAGAAGGTGCTTTCCACACATGCACACTATTAAAAACTTTAACTATTGAAAAATAGTCATAAAAGAATTCAGGGCTACAAATAAAAGGTGAGAACTGAGTTGACCACAGACCGTAGGCTGTCTGGTTTATGAAACACTAAGTATAATGTCCCATTTGTTCTTATTTCTGATACACTTGTAGGACATGAACACCTTTCTATCTTTTTAAAATATAAACAATACTAGAGGCCTGGTGCACAAAATTCATGCACTTAGGAGAGGGGGGTCCCTCAGTCTGGCCTGTGCCCTCTCACAGTCTGGGAGCCCTCAGTGGACATCCTTAGCACTGCCGTGAGGTGGGAGAGGCTCCAGTCACTGCTGCTGTGCTTGCCAGCCGTGAGCCCGTCTTCTGGCTGAGCGGTGCTCCCCCTGTGGGAGTGCACTGACCACCAGGGGGCAGTTCCTGTGTTGAGCATCTGCCCCCTGGTGGTCAGTGCGTGTCATAGCGACTGGTCATTCTGCCGTTTGGTCAATTTGCATATTAGCTTTTTATTATATAGGATAAGCCCACATTCTACATCAGCTATCAAAGCTGACAACCAAACAGAGCTTTGATATTGAAATTCTGAGCTGTAAATGTGTAGCTGAAGCATATTTCTGGATTTGGGGCTCACAGTCAGTTCCCCAGGGATAACGCTGAATGACATTAATTCTCTGTTGCTTGTGCTCTGCTTCTGATATTCCCCTCCCCATCCCAACTATTTAAGTAAATGAGAATCTCTTCTTAATCTCCTCATCAACTTCAGGTTGAAGAGTCATATTCTTGGGGATATGATGAAATTTTCTGATCACCTCCATATATGCTCAGTTCTATTGCTGACTTTTAGTAAATGTAAGGCATTGTTGTTGATGGCAATCCCAAATGTGTTAAGTGCTTTAACCCCAATGTGGTGTCGGATATGGCAGAACATACCATCTCCAAGGTAAGGTTAATGTAAGTATTGTGAGATAGTAAAGGGTTTATTAAAGGTGATGAGCAATTGAATTTAGGCTAGGACTGTTAATGAAGGGGTGGGGAAACTTTTTTCTGCCAAAGGCCATTTGAATATTTATAATATCATTTGTGGGCCCTGCAAAATTACCAACTTAAAGATTAGCCTGCTATATTTGGTCAAACATTTAATTAACTCACCCCTAATGCCTTGGCAGGGCCAGGCCAAATGATTTCATGGGCCTTGTATGGTTCTGGGGTTGGACGTTCCCCACTTTTGTCTTAAGGCAATACAAGGAGTAGATGTACTTATCACTTTCAGATAGAGTTAGTTAAATGAAACATGTTTTAAAAAGGTAAAATTGTTCAATGGTTAACTGGTTGATGGCAGAGAGAATAGCAGGATGTTAGAAACAGGAGCGATATCAGTCTTTATCGTAGTCACCACCAGTGAGACCTGACAGTGAACGTCATAGACCACGACCTCCAAACTTGCTGCACTCATAGACTTGACCAAAAAGCCTCTATTTTTTCAATCTGCACCTTATTTATTTTTCAGAGATGGCACATTCATATTTAAAGGCTGACTGCAAGCAAGTTCTAAATTTTGTTCTAGAGAAAATTGTGCAAGGTTCTTATTAAAAACAGCATATTCCTGTAGCCCAGAGGCTGACAGCTTCTTCCAAAGCAGAAGCTCTGCTCTAAGCTAACCTCAAGGGGCTACTCGAGAGAGATGCAGCCTTCACCCCTCTCTGGGGGGGTGGGGGGAGGGAGATGATAGTATCATATTCAATCACAACTCCAAGCCTCCGTCATCCCAATAAGTAATATTCCTTAAGGCATTACTGACACACAGTTCCCTGGTTAATTGGTTTATAAGTATTTCAATAAGAATAATTAATTTTAAAAAGGAAAAATACTTGAACATAGAATCCATTTAGGAGAGTACATATACCTAGGTTCAGTTAGGTAAGAGGTTTTTTTTAAAAAATAAATCATGTTCAAGCATAAATATAATTTGCTTCTATTACATCACTAGTGCTTGACATTTTATCTACAGATGATCAAAATATAGTAAAGGGATCCCCCCCAGACTGGGGTCCTTAACAATGTTAGCAAAAGCAATCCTTGGAGATATGAGGCTAAGGGACAGGAATGTGCTGGACAAAGTCAATTCAAAAAGGATGGTCATGGCCTGAGGTGCCACTAACGTGAGGGGCTTTCCTATTGTCTGATAAAAGTGACAGCCGCTAGAAGAGGGGTGTTTCCTTCTTTTTATCTCCCCGGGAAGAACATCAGTTTCCAATTTACTGATTAGGCTATTTTGCTTTGTGTGCACAGGCTTGTTGGCTTTCAGTCTGGACATAAGCAATATTTATGTATTTTTATATGTGTTACCAAAAAAAACCCTTCATATATTACTTTATTATTTTGTAGAAAAAAAATGTAATGAAAAGTTTAAAAGAATTTTAGGGCTTATTTAAAAACAGCTAGCCTTATATATCTTAGAGGCATGTACATACACTAGATACATTTAAAAGGGTAATTGTCTGCTATTTTAAAAACTTAGAACATTACATCCTTAATATAAGAAAAAGAGAGAAGTGTATGTATTAAGGCTAATTCACTTGGAAGACATAATTTTAATGGAAAGCAATTCTTGATAAAGTCAAGTTATAACTTAAAGGCCTAGTTATTTTTTTTTTTAAGAAACAAAAAAATCACAAGTTAACATTTAAATACATTTAATTTTCCAGGTGTTAATTTTTAAAACAAAGAATGGGCTAAATTTGGAACTAAAGCTCTAATTTTCATCTTATCTATGAAAATGAAAGCATTTAATATCATTTCTTCCTGAAAGTATCCCTGTGTATAAGTACTAGTAGATGGTCCTTCGGGGATACCAAGGTATTCCTTGTCCCTACGTCAGCACTAACACAGTTGATTTGCTTTGTAACATAGCCCCACACCAGGTGGATCGATTAGATAGACAGACTTCAAAAGACAGGCAGACCTTGGCATTTGCCCAGGTTTACCATTTTAAGTGATGATAATAGTCCATGGTTGGGGGAATCTTGGTCTAGGAGTGCAAATTCAAAGGCTATATATCAACTGTCAATACACTGGCTGTGTGTTTTTAAAGCTCCAACTCGCTGGAGGGGAGTGTTGCTCAGCATATGTGGCCTCTGCCTAAGCACCTATGCCCTCCGATGGCTGCATTTCTTGGGTTTTCAGAAATGGAATAAATCCGGGGAGCAGAGAGTCAAAAATCATTCACTCCGAATCACAGGGCCTTAGTTCAGCATTGCTCGCTAAATGTTAGGAAGAAAGCGATCTGATTAAGCCAGTCAGTTCTCATATCTGAATGCCCACAACCTCTGACAGATATTTGCATTTAAAAATGAATGTTTGTTTACTTAAAGAAATACATCATTACTGAATCTCAGACAGAAGTAAGATGTATTGTCAGAAGTAAAACAATTCTGACAAGTGAGGAACGATGATTTTGATCAGGAGATCCTTGTGTGCAAGCCTGGTCTGGGGTTGGCACCTACCACAGAACAAATTGCTCCTTTTATTGGTTACCATTTCAGAGCTGCTTCTCTCTCTCTACTTCTATACCGGGAGGTATTTTCAGAGATGAAGTTTACAATTCTTCTTCACATTCCCGTGGCATTGGTGGTGGATGAGGAGGCCTCACGATTTGAATGGGATTGGTAGGGCTAAATATTTCTAAATGAATATTTTAATAATATATTTGTTGCCCATGGACCACCTATCTGATAAAAACATTAAACAAGAAAACTGAATTAGTATCTTTTAAAAGTGGGTTTGTAATAAAGCCATTAGTCTCATAATTGCTAAATTTCATTGCAGTGATTTTCAAAACTGGGTTAAATGACATTATGTGTAAGTATACTTCAGCATTAGGTTTCATTAGACCTTAGCACAGGATGAAATCAAAAGGTTTAATAAATTGTTAAATACCCTTTTCTCAATTTATAACCCAAATAGGAGATACAGGTTAGAAGGGACTGTTAAAAGGCCTGTGAATTGAGAAGAAGCCTTGGTGGGTAAAAACAGCATTGTTAGAACTAGACATTTAGGAGTCATTCAGTTCTTAAATGCATTGTATAAAGTTAAAGAAGGTCATTGGCAAATTCCTTTAGGATCATTCACTCGATCTTGCTGTAAACCAAACCTTCCCGCCATCACTGGTCAGCAGGTAGGCCTTCCAGATCTCCAGAGCTTGCATAGTTTTCCTTCACAGTGCGTGGCACCTACAACTTCTGACGTGAGATAAGAGTGTTCTCTTATGATCTCTGTGCGAGAATTTCATTCTGCTGATATTGTGAATCATTCCCCCCGAGGAGTTAGTCACATCTGGTCTCAGGAATCAGAGAGCCTTGTTTTCAGTTCTACTTCTAACACCTTCTGGCTGGGTCATGGGGGTCAAATTACTTAACCTCTCTAAGCCCCCATTTTCTCAATTATAAGAAGCAGCTCCCATCTCCTCCCTTTCCTTTCCGCTGTTTTTGACAACTGCCCTGGGTGCCTCCTCCTTCCGCTCTAATTGCCAAAGCCCAAGGTCTTTCTCTACCTTTCTTCTCTCACAATGAAAACGTATTGTTTTGTCCCATTGCCTCCAGGCCTCGCTAACGTGTTAGCTAACGAATAATTCCCCTCCCAGATAACAAAATGCCTTAATTTACTGGACGCAGACATTCCCTCTTAATGATAATAACTTATATTTGTATAATGATTTATAGTTTACAGGCTTCATCTCAGTTCATCCACATGGCAGCTCTGAGGTGGGGGATTGTTGTCTACATTCAGTGGATATGAGGGAACTGGCACCATTAAGAGGTCAAGTGATTTTTCTCCAGGGCATGTGCATGATTCCGGACTCAAAGTCTAGGCCAGCTGACCCTAAGTAGAGCATTCGTTCTACTTCACAGCTGTAATTAATAAAGTGCTCAAGTAATATTGAGAAATATGGCAATTTCCGAACTGAAGGATGGCTGTTATTGCAAAACTGACCGTGGAGAGGTCCCATCATTCAGCGCGTTGCATGGGGAAGCGCTCCATTTAAGCTCTCTGGGCCTCAGTTTCCTCACCTTTAAAAGTCAAGGGTTTAGCAAGGTGACCTCTTAATTCTATTTCAGCTTTACTATGCCATGATTCTATAAACATACTTCAGAGTTGCAATTTCTATACAAGTTTTCATTTTCATTTCAGTTTATGTCAACAGTTTGCACAGAGACTTTAGTTATCAAGTATAATAGTTTTTAAAAATGTGCTATCATACGTAATTTTTTTCTTTTGGAGAAAAGAAGATTAAGTAAGTACAGAAAATTGAGTATTAAATTTAAATATTCAAATGGGAGAATGTAGCTACCAATTTCTCCTAACCAAACAATAATTTATGCGGGTTGCCCTCTGTATCCCAAAGTGCTTAGTTTTAGGATGAATATTTATCCTTAGGAGAGATGTGCATGGAGTAGTAGAGAGGAAGGGGACACCACTTAGCTGTCCTCATCAGCTAAATCAACTCCCGCCACCAGGAGGGTAACAGATGTGGAAATAAGATCTTCAACACTCTCATGGATTAAATTTTAAAAAGTCAAATGCAAAAGAGCATTAAGTCATGTAGTTAATACTGACGGTCCCTAAGTTACATACAATTCTCTATTAATTATCATAAGCTGTCTGAGAATATCTGGCCCGATTTTATAGGACAGGCTAAAAGCAAAATTAAAGAAAAAGATGACATGTTGAAGGGCCCCTTCCCTCCCCCATTAACACAACTGGGCTGGCTGAGCTGTGAAACTGTGATGGAAATATTGGAGCTGTTGTGCCTGGAAAAAATGCAGTGATCATTTCATTCTTCCTGTCTTTTAATGCTCCAGGGTTTTGGAGACGAATAGGAGCAATAAGTTCACTTTGCAGAATTAATGCAGTAATTCTTTATCATAAGAGCGGAGCATTACCTCAATCTGATTTTGCTACAAAATGGTTCAAAGTCTATTTTTAATGATGGCCCTAATTTGTTAACACCTTTTAAATTATTAATCCCCTTTATATTCAAGTAGTTATTGCATGTCATAACAATGTATCTATGCAGGGAAATTTAATAGTATTTTCTAGATGTCAAGAAAAGGCTTGTTCTGCAAAATGCTATTAAAACTGATAATGAGCTAAATATTTGCCATAGCAAACACTGAAATTACTATATCAATCAGCATTGGGCTCTCTTATTCAATAAACAGAAATTAACCTATTAACTATGCCTAACTTTCAGCAACAAAATGGTTGCTCTCAAGCATTTCCCTCTCCTTCAAATCTATCTTTTCTTAAAACTACCTATTCACCTTATAATATCAAAGTTTTGAATCAAATCCTTAATATCAGCATTTATGGTTGAAATTCTGACATAACAAGACATAATGTTGCGAATGATTTGCTCTAGTGATTGCAAATATTTTTGTCTTTCCTTTTAAGTACACATTGACTTACACACAATAAAAAGTACTGTATCTGATAAAGTCAAATACTCAAGTTTTTAAATCACATTTTAGAATATTCTCCTGACTTTCAGGATTTAAAAAAAGATTTCTCTCTTTATGAGTTATGGAGTTTTACTAAGACATACCTAACAAAAATGAAGTAGCAAAAAATAGTATAAGGGTCTACCACTGGTTATTTATAGCTTTTAGAAACTAAAATAAAGATAAAGGATATATTTTCATGCATGCCCCAAATAAAGATATAGGACATGACATATCATTAAAAGCAAAAGAAAGGCCCAATTTCTGATGTGTTTACGCAGGACAGAAAAATGTATCTTCTCATAGTGGGTATGCCCTACTTCCAATTACCGTCTTAGTTACACTTTGGGCTGATGATAATCAGTGTCACACAAAAATGACCGAGAACTGGCTTTCATGCAGACACTTTTCGGTTATTCCTCATATGTTTTAGGAGCATGTAAATCTACAGTTGCTTTCACAATTTCAAAATTTCTAAAGAATTGCCCTGCATGCATACTCCCAGTCATTTAAAATAAGGCTTTCACATTGAAATGGTGAACATAAAAATAATTAAAAAATAAAAGTAACGTGCACATTATGCTTTAAACTTTCTCAGAGTTTATTGTGTCGATTTGCTTCAACTCCCCTGAAGTAGGGGAGATATAGCATCTTCACCGAGTAGACTAAAAGGCAGACCGAGAGAAGTTAAATGATTGCTTCAGCTGGTGCAGGCACTGGGCAAAGAACCTAGACTCGATCCCTTTCAGGCTTATATTCCAGTGGTTCTGAACTCTAGGCTGCTCTTAGAACCCCTGGGGGAGCTTTAAATTTTATTTTAAAAAATTGTCTGGGTACCATTAAAATCCAGATCCTTGGGTGTGGGGTGTGAGGTCTCTGCATCAAGTTTTGAAAAGCTGATAGAGGATTCTAAAGTGCAGCCAGGGTTGGGAACCCTCGGAATCCTGTTAAAATGCTGATCTTATCAGGAGAGCTGGGTAGGAACAAGCTTCTGCATTTCTCATTTCTAAGAGACTCCACGTGGTGTCTGTACCGCTAGGCGCTGTCTTGCTACCTCATTTTGAGTATCAAGACCATGCTTCCTCCTTCACATCAGTTTTCTGTTACCATTTTGATGGGAACACTTAAAACATCTTCACTTTTTAAAAAAGAAGGCCTTTTATATTTAAGGAGTTGGAGGCAAATATTTCCTTGAGTAGGTCTGCAATTTCTTTGACTGGAATAACAATTTGCATGTCAGAAATGCACCCAACTGAATTCTGGTCTTCAAGGAGTTCAAAATTAAGCATCATCTAATAGGAGATAACATCTTTTAAAATCAGCCAGGGGTCAATGACTAAATAGGGCAAAGACAGTGGTTAAAACATGGATTCTGAAGTCAAAGGAACCTGGGTTCAGATTCCAGCTCTGTCACTCACTCTTAATCTCTTCCTAAGCCTCAGTTTTCTAAAGTGTAAAATGGCAGCAAATAAGAATATTTGTTCATTTATTGAAAAATGTACATTCGAAGGCCATGTGATGCCGGGCACTGACATTCAGTGAACAGCGTGGCCAAGGTTCCTGCTGCCAAGAAGGTTACCTGTGCCTGCCTTACCACATCTTTGCAGGAATAAAAGGGATACAGCATAGAAACTGCTTAGCATAGGGTCTAACGTGTGAGGGCTCAGTAAATGTTAGTCATTATTTTATATTTCTTCTGAAATCTTCGCTGTTTTAATGTGCAATTAGCACATACTGTTTTGATGTGTTGATAGCCCCAATAAGGACAGGAGCCATTGATTAAATATACTAATCATAGTTTTGGATCCAGAATAGAGTTTACAGGCACATTATGTGAAATGCCCGGGAGCAGAGCGCTAAGCCATCATTATTGAGAAATGAGTGGACTTTAGTTTTTAGTTTTATGGTCAATTTTTGGTCAAAGGCTGTATGTTGCTCAAATGTTTCTAATAGCACTGATGAGTATGTCTGTAAACGTGATCAGTAAATTCCAGTGACAGCAATAGTGCAAAAATGTTTAACATGTCCTTAAATACAAATTTGATAAAAGCTTTGCATATCAATTAGCTTAGTAGTTTCAGAAATGGCTCATTTAATTATGAAATAGTTTCCATTTTAAGCAGAGTTTCCTTTTTTACAGTTTTACAATTTTTGTTTAATTTTTATCCTCATCCAAGGACATGTTTATTTTTATATATTTATTTTTGTTGATTATAGAGAGAGGAAGGGAGATGGAGAGAGAGACAGAAACATCAATGATGAGAGAGAATCATCAATTGTCACACCCCCCTACAGGGACCAAACCCCACAACCTGGGCAGTGCCCTGACTGGAATCGAACCATGACCTCCTGGTTCATGCGTCAACCTCAAACACTGAGCCACCCTGGCTGAGGACCCAATGACATATTTAGAAAGAGGAAGGGAGAGAGAGAAACATCGATGGGAAAGAGAAACATCGATTGGTTGCCATCCATACACTCCCTGACTGGGGATCAAACCCACAGCCTAGGTATATGCCCTGACTGGGAATCAAACATGCAACCTTTCAGTGCATGGCACGATGCTCAATCAACTGAGCACTCTGGCTGGGCCTCTTTTTACATTTTTTAAGAGATATAGTTTTCAAGAGATACAGTTGGAAATACAAAATTTCTCTCAACTGCAAAACTTTAAATGTAGAGGACATAAAAGGAGATAGCTTTGCTAAAATAACCCCTAAAGATGGTTGAGTATAGGAAGGGCATAGGATTAAAATAAAAATTTCAGTATCTTCCTTTTGTATCAGACTTCAAGCAATCTGGATGATTTTCATAAGCCAGACTTCACATAGGTAGAACATAGAACTACCCGGTTATAACAAATGAAATTAAAAAGAACACTTTAAACCTCAAGTGACCCATTAGATTTGCCTTGGAATGATCATATATTGACCTAGCCCACCTACTCTCTCATTCTCCTAGACAATGATTTTATGCCTTTTCTTTTCTCCATAAGTGTAGCCTCTAGATAATGATGTTTCTTATTTCACTAAGACACCTGAAGCAATTAAAAGATAACTTGGATAAGCTTCCAACATATCTACTCACCTTACTTGCCATGTGTATGCACTCCTGTTTCCATGGAGATGTGTTCAAGATGCCATCAAAGGCTCACCCTGCCTTTTGTGTAGTAGATCCCCTCCCTCTTGACCGAATAAGAACACTGCTACAACAATTGGCCCCTCTCTTTCACCATAATTTCTTCCCTGTCTATTTGGATCATTCCTACCTTACCCCCGCCATTAACTTTGGGAACTCCTATCCTATCACTTGTCTTCTTGCTCCTTCCTCTTAAGCCATAATGACTTTTAAAGTCTAAAAATATATCTTCCACCTTTAAATGGAAATAAAGTGTTTCATGGATATGTAGTCATCTGTGCTCTTTCCTGTCCTCTAGCTCAGCCCTTAGACCTTAATTTTAACTTGTAGAGTAACCTCCTCATTCTCAGGCCTTGGTCATTTTTCACTTTTTATGCTCTTTCAAAGTTATTTCATAAAGCATCACTGCTGCAAATATGACCCATGAGCTATGATTCTGACATTCATATCTGCAGCCCAGTCCTCCCATCTGAGCTGCAGACACACACACACAAGTCCTGCTTGACATTTGTAGTTGAGGAACTAATAAACACCTTCAACATTTAAAACAAAACATCTAAGTTAGAATCCTTGATTTTTTCCCAGTCATCTCTACACAGTTACTCGAGCCAAAAATTAAGGAATCATCCTTTATTTCTTTTTGTTATTCACTCTGAAATGTATCCGTCAACAAGTCTTGATTCTGCACAAAAATATCTTCTCAAGTCTGTCTGCCTCTCTCATCGCCATATCTGTGCCAAGACCTTGAGGGCAACCACTTTTCAGAGAGGGGCAGAATGTATCAGTGTCATTTACCCTTGCTTTATTTTCATTTAATTTCCTTTTGTGAGCAACAAAGAGCAACCTTGCAGAAAGAAGTTTTGAAATGCTGTTCTAAGATTTATAAGTTGGGCAGCAACGACTTTGGGAAAAATAAGAGGAAGAGTTTCAATCTGAAGTCTATTTAAAATGATCTTAGAATCCCTGTAAAGTTAATGTATAAATAGGCATGGCTCAGTGTTTGAGTTTCGCCCTATGAACCAGGAGGTCACAGCTTATGCCCAGGTGGTGGGCTCGATCCCCAGTGTGGGGCATACAGAAGGCAGCCAATTAATGATTCTTTCTCATCATTGATGTTTCTATCTACCACTCCCCCTTCCTTACTCTCTGAAATCAATAAAGATATATTTGAACAAAAAAGGAATAAAATAAATGTCTAGTTCCAGAATTATTGTGTGAGGACTTTTGAAAAAAATTTCATTATAGTCATTTATTGCTAACCTCAATGGAATATTTCCCATTTATGTAGTTTTAAAAAATAATTTTATTTCTTCCAATTAATTTCCCAAGTAATTTCTAACTATCTTAGTGTTTTGTATAGCTTTATACCATAAACAAATAGGAGCAATAGATTTTTAAAGGAATTCACTGTGGCTTAGAAAAAGCTTTGAAATAATATTGTAAATTGAGTTTGAGGAAAATATGTGACACATCCTTAGATCCATTGCTTAACATTGTTAATATGTGAGTTTTATTGTAATTAAAATATTGACTTAAATATTTTAAAGAAAAGAACTAGATGATATGATTCTCTTTTTTAATTTTTACCATGTGAGTCATTATAGTCTGGGATTTTTAAACAGGTCGGAGTTAGATCACATTTGCCTCTATCTGGATGAGTCTGGGCATCACTACAATTACCCACATTCATTGGCTCCCACCTATTGGTGAAACTGCCAAGGGCTCATTTTACTTCCTTTACATTGGTTCTGAATCTCCTCTGGCTGGAAGACTACCCTGGAAGCCAGTCAAAATAAGATTGAATTTATAGGTTTCCATGTAGAATAGAACCACCTGCTATTTCCACTGCTTTTAGAGCCTCTTTTTTATTATTTAATAATTCAATTAAAATTATGTACAAACATAATGCAAGATAATTTTATGTATACCTATCATTACTTCTCATATGTCATCTTATAAAGTGTATGTATGTGTGTGTAGGTGTAGAGGGTCAAATGGTGCTTGTGAGTGAGTTTAGTAAGCCAAATATTTGAAAGCTCAAACAAGTCTATCATGTCTAGGTTTCCCTTATGTTTTTCAACTCCGGCAGCTGTCAGTTCACAGATATGATTGCTTTATCTAAGCATCACAAACACTGCATTAGTATCTTCAGAAGATACACTGGGAAAGCTGCAGTTTCACTGCCCCAAATCAATTACTGCATTCTTAAACTTGAAGTGTATTTATTTGTGGGCACTGAGGCAGCCAGTGGGAGGGTATTGATTGGAGTACAATGCCATGTGTAGCAGGGGAGAAGGATGAAAAGTATTTTCTGCTTAATGGGTTGGTATTAAGTAGGTGGGGATGGCTTCTAATTAGCCAACGATTGCTGTGTTTCCCAGTTTCCCTCCTTTCCCTCCTCCAGTCGGTCACCAGCTGCCAACCTGCTCCCATTTTTTTTTTAATGTGGAGTTCATTGCTCACTGCAGTGAAAGCCTTTGTTTCGAAAGAGGGCTCCCGGGGTCTCAGCTGCCTGGGTACAGCTTGCTGCCTGTGATGAGTAGCAACTGTCAGTTTATTTTATCTCAACCTTTTCATCATTCTGCTGAAACTGGTCGACTGAAACCACCTGAGAGACCTGAGGATTCCTACCTACAAGTCATTAGCTAGGACCGCAGTCTCCCACCACAGAGCAGGCCAACTGAGCACTTCCTGCTGTACTGTCCACTTTAACCCATGTTTCGCCAGGAACACCTAAGAATTCTGTCCCTTTTTTTTGTTTTCGAAGCTGAGTGGATGGGAGCAACCTGCTCCCACGTGCAGACCATTGATGTGCAGACCATTGATGTGCGGGACATTGTTCCACCCACAACAAAAGTGAATGCGAAATTGGAAAACATTTTACAAAGTGACTTTAGGACATCAGATCTTAATCCCAATTCTTCACACACATCAAATGCATCAGATCGAAGCGGATTTTGCAGGCATGTGATCAATAATATAGCTGCTTCCTGTTTCCTTTTAGAACTAAGAAAAATTTCCCCACTCTTTAACAATACATTGAAAACCTATTTTAGAGAAACCATCTAATCTGTTGTATTCAGAATGTATCAAAAACAGAATGGCATGCTGAGAAAATTCTGAGGAAAATGTTTAGTAAAAGTCAGGGCCATGCAAATCTACTGAAAAGTGAGGCCGTCATGTAACACCTAGAATCATGGAGTTGTGACTATGTGACTTTTAACTGTGCTTCAACTTGGGTATTTGGCTTCTTGGGGAAGTGAAATTCTGGAAACATTTAGGAGGAGAAAGGAAAGGTAACTGAGCAGAAAAAAAATGTTAGTTCTGATAAATGACGTGAAGTAACAAATAAGAATCGGGAGTAGGAAGGAAGAGTTCAAGGACTTTCACTTGATTTAAAAATAGATATTTAACAGGAATGAAAGGAATCAATGTACTGATTTAGAGTGCTTTCCATATTTCATGTGAATTTATAATATTAAGAAATGTTATACAAACATCCACTAAATGGCTTTACATATACATGCTTATATATTGATAAATCTATATTTTATATATTGATAAACATGTATACATTATATATAGCAAAATATATAAATATATATAATATATAAGTATATAATATATAAATGTATAGAATATATGTAATAAAAATCTAACCTTGCATTATCACCTTAAAATATTGAAAAATTTATGAGTAGTTCTCACACATAAGAATCACCTGGTGAGCCTGTTAAAAACAGATTCTCAAGCCCTAGTCTCAGGAGATTCTGATTCGATGAATCTGTGGTAATGCATCTATAACCACCTCTCTGATCACCACCAATCGGGTAGTTTTAATGCAGATGGTCCTTTAGTTGCACCCTTGAGAAACTGCCTGAAGTTTATTGTGAAGTTTAGTTTTCCACAGGGTATCTTAAAATACTTGTATCAGGATAGAAAATGAAACGGTATATTCCGAGTCACCAGAGAACAATTCTAATTTCAATTTTTTTCCTTATAAGGCCCTTTTATTTATAATTTCTTTAAAATTAAAAAAATGAAATAGATCAGACTACACTAGAAAAACACCAGCCTGCTTCACATATTGTATATATTTTTTTTTTGTCAAACTCTTGATTCAACTATGAATTCTGTCACCAGGTAAAATATATATATTTTTTTACACTGGAGGTTTTAGTTCAAGTCCACTGCTTTACAACTTGTTGTTCACCCAGCAGCCAAAGTGATCCTTCTAAAAAGTGTCCTATACTCAGACCGCAAGGACAATTTTCCATCATAATTGGAATATAAGCCAAAGTCATCACTATGGCCTGGAGGGCCTAAATGAACTGTCAGCTACTAAAAGTTCAATTTTTCCCTCTCCTCCTCCCTCGATTTACTCCCACCATATTGGTCTTCTCATTGTTATCTGAACAAGCCTAGCTTTACCTGCATATCTTTTCCCCATCCTTGTAGATATTCACAGCTTGTTTGCTCATTTCAATCAGGTTTCTATGCAAACCATGCCTCTTCTGCATGGCTTCTCTGAAACTTCTGTTTAAAATAGCCCTCCCCAAAGGCAATCCCTTTCTGTTCTCCAACCCCTCTTTTTTTCTTCATAGCACTTGGCACTATTTCTAGTGGCTGCCTGTCAGCATCTAAACCTCCATTTCCATGCTTCAGAAATTATAATTCATGTAAGGCATTGAAAAGCCAGATACTTTTCCAGCTTCTCTTGCATCTGGGCAGAGTCATGTGAGCCAGGCTCCACCAATCAGCTGCATACATGCCAAAGTTTGCATCCAGAGCTGTGACTAGCTCAGCAGGTCTGTGCAGAATCCAACCTGGTGAGGTATGGCATCAGCAAGGACATTCTAATATTTTTCCTGACAAGAAATTAACTTGCTAATGTGAATGTGCTGCTTAATTTCTTTCTGGACATTTTTGCTCTTTTATGAACATGCCTTTAGTATATTGTCACATATGTTTTTATTCATAGAACAGGGCTGTTAATTCTTTTGTATCCTTGTTAACAGGTTTGTATAAATATTTACACGAATTTAAAAACAGTTATTGAATTATACTTTGTGAATATAGATTTTTACACTTATAGGTATTTAAAATTGCTTTAATTTTTAATATATGGCTTTATATTTCTCTGTCTTATTTAAAATTGTTATGCTTAAAAGAGTCAAGAAGAGAGTCTGAAGAAAGAGTAATAGAATTTATTGGTCTACTTATCTTTTACAAATTATATTTTCTTGGCAAGTACTGATAGTTACCCAGTAAGAAGCTAATATTCTTTAAAGGAAAATTCCTATGTTAGATATAGGAAGTGGCAGTATTATGCATAATTATCTATGCAATTACACTTGCACATGCTTGAACATTTTTAGCCAGGAATGCTTAATAACATTTGCATGGTTAAATGAGACAGCAGAAACAACTGGAAAGGCCTCAAGGCATGGTCATCTATTTAAGCATCCACTTGGATTTTCAACATAATTAGTCATATAATTGTGTGCCTAAACTTAGTAGATTCATGTAAGTAATTATAAATTATTAAAAAGCTGTGTGTATTTGCTCTCTATTTCCTGCCAATCAAATTACCAAAGAAAATACTATATTCATGTTTCATCATAGAAGTCTTCAGATAAAGTTATAATGTAAAGCCCTTATGAAGGTGAATGAATAAGTGAATCCATTCAGATGAGAGAGAGTTAATATAGCTACTTGGATATCCATATTTTAGGAAGAATTCCTTTGATCAAATCATAATACCAGTCTGTTAACCTGTCCCCACTAAGACTTTTATGAAAAATGTTTCACTTGCTTATGTTATAATCAATACAAAGAGCTTTTATATTTACTAATTTTGTTTTCAATTTTAATCTATACCTAAAGGTTGGACATACCATCTTCCTTCTGTGTAGTTTATTTCCTTCTTTTCATAATCTTATTAGTAGTTGTTGGCAAAAACTTGGACCAAATAGATCTAAACAGCAAAAATATTAACCTCAAAATATTATAATGGTCATTTGGATACAGATTGTTCTAATGTTTCTCACCAACCTCTTCTTGACTACTGATTTTGCAGCTTCATTTCATATTTCCACTGTTATTTTAATACCTAAGTTAAAAATATGTGGAGACTCAAGAAAAACTATGTATTCCTTCCCAGGAGCTTGTCTAATAAGCAAGACTAGAAGACCTTTGAAAGGATTGAATTAAAATTCTTTTGGTAACAATACAACCTACATTTTATTAGTTGTATTCTGCAATACAGCTGTATTACATCAACTAATAAAATGTATAGTCTTAATTCAGAAAAATCAGATACTGTATCTCACCAAAGGCTAAAATTAACCAGTTTTCTTCTTTCTCATTTTGGGTGCCCGATTCCATGTTAGAAGTCAATAAATGCAATCCCTTAGACCAGTGGTTCTCAACCTTCCTGATGCCGCGGCCCTTTAACACAGTTCCTCATGTTGTGGTGACCCCCAATTTCATTGGTACAAACTGAACATACTTAAAGCATAGTGATTAATCACAAAAACAATATGTAATTATATATGTATTTTCTGATGGTGTTAGGCAACCCCTGTGAAAGGGTCGTTTGACCCCCAAAGGAGTCGCGACCCACAGGTTGAGAACCGCTGCCTTAGAGGCATAGCACTTCAATGAGCTAACTAGTTTTCCCCATTGGTTTGACAAAATCCAACTTTGTTTACCTTAAGGGTATGATGAAAAAAACACATTTACTTACTCAGGTTTTTTGATTGAAGATTAGAATGCATTCAAAGGTAGAAAAAACAACCTAAGTACATTGTAGTGTTAAAGGATTTGGGGGTGATGAATATTGGCCAGTGTCTTTAATAATTATTTTATTGCAAGATTAGTTCAGAGGATTGAGGAAGTAAATGTGTTCAGGTGCATTAGAAGTGTTTCAAAGATTCACTTAGGAAGGTTAAGACACTGGTCAGGATGGACTGGCATAAAAATTAAGAAATATTCTATCTAGCATTTCTTCTGATCAGATTCTTGCTTAATATTTCCCATACTTTACTTATTGTACCATCCCCGGTGGCAAGAATCATCCATGAGAAGTGAAATATATATCCAGTGACTGCTAGCCAAGTCAGTCACATAATAAAGCATTATAAATAATTTCTAAAAGAATATGCATCATGAAAAGTGTTTATTTTTCTATTAATTATGCTAAAGAACCTAGACTATAAAAACATTCACTCTTGTCAGGGAGTTAAAGACACAGGGAGGACAGAGTAAAAAATATAAAGGAAAGTGAATTCTGGGACCATGAATATAATTTTTGATTGATGTTGTGGTTAAAAAAAAATGAAATTCATAATGATGAAAATACCAAGTGAGAGGTAATTAGAAAGAAAAACTCCCACACAATACCCTGGATTAGGGAAACTTTGGGAAGAATTAGAAGCCAAGAAAATGTGTTTCTTTACTAGGTTCATGTTTTAAGTACAGTATTAATGTCACTTTTTTGGGGGGAAAAATCATATGGATCAAGTATCACTACAATTGTCCTAACAGAGCCTTAAGAGCACAGTAACAATAAAGCAAGACTAGAAGACCTTTGCGCCCTACCAATTAGGGGGCAAAATGGTAGAAAGTATTTTAGTTAAATTGGCACACTGTTTAGAATCCATGATCATAGGTAAAATGATGTAGCTAGAAGCGAGGTAAGACCCTCACTGGGAATAAAATTAATATAAACAGGTGACAACAGGGTTCTGCCAGACCTTCCAACCCTCGCCTTCTACTGGAACAGCACCAGCTATGCTTGCACCAACCACCAAGCTTTTCATAAGCTTTTCAAATGAGCAATTGCAGAAATTGAAATTAAACCAGATTAGAGAAACTCAGCTACATTTTTCTTGGTGAGTTCAGTGTACATTGGAAAGTTAAAACTGGTAACACCATCAGCTACCAAGAACTGTGAGCAGAATCTAAAAGAAGTACAGTTTTTGTTTGAGCAATCAAGAATTCTCTTTTATTGAACCACGGCAGCAGATAGAGAAGGAGGCTCTCAGAGAGGGGAAAAAAAAGAAAAAAAGATCTTTCAACCCGAGGGATCTAGAGCTACATTATTATTTCCCAATGAAGTGAGCATTAGTTTTCTGAAGAATACTTGATTCCTAAGAAAGCCAAACTTGTCGCTTGTGTTGTAGAAAACATACGAAGATGGATGAACTGTATTTGAATGAGGAAATTTGAAATTCAGGCTCAAATTCTGCTGTCCTTTTTATTTAAGAATTTGGCTGCAATGAACTATTGATTTGTCTTTTTCAGCATGTCTCAGATTTGGAATTATTTTTTATCATTTGCAGAAGACATCCAATTCCCTAAGCTCTTTCTTGAAATGTATTCGAAGTACACTTTGATAACCTATCAACTTAAATTAGATTAATGGAAAAGATGCATATCTTTCTTAAGCTGTTTGACAGTAGCAGAGCACATATAAAGAATATATTTTAGCCTGGCCGGCTAAGTGGTTGAGCGTCGACCTATGAATCAGGAGGTCCCAGTTCAATTCCCAGTCAGGGCACATGCCCAGGGTGCAGGCTCGATCCCCAGTGTGGGGTGTGCAGGAAGCAGCTGATCAATGATTCTCTCTCATTGATGTCTCTTTCTCTCTCTGAAATCAATAAAAAAGTATATTTTTAAAAAAGAATATATTTTAATGTTTCATCTTCAACTTGTCTTAGCAAACTTGTTTTTTTGTGTGACTGGAAATGGATGAAAACACAAAGGCTCTCTGCCTCTAAAAAGTCACAGGCAGACTTGTAACACAGAAACACAGAGTTTCTGACTTGTCATACAGAGAAGCGGCTGCCAGTTTTCCCACCGGAGCTCCCACTGCTGCTATCCAGGGGGCTGTCGTCAAGAAGCCTGAAGCTCATGGAGTCAGGACAGCCTAAATGAAGCTGAGAGAAGAAACGACTCCGAAAATCACCGTGGCTCACCCCAATAGAGGGTTATTCTGTGCCCACAACAAGGCTGCTGCCGGTATGAATGACTTTCTAGAACAGGTGCTCTGCACCTGCACAGTGAGCGGTCCCGGCTGCCTCAATCTTGCGGCTCCAGAATTTTTAACGAGGCTTCCTCCCTGCTCACTGCAGCCGGGCAAGAACCAGTGGCAGGATCTCAGGTGGGCTCTCCTCTGCCGGAGCCCAGAAGTGCCTCTGGCACCTGGGCCAGGACTGGTCCCAGAGCCCTGGCCTGGTTTGCAGGGACTGAGAGGAGCCATCTCCCACGCGCCCAGAAGAGGGAAGAACCAGGTACTGGTAAGCATTTGTGAATTCGACCCCCTCCGCAGTGGTTCCCGAGCCCTCTAAGTACTACATGCACTAACTGAGTGTTTTTCTGATGAGAGGGACCTTAGCTTTCATCACTTTGTTTAATGGGAGCGTGATGTGTCACATAAAAATTCTGGTAAGGTTTTGATTTCATTTGTTCAAAAATAGGTATAGATTTATATTGCAAAGGAAAGATTTGGAATGCAGGAATAGCTTAGAGAATTGAATTTTAGGGTAGATTCCCAGACTTTAGAAGATCTTTGTGTTGGCCTCATTATTCCTAATGAGCGTGCCCAACAGTGCCTGAACGATTTCAATTGCACACTACATCACAACTGTCCTAAGTTTTGGTAATAGGCACTGTTCAAACATTTAAAAAAATCACAATTGCTCTGAATAGGTTAAAGACTTTCAGCCATTCACAGTATGGTGTGAATCAGTTCACTCAGTGATTTCTTCCTAACAGTGGTCAGAACTTCCAGCCTCTGAAGGGTAGGCATTCTAATTAGGAAAGAGGTTAAGTTGGGAGGAGGGAAGTAAATTTAGATCATGGGACATCTTTCAAATTCAGAGAGAATGTCAGATTCTGAGATACTGCCTAATGCTTGAAAACAAAATAAAAGGATTATTCAATAAAAAGTCCACAGTTCAGGCATTCCTTGAGCACTGTTATGTGCCAGGTGTTGCGGTAGCTGCTGGGGCTACAATATCGACCGCAGTGGCTACTCTGTGCTAGATCATGTGTCAGCACTACTTGGCACTTTATTGTTATTGTGCTC
>NW_006295491.1:5946389-6008120 GCF_000327345.1 Myotis davidii | reverse complement strand
AAGAAGCAACAACCAAAAAAACTCCCACCAGCAAAAAGTGACTTGAGAAATAGAAAAATTTATCTCACATTTAAAAAAAAAGGTGGTTAAATTACAGGACTAGTTACTTTAGCATGAAAGGGGCTCATTAAGGACCTACACTCCTTCCACGCTTTCTTGCTCCATCATCAGTTTGGTAGCTGGTGGCAAGTTGGCTAAAGCAGCTCTAGGCATCATATATTCGAGTGACATTTAAAGTCAGGAAAAAGGAAATTGCATCATCTTGTGTCCCTTTTTAAGAATGAATAAAACTTTCATTCCTCAGAAGATTTTCTTCTCTTATATCATTAATTAGAATTGTGTCACATATCCTCCCTACAGCTATCACTTGGCAAGTGTAATGAGGTCTTAGTGACTGGCTTACACTAGTTATGTAATATTCAGCCATTGGGGATGGGAAAAGGCCTGACCTCCCCCTACGGACATGTCACCTAGGGGAAAGAGAACAATCAGGATTCCCTTAGCAGGAAAGAAGTTGGGCAATGGCCACTGGGTCGGCAACCAAAAGGATCGTCAGGGCAACCTTGTGAGGTAGAAACTGTCATAGTCCCCTGGATATGAGGTAAAAAAAAAAAAGGTAAAGCTACCCAGGTTCACCATCTATGATGTGATAGAAGTGGGATTCAAAGTGATTGCTCACAATATCTGGGACTATGGTCCGAGAAGATGGCCCATCTGAAATATGCCTTTTCCAAACTCACAGCCTTATCTCTTTTGACGTTGGCTTAATCCTGTCATTGAGTTTGCCTAAAAAGCCTTAAAGAAGTGTTTTTATAGAGCACAGCTAAGGAACTTGGAAGTAATTCTGTACAAGGTTAAATATAATGATTCCTCTCATTAACCTTTACTTTTTTCCTCACTCCCTCACTATAAGTTAATATATTTGTAATATTATGGCAAAAACAATGTAAAGGAATTTTTATATAGGGTTTTCTAGAAATCATGTTTGGGACTTATTTATTTATGTACTAGAGGCCCGGTGCACAAAATTCGTGCATGGGGGTGTATCCCTCAGCCTGGCCTGCACCCTCTCCAATCCGGAACCCCTCGGGGAATGTCTGACTGCTGGTTTAGGCCCGATTCCACCACTGGCTCCTAACCACTCACCTGCCTGCCTGCCTAATGCCCCCAACTGCCCTCCTCTGCCAGCCTGGTCACCCCCAACTGCCCTCCCTGCCAGTCTGATCTCACCCCTAACTGCTCTCCACTACCAGCCTGATCACCCCTAACTGCTTCTTCCTTGGCCCCTACCACCATGGCTTTGTCCAGAAGGAAGTTGGACATCCAGAAGATGGCCAGTGGACTCGGTCTAATTAGCATATTACCCTTTTATTAGTATAGATTAATTCATTCATTTTAATCCTCACCCAAGGATATGTTTGAGAGAGAGAGAGGAAGGGAGACAGAGATAGAGATAGATAGATAGATAGATAGATAGATAGATAGATAGATAGATAGATAGCTAGCTAGCTAGCTTTTGCTTCTGTGTCCCTGTCCCACATCTGGGTCTGTGATCTCCACAAGGCAAAATGAATTAGCTTTTCATTACCAAAAATTTCATGATTGTAGAGATAATAATTATAGTAAGGAAAATAAACTATAGTCTAGAGCAGTGATGGAGAACCTATGACACGCGTGTCAGAGGTGACATGCAAACTCATTTTTTGGTTGATTTTTCTTTGTTAAATGGCATTTAAATATATAAAATAAATATCAAAAATATAAGTCTTTGTTTTACTATGGTTGCAAATATCAAAAAATTTCTATATGTGACACGGCACCAGAGTTAAGTTAGGGTTTTTCAAAATGCCTCAAAAGGTTCACCATCACTGGTCTAGAGAAATCAACAGAAATTCACAGGCCCTTAAGGCTTCCAGAGCTAACTAATTTCTATTGCGTCAGGCTTGAAATATGTTATTAAACTGCAATAGATTTGAATTTCTTTTAAATTCTTAAATTTGGGAGAAGAATCTATTCTTATATAACTATTGGAAAGGGAAGGAGGAATATGAAACCATTCAAACTATACCTGGGAGTATTAGAATGGTATGAAGGTTCCTATATTTGCTGTGCTCCCTCTGAAGGGTACAAAGATAAGAGGATTGCTGATGAATGACTGCTGCATTTCATCCGGAGACCTGAGTGCTCTCACTGCTCTATTCCCTTAGGGGGTCATGTTCCTCTGCTTAAAAGAATATTGCCTGCTCTGTGAGCTAATGATTTGTTTGGAGGATGCGAGTCTCAGAGGTGAAGATAACTGCACAGCTTTTATAATGTATCTTTCAAATCTTTGATCTGCCTTTTTCTGAATACATGGGGCCCCTCTGTAGCAAGATTAAAGACGCCTTTTCTGACAAGAAGGACAACATTTGAAAACCTAAAAGCTGCTCAGACTTCCAAATAATATTTCTGCATTTTGTCAACCTCATACTTGGCGTTGTCCTGCTTTCACGCGATTGATTGCCTGGTAATCAGAATGTGGTGTTGGATCATAGGGTTGTTTTTCTCATATTTTCCAAGGAGGTGGAAACTATGAATCTTGTTTTTATTTTTATTTTTTTAAGTTTTTTAAAAAAATATATTTTATTGATTTTTTTTACAGAGAGGAAGGGAGAGAGATAGAGAGCTAGAAACATCGATGAGAGAGAAACATCGATCAGCTGCCTCCCGCACATCTCCTACTGGGGATGTGCCCGCAACCCAGGTACATGCCCTTGACCGCAATCGAACCTGGGACCTTTCAGTCCGCAGGCCGACGCTCTATCCACTGAGCCAAACCAGTTTCGGCTGAATCTTGTTTTTAAAAGTGGTTAGTGCAAACTAGTTTATGGCTAAGACATACATACTCATTGAATTTTCTTTAATTTGACAAATATTTACCTGCTAGCAAGCAGTTGTTAGACATGTGCCTTCTTTCGTAGGGAACGCCAAGAATCAGAACCTGTTTCCAAGAGGCTCAGATTCCCAATGGGAAGATAAGGCAATTAAAGAAATGGCCAGGATAGTATGCAAAATATGACAAAACGTGTTTGGGATTAATGAATGAGATTCAATGTGGGAACAGAGAGAAAAGATAACATTCAAGTGAGAGGGGAATCAGGGAAGACTTAGCATTTGAGAAGGTCCTTGCAGGATCAGTGAGATGTTTCTAGGGAGTGTTGGGGCTGGAAGTGAGGTGTCTGGGAGGAGGTGGGTAGCTGGAGAGAGAGGTGGTCAGAAAAGGTTGAGAAGCTTGTACTTAATTTATTGGCAGTAGGGAGCCAATGAAGGTTTTTAAGCAGAGCGAAGACAGAAGAATAATAGGAGTTGTGGTTAAGGAAATATTTTGGAAACATTGTGAAGTAGACTTTAAAGCAGGGGTGGGCAAACTTTTTGACTCGAGGGCCACAATGGGTTCTTAAACTGGACCAGAGGGCCGGAACAAAAGTACGGATGGAGTGTTTGTGTGAACTAATATAAATTCAAAGTAAACATCATTACATTAAAGGGTACAGTCTATTTTTTTTTTTTAGTTTTATTCATTTCAAATGGGCCGGATTCGGCCCGCGGGCCGTAGTTTGCCCACGGCTGCTTTAAAGTGTACTTTGAGCTAAAATATTCTTTGTAAACAAGCAATTGTGTTGATAATGTCATACAGGTTTTATTTCTATATAGAACAACTGCCCCTAAAAATGTTAAACACCCTAATAGCATGAGAATTAACTTATTTATATTTGAATCTGAATGATGATTATTTCTCACTTTTACAATGATGTCGCTCATCCATGCATAGATTTCTAATCTTGACCAAATGAATCAGGAAGGGGGTGTACTTTCTTAGCATTCTGGCGAATTTAATCATCTCTAACATATGAATAGCTGAGGTTTTACTCTCCGAATAATAGTTTCAAATGGATTTTTGTTCTATTCCCAAGTCCTTTAGAACACAATGCATTCTTACAAAAACTATGGAGATAAAATATTAAAAAATAGAAAAACAGCTTTATAGAGTAAAGAAAAGTAAAAAGATTTTTTAAAAGTCAAAAGCTGGATTATAGCAATTAGACACATGGCCTTGATCAAAAGCCGGTTTTGAGTATTTTTTTCATGATCATCGTGTGATGGCTAAAGTACATCCAAGGTAAACTTGAAAACATGAGTGACTCAACTTATTCTCTGCCAAACCTTTTATCAAAGCAAGTATTCTACTAGATGGATCGTACTTTCCCCACTTGATCTCCTGGGAAGGAAGAATGAGAAATGAAAGGGGAAGTAACTCTAAACTACAGAACGAACTCCCAAATATATGACAAGACAACATTCAGAAGTAAGCAAAATATGATCAAAAGTGGTTATCAGTAATTACCCATAGTTAACCATAAATATTTTGGGGCACTTGATTGCATTGAAATTCAACAAGCCTTCTGCTTTTAAAGACTTCCTCTTGTTTTTCCTTGCTGTGCATACATTTGGAACGAGACCATTCTTACTTCATAACTAGGGGTCAGACAGTGGTAATTGGTATTTTGCTAATATAAAGAGTCAATAAAATTCATTTGTGCCCAATTTACTGTTTATTCAATGGAGGAAATAAATATCAAGAGAGATTATTGTTTTATCTAAACAAGAAAAAAAAAGAGTTCAAAGGTGGAGATGCTGCTTCATATTACAAAATTTTTCCAAATGATTCCATTTGAGTTATCCCAAAATGTTTAAAATATATTGCTTTGAAAAGTTTGACTTGCAAACCAATAATCATGTAACCCAAGGTCTGTCACAGGCAGTACTGTTTAAAAACAAACAAACCCACCCTAACCTAAAATTCTTAACTGAGGACTAAAGCCTAGTCAAGTTGACAGGCAAAACTGACCCTCTCCCCTACCAAGTTACTTGTTTTAATGGACTATTTTGACTAATTGTCACCAGCAAACATATATAGAGGAAAAAAGTGGCATTGAGTGAAATTACTACCAAATATTGTTGAAGTTAATATTCAAATTTGAATTGACAAAAAATAGGAAAATTCACAACCATCAGAACAGTAAGAATTTAATATTAATCAGCATCTATATACACCTGTTCTTGACAATAAGGCACAACACTGAACATTTAAAAAAAACTTATTTCACAGTCTTCACAACTGATCACTACTTACTGTTGAATATTGAACATCATTGGCCTAAAAAAAAAAAAAGCTTGAGGATGGCCATTTATCAAGTTGAAGGCATCATTCCCATGATTTTATGCTTTCCTTAAAATTGAAGGTATAAGATAGCACAAAAGCACATAAAATATATTCACATAAAGAACAAATAAAATTGCCCATATAATTAAAATCACCAATGACTGAGTAAACCTTTACAAATGAAAATTACTTAGCCATTAAGAACGATGTAAAATCTAAAGTGTTTTTTGAAAAAAAAAACAACACAAAAAACCACACACACACAAAAAAAACCAATGCCTTACCAATAACTGGATCAGGTGAAATGTTACTTCTAGTCTCCTTCCATGAGAGCAGGGTGTTAAGGCTGGAGAGATCTGCAGCTTCTATATAATTGTTAATTGTCAGCATCATCTGATGAGCTTTTGCTATTCCGTAATGAACTTTGGTTTCATCCATCAGAGGCACATTTGTTAGCTCTGCTGTAGTGTCAAAAGCTTGCTGGAAGTATTCAGAAGCTTTGTTGTAGTGCCCCTAAAAATATAAGAGAAATGATTTTTTCTTAATTTTCAGTTTACCATTTCACATGTCTTACCACCTGGACAAGTACCACACTGTTCTTTCAACAGTTATAGCAGTTCATCTTCAGGAAGAAAGTGATGGCAAGCAGGGTCTCTGTTACAACAAGGTTTTCTTTAAACATCAGGATTACTAACGGTGCGATTCTTGAAGTTAATTCACTAAGGAAGCCGTATCTATCAGGTTGAACTATATGAAACATACGTGTTTTGGATTAAAAAAATATTTAAATATTTGGATTAAAAATATTAAAAAAATTTAAATATATAAAATAAAAACCATTTTATATGGTTTTACCTAATACATGATAGCAAAAAAGTTTGGAAAAGAATGAATCAATTCACATTGATATGGATGGTATTTTCTTACTTGTAGTACTGGATTTACCTAATGAAATATTTTTAACTAGCTTTAGCTATTAGACACAATACAAGATAATTTCCAGCCAAGCTGTTAAGCAATCATCAGTGAAGATAGATGTATGTGTCTGTTGATTTAGTATTTAGTCTTGTTCTACCACATGCACATGCAATTCTTGACTGCGATTAAAAGAAAAAAAAGATCTTGGTAGGACTAATACCACCTAAATGATCGTTTAAATGTCCATCTCTTCTCCAAGTTCTCTGCAACGTTTTAAATTACAAAAATTAAAGGTCTTTGTTGTTGTTCTTTTCTTTTTTGTTGTTGTTGTCATCCTCACCTCTCCTCCTAAAAGTTATTGCCCACAAATGAATAATGTTTCTCTAACTTTTATGAAGTATCAGGGCCAGGCCCAAGGACTTCATATATAGTATGTCATTAGCTTTCATAAGTCATCCTATGAGAAAATCTTATTTTACAAATGATGAAATTGAGTCTCAGAGAAAAGATTGTCTTCTGCTGCCCCCAAGTCTTCTGAAAATTCTCATTAAAAACTTCCTCAACGAAAGATCTTTTTAGAATTGAGCTATGTTTATAAAAACTCTAGGCAACAAGATTTCCTTTCTTTACTGACATAACACCTGGGCTCCGTTCTCCTCTTCCCTTCCCTGCCCTACCCTCACCTTACTCTCTATCGAATATACACAAAAACTTACATGCTTTCTCTTTCGAAAGGAAACACTTATAAGAGAGAATGTTTTGTTATGGCTTTGTGAGTCATTCTCTAACAATATTTTATGAAGGAATTAGAAATAAAAAAAACCCAGAGTAATAGCTTTATACTACACACCAGTTCAGGTAAAGTGCACAGTCAACTCTCCGTACCTCTGTGTAACTAGAGTTCAGAGAGCAGTCAAATTGACTGAATAAAGAAGCTGCTGGCAGGTGAGGAGGGGGAGAAAGAGGGCTTACGTGACAGTGATGAGCAGCACATATAACACTGTTACATGCCCACAAGGACAGTTTAGGTTTGCCAATTTAAACAAAATCCTTCCACATTATACAAATAATAATTTTTGTTTGCTGAGATGAGCAATTCTTTCTCTTATTTCAAAGTATAAAACATAGAATAATAGAATTTATATGAGAATAGGATTACTTAATTAGGAAACAAAACTATCAGATATGTATATGCCAATTAGTAAATTAGATGATTGAGAAACAACAGAAATATTGAATGTGAAAGTAAAATTCATTGAAATTATAGATTGTCCTGCTAGACATCAAAGATATAGGATAACATATATGATTAGACCAAATCTTTCTATTTCTAATGTGTTTTTTTTGTTTTGTTTTTAATTTCAGAGAGAGAAAGGGAGAGGGAGTGAGAGATAGAAACATCAATGATGAGAGAAAATCATTGATCAGTTGACTCTTGCACACCCACTACTGGGAATTGAGCCCACAACCTGACCAGGAATCAAACCATGATCTCCTGGTTCATAGGTTGAGGCTCAACCACTGAGCATCACCGGCCAGGCCAAATATTTCTATTTTTAAAAAGAGAAGTATAAATATCTAATTATTGTTCTATTTATAATTCTGAGCTTTAGCCTATTTATTGTTTTAGGTGAGAGGCTCAGGAAAATTAGGGACCAGGAATAATTAACATATAGTTGAATTTCCAGAAATTTTTTGGTATATTACTTCACTTATGTTAAAACAAACTCATTCATTCACCCATGTATTTATTGGCCATCTACTATATGCCAGCCCCATACCACACATTGGGAATTCAGCAATGGAACAAGTTTACAATCAGGAGGTGAGCTAGCTGTCAGTGTATTTATGTGCCTAAAATTTTTATTAGATCTTATTTAACAAGTGCTTTTTCTCCCTTAAAAATGGGAGCATTAAAATGAGGTTATCATTCTTTTTTAAGAAATTTTTTTGAAAGTATTACATATGTCCCCCTTCCTCCCCCACTGACTCCATCTAGCCCGCCCCCACCCCTCACCCCAGGCCTTCACCACTCTTGAGGTAATTATTCTTCCCTGAAATTGTGCCTAGCATTCAATCTTTAGACACACAACTGTCATAAAACTGGCATTAATGTAATTTCTCTAGTTTAAAACACTCTTAATAAAATACATTAATTCTCAGATGGAAGTGCTTTTATACATACCTTTTTGGAATGAGACATCATTAAGGTATATTATATTTCCAGAATTTTAATTCTTTAAGAGTTTAATATCTAAATTTAATCTATTCTCCAAAGGTTCTGTTTAACCTTGATAGTTCATTTCTGTTATCAGTTAATCCCTATCCTATTATAAAATTCAGAAGATTCTAGTAGTTAATCCTGGTAATCTTAAATATGAGTTTGAGAATATATAAATGAATTTATGCATTTCATGAATGCATCTTATTAGACAAGAACTTCATTTAATGTTATAAATATCACTGATAAGCACTTAGTGGACAATTTTAGGACAGGGTGTTGATGACATCATAGGCCTTGAAACAAAGCTTGTGTTATTACACTATAACATAGAATTTTCAAGCATGATTCTGATTCTTATTGGATCCTTTTTGGTGTCTAAAATGTTACTCTATCTTAAGCTCAGAACAAATGAGCATTTTCTCAGAAATAGGGAAGAATAATTTCGTACACATTTTCCCTACTATTTCCGTGTTGGAGCTATGATTGTTTTAACTATGTGATTAGTCTCTGATCTTATTAGGGAATGAGAAATCTCATGAAGTTATTTTCCCTAAAACATTCTCATTTGGACACTTTGTGTTAATTATATGTTTTCAATGAACAGTCAGTCCAGAAAAAGATCATCTGAGGAGGGCAGGATTGGTGGCCACTTTCAGGACTATGTAGTAAAAGGATTATTTTACTACATAAAAGAGAATTGATCTAAGATAAAGGATATTTTTAAGATATGTTAATTTTAATTATAATAACACTATACCAATGAGAGAAAACTCCAACATTTTTACAAACACAGTTTTGTACTGTGGCCTTATAATAATAATATTATTTCTTAGAAATTATTATTAGAATACATTATATATGAAACCAGAAAAGGTTTCATCATATGATAAGGGCCTTAAAAGGTAGACTGATGAGTACCATTAGATTTGCTTTTAAAGATTCACTACAAGTTTTCAAACTGCCAAAATATTGTACAAGAATAAAATATATAAGTTTAGGATTTCAGAAGTGAGAAAAGACTACTCTTCAGTTATATAAAATTGTTTATAAATTTATTGATTGATTCAGCAAACTAAATTTTTAGCTTGCCAACTCTGAGCCAGGTTCTCTGCTAGACACTGAAATAAAATAATAAACAAGGCAGATATGCTCTTTGTTCTCATTAAGCTTCCATTCCAGCCATATTAAACAACAATAGCAACAATAAAACATCACAAATAAGAAAACGGTAAGTGCTGCATGGAAAGCTAACATTAAAATGTGATCCGCATTTCACTAGTAATGGCCTCTTGAATGAGATACTTTTATTTTATACTTTTTTCTCGTCTTTCTCTCTTCTTTCCCATAACCAATCTGCTGGTAGGATTGCATATTTCCTTCAGAACTGCTCTTGGGACTGACTGTCCTTTCTTCTCCTGTGGGACCTAGCAGAGGCCTCACCGCTGGGTTAGTAAACGAGAATTTGGAGCAAGAGCCACCAATGTCAGTGTCAGCTGGTGAGAGCCAACTATTATAATGAAGTTCCTTTGAATTTAAATATTTTAATTGACCTTCACATCTGAAATTACTTAGGACCTGCACTGGCTGTGAAGATGGGCATCAAGGTTGGCAGCTTGTGGTGACTGTGCCTGACATGGCACTCAGGTCTTGGAGGAAGAGGAAAAAAAGAGATGGTTCTCTTTCCAGTCACTGCCCTGTGCATCAACTAAGTGCCGCAGTCCTGGGGTCATTCTGCACAATGTATGGGGGAAAGTGAGGATACAATGGGAATAGAATTTTAAAGCTACTTTTTCTTCCCCCATAAGCAAGAAACACATATACTCACTTTTTCATTGTAGATGTCACCAAGCATTGTACTTGCTTTCACAACATCTAGCTTTTGAAAATTGTTTCTTGCCAGTTTCACAAATTTCTTCAGGTATGTAATTGCTTCTACCATCTCTCCTTGGCTAGAATAAATAAAACAGGAAACTATTGGAGTATCATTTCACTTAATATCACAGTGAAGAGAAGATCTTCTGCATCTTTTGCTTTAGAAGGTTATCAGGATAGTGAAATTTAAAGTGAAAATACCAAGTTAAAAATACATGGCTTGATTTTGTTGGAATATATAGTAAGTTACAATGTAAACCTTTTAACCTTCATGCATGGCTGGTGGAAATGTAAACTGCTGCAGCTGTGTTGGAAAACAGCTGGTCAATTCCTCAGAAACTTTGACGTAGAGTTATCACATGACCCACCTATCCTACTCCTACATATATACCCAAGAGAAATGAGAATGTGTCCATACAAAAACTTGTACATGAATGTTCATTACAACATTGTTCTTCATAGCCAAGAAGTGGAAACAATCCAAATGTCTATGAATGGATAAACAAAATGTCATATATCTGTACAACGAGATATTATTTAGCCTCATTCGTATAAGAAGGAATGAAGTATTGATACATGCTATTATATGGATAAACATTGAAAACATACTAAATTAAAGAAGCCAGCCACAAATAGCCACATATTATATAATTCCATTTACATGAAATGTGCAGTAGGCAAATCCATAAGGACAGAAAGTGGGTTAGTGATAACCAGAGGCTGGGGAGAGGGGCATGGTGAGTGGCTGCTAAAGGGTGTAGGGCTTCTTTTCAGGGTGAGGAAAATGATCTCAAATTAAACTCTGTAAATATACTGAAAGTAACTGAACTGTAGACTTTAAAAGGCAAATTGCATGGTATATGAATTATAATGCAAGAAAGTTGGTTTTTTTTTCAATAAAACCTTTTAAAAGTTTATGAAAGGTGAATGGTAGTTTGTTTTTGTCAGCATCCCTCGGCAGTGAAGTCTCAGGCATCCCAGAAGTTACCTATACAGGTGTCATATACCGGTAAAATGCCCAGAAAGATATCATTTCTAGCAGAGTGCTTGGTATATACCAGCCATTCATATAGTTTTGAATGAAGCAATGGTAGAAAGTTTGAGATGGGAACCATTTATGCAGTAGACATGAAGGTCAAGCTTCCAGGTAAATTGTGAGAACCCCAGTCATGGGGTTGGATGTTTGAAGTTTATGACTGTAAACTCCTGTCTTCTGGATATTCCAGTAATATCAAGAAACCTAGAATGCTAGTTTCTGGGGAATATGGTTCCTGCTTTTAAAGAGTTTCCTGTCAATTTGGAGAGATAAATATATAAATTTGTGCATGGGATTAACTGTGACGGGTACGATGAACTGTGTATAGTGCTTTGACACTTGGAGCATATTCCCTTCAATATCCTCCTCACAAGAACACGTCTAGAGCTTATTGTGTAAATTTGATCGTAAAAGGCAGCCAAAGGATTTGGAGCCAACTCCAGGGAATACAATGGTGAACTCAAAGCACCTATATAAATTTGAAAAACTGTCATATGTTTGAATTTTGAAATGGATCACATGTTTAGTGTATATCGACTCAGGCTCCTTGCTCTGCTCCCGGGCCTCTTCATTCTGTGCCTTTCCTCAGGCCTTAACACACACGCTGGGAATCCTGGCCGTTAACATCCCATCTTTCTCCAAATGGTTCTCCCTCTACTGTCCAGAACTTCCAGCTGACCCGTTTTCTCATATTTTATCTTCCTGGGTATCTTACTGACATTAGAGACTCTACCCACCCAAAGTTGACTCTTTCCAGAGTTCTAAGACTGTCCTCCCCCTCCACTAGATGCTTACTATGGGCAATTTCACATGCTCTATGGCGTGCTCTAACTCCCATATGCACACATGGAAAATCTATATTTCTACCCCTCATTCTCCCCTGCCCCCAGACTGTATTTCCAAATGTCCAGATTTACTAACATGCAAAGGAACAGAATTTCCTCCAAGTGGTTATCTCCAAAGATGTCACCTAGTGATGAAGCTGATGGCATCTTGGAATCCCTCTTTAGGAAACATCTTCATAGTGTAGGTTTATTATAAAGCATTAATAAGTAATTTAATCAATTTTGTCCCCCAAATGGAGTTAGCCCTAGATATTATTATGTGTTTTGTTTTTTTTTAAATGTGACTCTAAATCCTTTGGCTGTTTGCAAATATCAAACCTACCTCTCAAACAAAGATGCACATCTATAGGGGTCATTCAAAAGAATATGCCAGCCCTGACTGGTTTGGCTCAGTGGATAGAGTGTTGGTCTGCGGACTCAAGGGTTCCAGGTTCGATTCCGGTCAAGGGCATGTACCTTGGTTGTGGGCTCATCCCCAGTGGGAGGTGTGCAGGAGGCGGCTGATCGATGTTTCTAACTCTCTATCCCTCCCCCTTCCTCTCTGTAAAAAATCAATAAAATATATTTTTTTAAAAAGAAAATGCCACAAGCATTTCAAAGGTGTGCAATTTATTATTATTGTTTTTATTTTTATAAATCTTGATTGTTGAAAGAATTCCATATGTCCCCCCCTTTTTTAAAAAACAGGTGGTAGCAGGATTAGAGGTATCAACTTGCATAACCTCCCAAGATTTGACAAGGACCACATGCATGTTCATAGATAAGCTTTAGTATGTTTATAAAAATCAGGTAAATTGCTTTAAAGTTGCAGAGTGCTATGGTGCATATTAGAAATATCTAGCCATGAATCCTAAGTTTGGCCTTTTAATTGAATAGCTTTGAACACATCTTCCTCGGCTCCACTTTTCTCATTTTAAAAGTGACCACAGAGTGTTGTGCGATGAAAAATTACATGCATGTATAGCCTGGCACACAGAGATTCATTAAATGACAGCTATTATTATTATTATTATTATTATTACCTCTCAGTGAAGTAAAAAGTTATCATACCCACAGTTCTCTGCTTGATAGAATCTACCACCAGCTGAGAAGAAAAGTCAAATTAGCTAGACATTACTTCCAGAAAATCTTTCATTATGAATGAAACACCATGGTTTGAGGGGACACTTTGGAAGACAGATAGGCAAATAAAGTCCTACTATTTTCTACGGGACATGTGTCAAAGATCTAACACTTTTTGTTTACTTGAGTATCAGGCACTATCAAATGCATTATTTTTTCCTTTCTTACTGGTAAGAGAATGGTTTACATATAAGAAATAGAATGGAATTTTACATTCCCAAAGTTAATATTGCCGTTTATGATTCAGTTCTCACCTTCTCATAACAAAATTATGAATAATCTTCTTCTCCATTTAGGCATGGCTCAATTCTCCAGAAAAAATTATGAGTTTTATGAGGATTATTTCAAATGCAGACATGAATTAAAATATAAAAAAAGGTATACTCATTGTTTTAATTTAAATATTTGCTTCATGGAAAAACAAAAATGATAGAGAACTCGAGTATAAAAATATAAATAAATATATTAAAAATTTTGAGCAAACTCATAAATTTCTAGAACTAAAAATATTTGATCAAATTGATGTTAATTCTCCAAGCTCTTTCTTGGATAGTAGTATTCAAGAAAAAAAATATGACATAAGAAAATAGAGACTTCTTTGCATATCACTTTAAAAGCTTAGGGGAAAAAATTATTGTTTTTATTTAGCTAAAATGGACTCACTGAAGCTTATTTATGTTAATGTTGCTAAAAGCTGATATATTTTTGATGGAAGTATATTTTGAATTAAATTTGGCCTGCTGAGGATTGTTAAATCACAACATATACAATCAAACAAAAAAAGCACAACAAGTTCAGTGTATAAGAAATACAAAATAGTATAAATAAAACTATTGCTGGGTGAGTCGAGTTGTTTTCCTCCCAAAGGAGCAACAGATCTCCAAAGCATTGAAAAGTATCTGGAACTTGCTCTAACAAATAATGCTACAGAAATAGCCTTCCCATTATAAATTATATGCTCCACTCAGTGAATACACAGTTCTATAGCCAGCAAAGCTGTTAATATAGCATCTGAAATATAAACATTATATGTTGCTTAAAGGATTTCTAAATTTAAAAGTTAGCCTTAGATTTAGAAGCCAGTCTTTCTTTAGAAGGGAAACAATAATTTTTTTTTTATCACAGAAATGCTAGGGATTACTTGAATGAGTTCAAGGACAAGGTTAAAATGTTAGACAAATATTAATTCCAGTTTTCTATATGCAGTGCACAGGTGCAACTTGAGCAGCATATTATATGGTATAATCATTAAATTCATTCAACCAGACCTTAGAGAGTTAAAAACATATATTCTGAGGAACAGGACTCCTCGGTCCAAAGAATGAGAATGAAACAGTGCAGAATATTTGTGTATCAAGGTGATTCCAGTTTCCAACTGGGAAAACAGGACTGTTAACACCCACATCCCCTGACAACTGTCCAATTATGTATATCACACTTGGCCTACTGTTTGCAGTAGAAGTAATCAATAAAGGATGTGGTTGAGTGAACATAGATTTTGGTTGAACCAATGCATGAAAACTTAATCATTTACTCAGAGAGAAGAAATCAAATAGAGCAGAGATGAAGCGGCCGCCGAGGGGTTTGTTGATTGTGCTACCAAGTTTGTGGGCCACAGATGAAAGCAATAAGGCAAATGGAATCAGTGACAGGAGAAAATGTAAAACGCTGCCCTTAATTTCATGAATTAATAGAAATGTTTTGATGTATTTTGGGGGGTCATTTTTAGGAGATTTCGCATCAAAGCCTGAATGTTCCATTTTAAAGAATATATGGAAATTACTAGGGCATGTCATTTCTCTCAAGCAAGAAGAAATTAATTTTCAGCTGTAACAGAAAGGTAATTTTCAAACTTGAAACTTTGTACTGATTGATTGAAAGATGTCCACTGTGGAAAGTTTTCTAGGAAATAACTGAACCCGAGTTTATAAGAAAATTTACAAGGGCTATGGAATAAACCCAGGCCAATTGTGACCAAGGTGACTTGAACAACTGTCATTTTTGTAATTTCCCCCCTATATAAGCCACCCTGATTATGTTGGAGAGTTGTGCCGTTTTAGTAAATGAGTTATTTCAGAAAATGAGGCCAAAAAATGCTGTAAGAAAAATTGAGGTTATTCCCCCTTCTCTATTTACTCAAATTGTCTGTCTACATATAATAATATTTACTTGGTAATTTCTCAACTCACTGTCTCTTTGTTTTATGGACTATAATTCTGGCTTTTATAGCTGTGTCATGGGCAATTGTTATGTTAGAATACTGACTCCTTTTTCCCCCCACTAGTATTTCAAGTAGGAAAAAAAGGACATTGTAAATGCCTATTTTCTGTTAGGCTGCTTAATGTTATTCAGACCAATAGCAAAAATAACAAACCCGGCTCATTATTAAAACCTGCATCAATGACTCTAATACCAGGGATAGTTCTAGCATTACCAACTGAGCAGCTCTACATTACCAAGTCCTCAGCCTGGAGGGAATGTCTGTGTTTTTCAGTTGAAATCACAGTATAAATTCTTATAACCATTTTAGAAGCTTCCAGCCTTAAAGCCTATTCACCCTTCATGCACGCTCAGCTGATGGCCTCAGACGCACACTTATCCCAGACATGGCTATCCTCTTCCATTTCCTTTAAAGAGATAAAATATGTTTATAGAGATAGGGCTTCCCATTAGTGAAGCCTGTGCAATTGCACAGGTTGGGAAAGAGATTTAGAGGTGATGCTAAGCTCCATATGCAGCTTGATTTATTCCTCAGCCGACACCACCATCATTTCCTCTATTTTTGTTGCACTCTATTTCTGCTAATTTGAGGACAGTTTAGGACTATGAAAGGGACATACATATATGTGTGTAAATGTGTGTGTGTGTGCGTGTGTGTGTGTGAATATGTGTCAAAAAACCACCAAGCCCTTGAAGCAAATTTTTTAAAAAGATCACAAAATTCATATCAAAATATTTCCAGTAAGTAGTGAGCTTGATTTACTAAGGCTTCTCAGATATTTTGGGTGCTGATGTTGCCTGTACAGAACTTTTGGTTTTGACACATCTACCCACCTCTCGAGTTATTTTGCACACACGGAGAAGAACATGCCAAGGCTTACACTCCCGGGAGCGCTCCTCCATGACCACCAGCAGCACTGCAGGTTTGGATTGGAAAGCTGTTGTGGACTTGGAACACTTTTGCCCTAAAACCTCACAAGAAGCATCTCCTATATTCTTGTGTGCTGCATGACATTATTAAATGTAAAGCCCAAAGAAATCATCAACAGCTTCATCTGCAATTTGGTTGATGAGAATTCTTACAGGTGGAATTAGTTTCATTTGGAATAAAAGTGAGCTAGGGAGAAGTCTTCCTGTCCATTATAGGTTTGCCCCAAGGCAGGTTGCTGGACTGTTGAGAATATTGGAATTGAATTGTCCCTATGACTACCCCAAACACACCCCACTTCATATGTCAAATCTTCCAAAGCAATATTCTTTTCCACACCTGCATCCCAAGTAATACTTAAGCAGTCAAATTAAAACATTAGATTGTCTGTTGTTGTTATTGCCAATATTTACGTATAATTGTTCAACTCCTGCCCAGCTTTTACTGTACAGACCAGAAATTCAAACCCTGGAGGGGAGACACTGAAATATCCCAATGAAACACTAGGCCAGTGATGGTGAACCTTTTGAGCTCAGCGTGTCAGCATTTTGAAAAACCCTAACTTAACTCTGGTGCCGTGGCACATAGAGAAATTTTTTGATATTTGCAACCATAGTAAAACAAAGACTTATATTTTTGATATTTATTTTATATATTTAAATGCCATTTAACAAAGAAAAATCAACCAAAAAAATGAGTTCGCCTGTCAGAGGTTCGCCATCACTGCACTAGGTGAACAGGTGAGAATTAGTTTAAGATAACCGCATGTCTCCAGAAGTTTCAAAAATAATTGTATTTTTGGAACCAAACACTTGTCTGTTCAATATGTTTACAAAAGAAAATATCTTCCCCTGGAGTTTTATCTCTCTAGTTATGTTGGGACACAATGTCATTTTGTAAAAATTATTTTATAAACACATTAACAGACACATTTATTTAAGTGTATGGGCTCAGGCCAGGTCTGCTACTACAAAGCAAGATAAATAATCCAGCCAGTTTTTACTGATTCTGGGCAGTGCTAACAGTAGGGCTAAATAATTTAATAATCAAATAGAGCTGGACAAAAGGGCATAGAGCTTATGTGTCCCACATAGGCACGAAATTGAATACATATGTATCTATTCTTTGTGTTCAAACATTTGCTTCTTTCCCGTTGTTATTTGTAAAGTAAAAGTGTAAGGGACAGCGGGGTTGCTCTTCCATGGTTGAGTCACTAATCTTTACCTGGAGGAACCATGACACTCATGTGGCTCTGCCTTCCGTGAGCAGACGTCCATTCTCTCCTTAGACATATGTCCATGTCCTTAACCATGCACCCAGTGATGACTGCCTTGCCTTTTATTTGGCATTTTGTAGGGCACCTTTTCGTTCATTGGTGTTGGATTTTAATATTTAATTAATTATTTATTTAGCACTTAAGGATTATTACATAATGATGACGTACTCTTACTTCCCTAGGCATATGATGTTTTCAATGACTTTTAAATAACAATTTTACCTTTTAAAACACCACCCTGTATATATTTACAAGTAAAATATAAATGAGAAGAAATTAAACTTGACACAATCTATACCTATATTATTACTACTATCATGATTATAAAGCTGTATCTTGTAAATAAGATAACATACCCAAAACCAAGGTCTTAACTTTGAAAACTTTTCTTACCAAATCTTAGACTACCTTGCCTTACATTATAATGCTAGTGGTGCTCCTATATGATGCAATGCTTAAATGGAGTGTACAACAGACACAGCGCAATGAGTGAAGGGCCACTCATATACTTTCCATGGAAAAATTTGTATCAGAGGTTTTTCATGTATACTTTCCTTAAACTTTCTGTTTTAAGTGAAATTTTGGGAATATTGTTTTTGCACCCAATTGTTTCTCCAGATCTGCTCTATGGAGAGATGTCTTAATGGAAGCAGCATGATTGAAGCATAAGTGGACAGTTTCCTCCAAGAGGAGATCTGGCAAGGCGCGATGAGCCACAGTGACTGAAGCGTACTATGTACTTCTATGCTCTCTGCTTTTTTAACCTGTGAGATGTGACCTGATTTTTCCCTTTCACTCAAGGTCATCACTAAATGTACAGAAAATAAAAAATAAAGTAATACAAAGGAGGAATAGACTGAGAAGACTTTAGACACATAGCTTGAAATACCACATTGGTTTAAAATAACTTATGATGAAAGGGTCACTTAAGAAGGGCACTGCTTAAAATTTAAGCAGGCAGTAATGGAAAGCGACAGACCTCAAACAATTTAAGTCTTTCACAGTTGAGTGAATTCACAGTGACAGGAAGACGAGGATGTGCTAACTTACCTCTGCAGGACTCTGGCTATGGCTTCATAGGCTCTCCCCAGGCTGAGGTCATCCTCCAGCTCCGTGGAGATCTCACCGTAAGTGTTGAGGTCCTAGCAGGAGGAGAAACATATGTGAAACGTACAGCACAGCCAGAGTGATTAAAATTAATAGTTGTTTTTAATGTTTCCATAAACTATTTTTTGTTTATTAAAAATTCATGTTGGTTTGGTTTATTTTTATCTATAGTATAACTTGTTTCACAGCATTCTCTTTAAGCCGTGACAGTGAGGTCTTACTTTCATGGTAATAATTCTTTTCCTGCACAATCCAAAATCGTCCAATTTATATAACTTAGGTGTGAATAAATAATTGAATGGCTTGCACCATTATTTTAAAATATGGGACTATTACCTAAGGTAATATAAAGCAGGTTATAATATTCTACTACGGGAGCTTAAATATCACTTTTCTTTCTATAAATAGCTGTTTGAAAAACATGAATTTAGGTGCCAGGCAATTTCTAAATCTATCATTTTATTAGATGCATTTCTCACAGTTTGTACACATATTCAGTATACACTAAAAGTATTTCTTACAAATGTACTTCATTACCAACAATCTCTTCAATAATCAAAAGATTATGGCTGCCACAGTCTAATGCATGATATTAATTTAATTTAATTTAACGCCGACATCATCTGTATGGTATCATTTTTCTTTTTATTCCTTTCCCCTTTCGATGGCCAAGAGAAGGAAAATACGTAAAACAAAGCCCCCATTCTTTCTTCTTCTTTCAGTGTTATTTGAACCAACCTATTACACACAGGAGGATACAGGAAATCTCCAAAGACCTCTATGGAAATCCTTTTTGTACATTTTCTAAGAAAGAATTAGTGAGAATCATTTGTCAGTGTTGGGAGAGTCGGTATGAGGGAGGACACCAAGATGAGCGTGGACCATGGCCTGAACTCGGAAGCTCAGATAATTAAGTATTAGAGGCAGTGTTGGTCTTCTTCTTTACTTCCTAAAAGTTAATAGTTGGGAAAAAAATTTAGAGAAGGCCATTGGGATACCTCATAAGATTTGGGTTTCCAAGTGAGTGCTTGGCAGATACTCATATTAAAACTTACTGATACATGCCGACCCAGTTTAATTCCCACTAAACCTGCAAAGTTCAAATGTTTAATTATCATTGTTAAGGCTTTTAATAAACCTGTATAAACCTGAGAATATTCTTCTCACTTGGTCTTGCATACTGACAACACCTAGACTTAGTTAGATATGCCTTGACATAGACCTTTCTGAATTAAGGGGAAGAACTCCAAAATTTTGTGAATTCATGAGGCCTGATTGAATCCAAGTATAAAAATTTAGAAAGCAACTTTCTAGTATCTTTTTTGGTCCATATATTTTTATTTGACATTCTAGAGCTTTAAGATTTACTATTATTTCAAAAATAGTTTGTTTTCAGCAAATATTGTTACCGTGTGCCAGGTGCTACATCATACCCATGGAAATCTCAACTAGTAGAGAGCATGCTTGCAGTCCTTGAGGCCTGATGCAATTGTGGGAATTAGTGATGACTGAAGACAGGTTTCTCCAGGGCTTACGGCGCTTACACTGTGCTACTCCCCCATGCCTCCGGCCACCAGAGGCCCTGAAGCAGTACAATAACATATGGGGGTGCCCAATTTTATTTCAGAGGTGGGACTCTTCAGTCCAAGGATAAGAGGGTAGGTGCCCAAGTAACTATAGGTAGATGCATCCATGTTGACAGCTCTCATCTCACACCAGTGTGCCATGCTTCCAGGGAACAGCAGGGCTCAAAACAGCTCAGTCTGGGGTTAGGTTTTGGCTTCAGACTTGATTCTATAGAAGCTTCTTCATAGAGCCAGACGTGGTATGGATGCTGGAATGAATACTAACCATAGAGTAAAAAGACTCGGTTCAAGTTCCAGTTCTTTCATGCTCAACATATGTGGGCCAGGAAGGCTCCCTAAACTTAATTTCCTCAGAAGTAAAAAAGAAAACCCACTTCTGAGAGCTGTTGTGAGGCTACCATAAGGTAATATAGAGTGCGACATTGTAAACCTTAGGACAGGGAGTCTCTGGGAATAACCAGCCATCGGTGAATGACTCCTGGTGAAACCTTTCTACCTCAAGGTAAAGACTCAAATTGTATCTGTGGTTTGAGAAAGTTCCTGTATCTCCTTTACCTACAAATAGGAAATACATAGTCAGTGGGAAGAACACAGGTCATCACTGGTCCAATAGGGAAACAGTCAATTACATGAAATCTATGTTGAGGACCTTGGTAAGTGCAGTAGAGGAGCTCATCTAAATCAAGGACAAGGACCCTGTTCCTCAGGAACATAGCACTATTGCGAGAAAGTAAAGTCAGGTGAAATCATAAGGAGAATTCAAGGCAAAACCCAGCAGATTGGTGAATTGTATAGTTCAACCTGAAGGGAGTAGAAAGGACAACGTTAAAATGAAAATTAAGAAAACCCATAAAAGTAAGTGGAAAGAGAAAGTGAGATTATGAATTCTGAAGAAAATAAAGATGTTTTATATTGCTCTCATAGTAAGCAACCTCAAGTGTCTTTTAAAGTCGGCAAGGTATAATTTAAATTTTAATAAATATTGATCAACTAGAATCCTTAGACAAAGACTAGAACCCCTTTTCAAAGAGTACTTCAAGTGATAAGCTACAGTGTGGAGATCTGAGGGATCCCCTGTACTTGATAGACTATCCCATGACACGCAATATGCTGGAAACAAGTCCAGGGCCTGGAAGATTAAAACCTAGCATCACAAATAGAAGAAGAAAGAAGAAAGAATCTCAGGTACAAAAAATTTTGTTAAATTGAATATTCATTATATATATTTAATTTTTATAGACAATGAACCTAATCAACCTTTATCAAAAGACAGAGGAAAACACTGATTAAGCATACTACAATGTAAATTTAAATGAACACCAAATTGTGCATGATAATGAGGTTGCCAAAATTGGAAAAGTCAGGTCACATACCTAATAAAAACTGAGTGCTACATGACCAGTAGATGAAATTGTTTCAATGATTTCAGTGAATAATGGAGATGAAGGTTTGACAGTGATTTCACTGCAATGAACTCTATCTTCCCACTAGAATGAAATTTATTTACTTGGAAAGATATTTTCAAATAAAATCCAAGTTCTTAAAATGAGATAATTTATATCAGTCACCTAAAAACAAAATTAATAGCAGCAGATATGAAAGTCAGGTATTTGTAAGTCACTGATACTAAAAAAGGTAACTACATGCTATTTTCATTTCCTCTCATTATCACTTTAAGAATTCTTAATAATGCTCAACCTTCAGGATTAATGTATTATACAAAGAACTCCTTTAGTACATTCCATTAGCTAAATAGATGTAACTGTAAGGTAGAATTATATATGTGTAAAATGTATCTATTATTTCAATTCAATTTCAATTACAGTTGACATTCAATATTATTTTTTACTAGAGGCCCGGTGCACGAATTTATGCATGAGTGGGGTCCCTTGGCCTGGCCAGAAATCAGGACTGATAGGTCTTGTCCAGTTAGGGTGGGGGGTGGGGGAGGGACCGTGGGAGATTGGCCAGCTGTGAGAGGTTGGATGTAGGAGTGTACTGACCACCAGGGGCAGCTCCTGCATTGAACATCTTCCCCCTGGTAGTCAGTGCATGTCATAGCGACCAGTCATAATGGTTGCTTGGGCTTTTATATATATATATATATGTATATTAGATATAACCCTGGTCTTAAAGATCTTACTATATAAGGCAATAAGACTTACAGACATTGAAATTGTATAGTGCTTTAAGTCTGCAGTAAGGACTAAAAATTTAGTCCAGGGACATTGACTTATTAAATACTGAATGGCTTCTATCTTCCAAGCTTCGATCTTGGTGCTAAGGACACATCAGAGAGTAATGCAAAATCCTTGCCCCCACACAGTCTACACTGTATTTAGATTATGAGGAGATGATTTGGAATGAAATAAATAAATAAGTGAATTTCAGCTAGTCATAGGAACATTGAAGAAAATACAACTGGGAAAGGCTTCACCTAGAAAGAGAAACTCAATCTGCATTTTAAACAAATGATAGGAGCTGGGTCAATAGTGAAGAGGGGCAGCTTGAGCAAAGGACTGGAGACAGAAATGAGTGATAAAATAAGGGGAAAAAAGCTTTACCGGGTACAGAGAAGCCACAATGTCCAATATAAAAGTTTCTTTGAAAGGTCATACATAGAATGTTTTGTCTAGTAACATGGACCAAGTAATCAAAGTTCTAATTGATGACATTAACTGACAGACTTTCCATGTGCAATTTAACTTTCTGATTACCAAGAAAGAATTTGGTTATTGTTCTAAAAGTAAGGCTGGTCATTCCATTTCATCCATTTATTCTACCTGCACATAAAAGTGGTCTTTTTCAGGACTTTTTTGTCTTTCTACTCTTGAGGCAGCTCAATGTGCTTGGTTAAAATGTGCCACATTCAAGATGCAGCAATTGGCTGCCTTGTTTCCCATGATTCCAAGTTTTCAAAATTTTATCTAGAGTTGTTCCCATGTCTAGGGAAAGGAGAGGAAATATTTTTCTTTCTCTCATGGCATAACCTAGAGCATGCACAACTCAAACTAATACTGATCGGTGGTGTGAAGTTTAAATGGGCCTTGTGCTCTGCCTGGTGTCTCTATCTACCATTGTCTCTGCAGGAAGCTAACCCAATCCATAGAAACTACTATGTAAATAAGTTCTTGCATCCAGTCCATTTGATGTGGAAATTTTGTAACACTTGTAGTGAACTCTAATCTTACCTTTACATCATATTTCTGCTATTTTTTCCTATATACAGTATATTCCTTCCTCCAGTTACCACCCTCCACCCCTCTGCTCTCTCTTAGTTATTTCAATATTTGAAATCAGTTGGGACTTTTACTCTGAGGGGATAGGCCAGGCTTTGGAAGGGCCTTATGGGATAATTAATCAAATCTCCCTCTGGGTGCTCCAATTTTCTCCAAATATCCTAAGCTTTCAAGTCAGGCAGGCCTACTAAGGAGCTGACATGTATCGAGTGACTCAATGCCTCAGGTATAAAATGGAAATGAATAAAGTCTACCTTGAAGGGAAGTTATGAATTTCCAATAAGATGAGGTGTTTAAAAGCACCCACTAAGGTCCTTTTACAAACAGTCCTCTGTGATGGTCCAGGTGGCACATGCACAAAAGCAGCCCTGACTCAGAGCGATCATTGCCCAAACTCCATAAGTTATTTTTTTATAAATCTAATGAGAAATTGAAAGGTAAAGAATAATAAGCCTGACATTTATATAAAAATGTGTGCATCTTTACCTATCCTTCCCCCCACCATTCCTACAAAAGTTTGAAACACAGTTATGTGTAGGAGACTTTTACAAGCTAAATAAGGGTACAAATGGAAAGCACGCATGATAAAAATAGAAGTATTTTTCATTTCATTAAAAAATCAACAGTACCACCCTGGCAGTGCGGTCTAATTGATTAGGCATTGTCCTGTGCGCCATAAGGATGCCAGTTCGATTCCTGATTTGATCCCCCATACGGGGTTTGCAGGAGGCAGCCAATCAATGTTTAGCTCTCTCATATTGATGTTTCGTTCCCTCTCCCTCTTGCTTCCTCTCTAAAATTCAATAAAAAAAACTAAAATAAAACAAAACAAAAAGTAAACCCACAGTACCCCCACTAAGGATTTGAATGAAGCAAATCCTTACTTTTCCCAATATCTAACCTGTCAGTTCTCAAATGGGGACAATTTTGTCCCCTGGAGATATCTGGCAATGACGAGAGACATTTTAGGTTGTCCTCACTGGGAGAGGTGCTCATGGCATCCAGGGAGTGAAAGCCAAGGATGCTACTCAATACCTCACAATTCACACGTAGCCCCTACAACAAAGATTTATCCAGTCGCAAAGGTGAATAGTGCTTTTATTGAGAAACCTTGTTCTCCTTGTGAGGCTAGCCACTCAGCTATTGGAGAGTTACGTGAGAAAACTATGGGCAGAGGTGACGCAAAATCTGTAACCTCTGCCTGCTGGCCAGGTTGTGTTTTGTGGGACAACACAAGTTGGTTCCCCTTCCCTGTGACAGTTCTTCCAATCCTGAAAGATGGCTGCTTTGCCACGTCAAAGCCCCCAGACTTTGCTCTGAAACAAGTGAGAACAAAGACCCAACCGTTTAGCTGCATTTGAACATTTTATTTGTAGTTTCGCCAGCAAGTCTAAGACTCCTAGAAGGGCTCAAATAAACCCACTTGGACAAAAATATGTCTGAAAAACCATAAAGGGGCATCCTTCAGATTTGTCTGTAAACAAGAAGTTATGCGTCCGTTGCCAGGAGTGCATTTTCTTAACCTCTTTCTTTCTTGTTCACATTGAAAAGCGGCACAATGCACATGTGGTTATACATCCCCTACACAAACTCCAAATTATGCCTTGTTGTAATGAAAGCTCCACACTGGGCTCAAGACAATGCATTACTTTGAGGAGAAAAAGGCAATGATACAGCTTCATTCTTGTGTGATAAGAAACGTAGAGATAAAAATCAAGTTGCCATCTTGAGCTTGAAATTGTTGTCAAATCTTATCGGAAATACATTTATTCTGATTCCTGGCAATCTAACCCCCGTTAGCCATTTCACAGTTGGTGAGCAGCAAGGATGTTTCTGCCTCATTTACAGTGTCTGAACCTGATTCAGACAATCACCTGCAACATTAGTCAAGAAATCGATGGCTAATGATTTCTGACAAGCACTGCAGTAACAGGGTGAGGACCAGACTGGGCAGCACCAGCAGTCAGAGCGTCTCCTGGAGCCAGCAGTAGGCAATGGTGGAAAGTGATAAAAACGAAGCAAACAGGGCTGGTCTCACATCACTTCAAGTCTCTTAAACACTTGGTGCACAGAGCAGGGCCCATCAGGGGGTTGAGGAGCTCCCCCCTGTCACTCACACAGTAGGGCCAATAGGGGAGTTGGTGCACCGCCCCCTGTCACGCACAGAGCAGGGCCGATCAGGGGGTTGGGAGGCCGCACCCTGTCACACACAGAGCCGCAGGGCGATCAGGGGGGTTGGGCGCTGCCCCCTGTCACGCTGATCCCGGTGCCAGAGGCCTCATGGCTCCGCTGATCCCGGTGCCGGGATCAGGGTGGGGGTCCCCACTGGGGTGCCTGGCCAGCCTGGGTGAGGGGCTGAGGGCTGTTTTCAGGCTGGGACTGAAGCTTTAGCTCGGAGGCTTGGCTCCAGCTCTGAGGCCTCAGCTGGTGAAAGCGGGTATCTGGTTTGTTTAGGTTCTATAATCTAAACTCTGTATCAACTCCAGCTCTGAGATCCCAGCTCCCTCAGAGCTGGTTTCTGGGTTTTTTTTTAGCTCTATATTTGTTACAATGTTTGAAACTGCAGGCTCAGAGGCCGGAAAGGCAGGTGGGAACGTTGCAGTCCTCCGTCACTGAAGCAAGCAAGCCTCATGTTAGTTTCAAGCTGCCTGGCTGCCGGCCGCCATCTTGGCTGACAGTTAATTTGCATATCTCACTGATTAGCCAATGGGAAGGGTAGCGGTCGTACGCCAATTACCATGTTTCTCTTTTATTAGTGTAGATGCAATGACCAGTGCTCTTCAAAATTAGCAAATTTTTCTTTTACAATCTGAAATTTTAAAGAATTTGATAAAAATTTAAGGTTATCCTTAAATTTCATAAACTGAATTAGAATTGCTAGTTAATTTCTCACATGCTAGGAGTTTGTATTGCATTTTCAAAAGGTATAAGGATAGTATTATACCTCAAAAACTTTCCAATAATCTTCTCTCACCTAAAACTCTCTACCCATCCATGTACAGATGATTCTCAAATTCCAAAATAATAAGATAAAATTCCACTTACAGTTAAAAATGAAAGTTTCCTAAATAATAAATTGGAATATATTGCTCAAAACTGCCACTTCCTAAGTTGGTGATACAGTTTTGTGCTGTGTTAATGAGGGACGTATTAATGAGGAATTTTTATTCTAATTCTCAGTTGTTATTTTTATACTATAAATCTAAAAGTGTGGAAATATTTATCCTGTACAGCCCAATCATAGTGTGAGTTATATTCTATAGCACCTTAAGAAGAAAAATTCTCTGCCCTTAAGCTCCTGTGAGAGAAATCCTTCGGAGGCTTTGTTTTATATGTTGCTAGGGGGACCTGGACCAAAGTGAGTCCAGTAATCTGTGAGGTGGCCTCATATAAAGTGTTCTGTTCAATGGGAGATTATAGTGATTATTTAGCCCAATCATGTTCTCTTAGGCAATCCAGACTCACTGAGAAGTTAGTGATGGCAGGAGTGAGAAGGTGCTCAGAGATAAGTGAACACCAAGACAGGGACCGAGTTGTGTCAATAGAGTGAATCAAACCGACGGCTGCTGCTGAGGGGATGAGAAAATTCAGCCCTTGTCTCCTAGGGTTCCTCCAGTTCCCCCAAATCTTTCGGTCTGGGAGGCCTGCTGATCCTGGGTATTCCTCGGATAGGGTCTCTCTCATTGCCACAGGAATCTTTACAATCAATTCCCTTACTTGCCGTAATCTGAAAGAATCTCCTTCTTATACCCAAAGAATAAAACTGAGAAGTACTGAGACATAAAAGGGTTCTCTGGAGCTAAAGTGGCAAGTAAATAACGTCAAGCCTTTTCCTCCTCTATGTTAATCAGTGAGAGACTATAGGTTGATTCTTTCCATGGCAACAGGCCAGTAGACACAGATTATATAAAGGGGTGGGGGTGGGGAGGAAGTTTGTGTATATTTTTAAGCTGAGAAATGATCAATCTCCACTTGGCTATGTTTACATGATGATAAGTGAGTGTGAACAATAATTCCATTATACCCATGATGACATTGAAAGTAATTTCGGTTCTCTGTTATTTATGGAGACCAAAGAGAGCGCTGGCAAAATGAATCAGATGATATGCCCACCAAATCTAATTTGACCAACTAGGTATTGTTACTCTCTTTTTAGGGCAGAAATGTCAACATCACTGTCCTGGTGGACTGTGTCATGCAGGCCTTCCACTCTCAGAAATGAGCTCCCTTCTCTCCATCTCCACATCCTTCTGCCCGCATTGGATTTCACACCCGACTCTTTCAGTGCTTGGGTACACACACACACACACACACACACACACACACACACATCACTTTTCTGTGCTTTTCTGTAGCACTTACCACAGCATTAATATATCTACTTATTAATATTTGTCTCCAATTAGATCATAAGTGCTGTAAAGACAGGAACCATTTCTGTTTTGTTCTCCATTATACCCCTAACTCCTAGTCTTATGTTAAAGTTGACAATTGTTGAATAAATATGGTAGAGCCTTTGCAAAGTACTGGTAATGAAGTACTTGCAGAAACATTAATGTGGGTTTCATGATATTTTATATGCTATATTATAGTAATTATATTATATATAACTATTTAATTGGCTTAAAGAAGAATAAGCTCTTACGTAAATTATTATATAAATAGAGGCCTGATGCACAAAATTCATGCAAGAGTTGGCCTTCCTTCCCCCGGCTGCCAGCACCGGCTTCCCTCTGGCACCCGGGACTTGGGCTTCCCTCCAGCCGCCGGCAGGCATCCAGGACCGGGGCTTCCCTCCAGCTGCTGGCAGGCACCCAGGACCCAGGCTTCCCTTGCAGCCCTGGCTTCGTCCAGAAGGTCCTCTGGAAGGACTCCGGAAGGACGTTCGGTCTAATTAGCATGTTATACTTTTATTATTATAGATATTAATATATTTACATAACATATTACACCTTATTATATATTTATATCATATTACATAATGTTTTACATTACATCTCCCTTTATTAAAAAATAACTTTATAACTATGGTAAATGGAAACTATATGAAAATTTTCAGTTAATAGCCAGTTCTGGAGAGTTCAAGTATCAGAAAACAAGCCAGATTCCCAAAGGAGGATTTAAATGATTTTTCAAAATAACATAGAACCCCTATGTAAATGTGTGCTTGTTTCATCTAGCCGCATTCTCTAATGAATGTGTTTCCCCATTATGAGTGCACGTGGCCTCATGCTCAGTGAGCACAGGAAGATCAGAGGCTGAAATCTTGTTAAGTAGCCATGGTATCTTGAGGAATAAATCTTCCAATCTGTGGAGGGAATACAAAATATCTTTTTCTCTTTCTTTTCATCTAGAATGATGACAGACTAATGTAGTTTCTACTTTGATAAGTAAGGAGTTAAGACAGAGAAGTAAACCGTGAAAAGTCACTAGCGTGGTGACAAGCCGAGTTCCTCGGCCTTCCCCAAAGTGGTCACTGTAGCAGCCTTCTTCCACTTGACCTCTGGACAACATGGTTTATGGGACCAAACCAATGAGTGGTTTCTATCAGTGAGTGACTTCCTCGATGGTTTTAATAAACACTAATATTGTGACTATTTCTCTATTTCTTCATGAACCAATTACCCCTAGGAGATTCGTCTTTCCCTTGGCAGGAGAGCCAGCTTCTACTCATAATCCTTTTTACTAGATTTCTCCCTCATTGAAGGCAGGCTTCCATAAAATTCCATTTTCTTTCCCCTTCTCAGAAATCCATGAGAGCCCTGAAAAACATTTGGAGCATATTCTCTCTGCACAATTTAATAACCTTTCTACCACAAGCCATTATTCTGGTAAACTCGGTAAACCCTGATTTAGATCCATGATGTAATGATTTCCTATCGGGCTATGCGAACACATTGAATCTTCCCCGAATGCTTGCATGCAGAGGAAGCTTTGTCTATTACCCTTTCACCGTGATAAAAGAGACAAGAAAGCAAGTTATGAGTCATTTCCATTCTGACAGATGAGACAATGAGTGGAAATGTGACGCCTGCCAAAAGCTTTTATCAAGTAGGTTATACCAGCTAGTAATACGTGTCAATAATGAGTGGCTGGAATCTTCGGGGAAACGGTGGCAATATGAAACGATTTCTGATACTTCTGATGGGGCTCTGCCACTCTTGGAATTCCCTGCCTTCCCAGTAGAGTTTTGGCCTGACAATAAACAACAGTTTAGTACTTTATCTAATCCCAGCCAGGAGGTGAGTCCAACAGCAAGCTTTTGCAGATGTTCACATCCAATAATCTATCCATAATTGATGAAACAGGGAGGTCAGATGTAATGGCTGCTACTGTTCCAGCAACAAATAAATGGTTATTGACAAAACAAGCCAGTGTGGCACAGAGCGCTGAGCGGTGACAGGCACGGGACGGATTCCTCAGTGAGCCGTGTGGCAGGAGGGCCATGCTGACACATGAGCAGATGGAGGCAACTTGGAAAGGAAAAGGGAGGTTGCTGAAGTGCGGAAAAAGATGGAGACAGGCTGAGGAGGAGAGGAAACTGAGGAGGAGAGGAAACTGAGGAGCAAGCCCCGGGGAAGGCTGCGGACTTGGGTAAGTATGAATGCATGAGCAGTTCAGAAATGCCTTGGAACGCGTGCACTGGGATCCAGATGTCTGCTTGCTTTCACCACTCACACAGCTGGCTGTCCAACCGGGCAGCCTGGGTGCCTCTGACACCAAAGTGGATGCGTGGAACCCTCGGTGCCCAGACCCTCCCACGGAGAGACATTCGTTGGTACTCCACTGAACACTGAGGCTTCCTTTTCTTCCCCCGTATATTAATAAAGATCTAGGAGACTCATATATGCAATTTTAAGATAAGCCAAAGATGCAAAATTGTGAAGCTAGAAAATTTCTCCAGACTGGGACTAATCCTGAAATACATGCAGCTTAAAATCAAATTTAATGCAAAGAAATGTGACTGAAAGGCAAAGTTTTTTTAAATAATAAAAAGTAGACACTGCACTCTATTCACCTCAACCTAGGCAAAGGATAAAATGAAGGCATTAATCGAGTTTACTTTTATTGACTGAATAAAATTCAAGATATTTGAACCTAAATAAACAATGAAATCTTATACTTCTGTTCTGGGGCTAAAAAATAATGTTTTCCCACAGTTTACTATGTAATATTATAAAATGAAGAATGGTAGAATGAAATGGTAGTTATTATTGCTATAGGTAATCATAAAGAGACTTGGGACACAGATGTTTTAAATATTAATATTCCTAAAATCACTTAAATCAATTTAACACTCTTTAGTGGTTTATTTAGAAGTGTGATTTATTCTCTACTTTGCAACCAATGCCTTTGATCAGCTCTGAAATAACGTATGAGCTGAAAATAAAAAGGCAAAACAAATTGCTGCTACCGTTCTTATAGTAAGCTTTAGGTTTTATAGCATAAAGTAGGAAATTATCTTTGGCGTTTTTAAATTATTACCAATACTTAGAAATGGAGATTATAGAGCCCAAAGGACTGGTGGAGATCATATCTGGAATCCCTTGCTGGTGGCCCTGCTTCCTGAGCTCAGCCATCCTCCCAGCCGGGGTCCCTTCATTGAGCAGTGTCGCCCTGCTCCAGTCCCCAGGACCACGCCTGTCCCCGACGTGCCGGGGTAGAAGCTTGGTATCACATCAGTGTGCGTGGATTATATTCTGATCTCAACCCCTGTTACGGTGACCTGGCTCTTACCATGTCTGTTTAGACCAAGCCCCCACCATGTGTCCTAGCCCTGTTCTCATGAGCTGTGTCCCAGTCTTGTTCTTCTTGATTGAATCTCTGTCTTGATACCTGATCTGATCCCTACTGATTGAAAGTCTGGAGACCTACCTTGCTGCCATCAATATGCTCACATTAGGAGTCCTGCTCCTGATCTCCAGCCTGTGGCTTTGTGCTTGTCACTTGCCTATGGTGGTTACTACCATGTATTGAGCAAAATCCACATGTGCAAGTATTTACATTTATGGTGCATTTAATCTTCACAATATTTCCATTGTACAAATGAGAAAAATGAAGTGCAGAGAGGTTGAGTGACTTGCTCCAGAACACACGGTCCTAGAGTTGGAGGAGGAGAAAGAACCTGAACTGGGCTTATTGGTTTGTGACTCCTGCTGCTGGATTACGGCAAGCATGTCTATGCTGACCTAGACCTTCACTCACAGTGTAATGCTTCACAGTTCCTGGAAGCCAGCCTCTAAACATCTACAGGAGCGCCTACTGCACACTGACACCTGCCAGTCTAGATGTTAACTTCATGTTTGCCCAGATACAGCTTTGCCTATTACCAGTTGCTATTTTTTCAGTCCGTGGCCTAATTATAATAGTCAATACTGAGTATTTATTCTGACATTCATCTGCCTACAATGACCCCATTTCCACTCAGGAGAAAACGCCTGGCTTCACAATGGCCAGCAAGGCTTCCAGGATCCCACCCCTTCTCTCCTTTTTTTTAAAAAAAATATATTTTTATTGATATTTTTACAGAGAGGAAGGGAGAGGGATAGAGAGTTGGAAACATCGATGAGAGAGAAACATCGATCAGCTGCCTCCTGCACACCTCCTACTGGGGATGTGCCCGCAACCCAGGTACATGCCCTTGACTGGACCTTTCAGTCTGCAGGCCAATGCTTTATCCACTGAGCCAAACCGGTTTAGGCCACCACCCCTTCCCTCTTTGACTCTGGCTCCTCCTGCTCCGCTCCCTTTTGCTCTTCCTCAGTCTTGCTGGCCCCAAGCTTCCCGGGGACACTGCTGCCATTGGGCTTTGGCCCTGACTATGGCCTCTGCTTGGAACATGTGTCCCTCACACATCTGCCTGGCTAACTTTCTCATCTGCTTCCAGTCTTTTCTCAAATGTCAAATTCTCAACCAGACCTTCTCTGATCACCTATTTAAAATCTTCACCCCACCACTTGCTTTGATGCTCCTGAAGCATTCCTCTGTTGTATTTTCTTCTTTTTTTCTAGAGTGCTTATTATTATCTAACATACTATCTCATTCACTTGTTTATTACATTTAATTTTCATTATCAGCTTTTTCCAATGGGATGGAACCTTCAGGACCACAGAGATCTCTGGTTTGCTATTGCTGATAAGCCAAGTGTCTAGAACAGGGCTTGGTAATAGGTGCTCCAAAACTATGTGCTGAATAAATAAGTCACAGATTATTCTTAAGACTACCCATCAACTACTTTAATTTTCACAACATCCCATGAGTAGGCATTAATATTTATTCTTATCTCTTTTTAAAGGTAAGGAAACAGGTACATAAAGATGAAGCTGTTGGCCAAGGTCATACAAGTGGTAAGGACATGAACCCAGGTCACCTGATTTCAGAGGCAGCACTCTTATCTGGCCCCTCCCACCTCAGTGCCAAGATAGGGCCTATCAATACCACCACATAGATGGGCTCAAGTTCTAGCTCCTTTTGGTACCACCTGTCCTACTGTCGACCAATATTACAACAATTGTGCCCTGCCACAATGTCGTTGAGGAAGCTGAACAAAGCTTAATGACTTATCCAGGCCAAAGAACTTGGTGACAAAACCAGAACCAGAACTGGAACCTAGGATGTCTGACTCCCAATTTGGTGGTCTTTTCTGGTACTTTCAAAATTAATTTGAAGATCATAGTGATTTGCCTGGGTAGTACTTTTCCATTCCCATGTAATCTATTAAAATAAACAATTAAAAAGTAATTTTGGCTTTGCAACATTGTAACAAATATTAATGTTCATTTACATAATATTTCAAAAGGAAATGTTTATTTTTGTAATATCTATGATATTATAAACATATAAAATGAACATAATAAATAGTCACTCTGCTGTAAGCTAATATAAGCTCATAGGGAAAATGAATATGTTTAATTAAATTTAGGGGAAATGTATAGTTAAATCATTTGCAGTACAATAATAAGGACCAATAAACCATTATCTCTTTACTGTTCTATTGGAATTTTTATCAACATACTATATTAATAAATAGCATCTTCATTTTACAAAGCAGGATGCTAAGAGATTTGTCTCTGATCTGGTAAGACAGTAGCGGTAGCAGGAATAACAATCCTTGCACTAATCCAGCAAATTATACTTTTACTGTTCTATAATGTTCACCAGTATTTATTGAGACAGTAGAGTATGCCAGATAGAGTTCCAAATACTTTCTTCATATTAATCTATTTAATCCTCAAAATTACCCATAAATTAGGTACTAGTATAATCCTTATGCTGTCAATAAGTAAACCAAGGCACAAGCGAGATTAAGTAAACCGTGGCACACAAGGTCACAGGATTAGAAACCAGGGGCCATGTTCTTAACCACTCTATTAACCCATGATAATGTTTAAGTCGGTAACAGAGAATTGAAATCTACGGGAAGGACCCTATTTCCCTTCCTCTACTTCATTTTACCCAAAAAATATAAGCATTCTGCCCTACCAGACTGTTCAACTTAAAATCAAACTAACAGTACTGTTTATGCATGTTTCCTTGCATTTCCTAATTGTTTCTGGCAGATAGTAAATTTGCATTGGGAGCAAGAAGAGACGGGTTACTTAATCTAAGTCTCGGTCTTCATCTGTGAAATGGGAGTGAGGGTAAGTAGAAAATACTAATAATATCTGCCTCTTAGGGTTCTTGTGAGTATTCATGGGACGAAACATGTAAATGATAAAGCTGGTACTGTTCTAGGCACATAGCACACAAAGACACACTGGTTGCTATTGTTGCTCCTGGTAATGATTCTCTATCAGTTAGGGCTCAGTTGATTTCACTGGACAAAGACCACCCCAATCTAATTTAGGCAAAAGGGTAAACTAGGGACTCAATGCCACTAGGAATTGCTCTCTCCATTTCTCATCTCGGTTTCTGTGTGTAAGCTTTATTTTCCCACGGTCCTTCATGGCTCTGGAGGCTCCAGGCCAACTTTCTCACCAAAGAGGACTGGCTCTGATTTGAAAAGACAAAATTACCAGGCAAGCAACCTGATTGGCTTAGCTTGTTTAGGGAACCTTTCCTAGAGATTGACTGGGGTGAGAAGTAGTGGTGGTGGGAGGCCTATAAATCCAAGGTTAAAGGGAAGACCACAGCCAGCCAAAGGCTGCTGTCTGCCCAACGGCTGGGCTCATGGTACGCTAGAATTGCTGGAGAATGAGTGTCCCTGGAAGCAGCTCTCAACCGATGAAGGATGGGAACTGGTGGGCAAATACCCCAGCTCCCTTGTCCCTTTACTGGGGTAATTGGCTGGTTTCTACACTGGCTCTCGGTGTCCAGCAGGACTGAGTTCCATTTTCCCACAGCAGTAACTCACCGGTGGAACCGCTCCCAGATAAACTACTTGTACTCAAAGCCGTATCTCGAAGGCTGCTACTGGAGAAACCCAAACCAAGACATCACGGTTGTTAGTCTAATAGTCCAAAACTTCACCTCTCATGGCCCACGCTTTTACAGAAACTCAAAGAATGCCTTATAAGCTTTGCAAAAAAAATATCTGAATATTGTTTTTAAGTAAGAACTGTAAAAACACATTAAGACTACAATGAAAAAGATTTTTGTGAGTAAGTTATACTGTTATTTACTTTGAAACTCTAACACAAGGATTGAGTTATTCACACTCTTTAGAGCAAGATACACGTTAATCATTGGTCAATAAGTTTTTATCAGTTGTTTTTAATAAATCTGTCTCCTTCATCCTTCCTCCCCAGTCTGCTCCCTTTCCCCTCTCTGATGTGTTGCCTAAGAGTTTCTCTGCAGTGTGGGACTGGCTTTCCATGGGTTAATCATCCTGAATCTCATGCATCCCTTCACTTTCTACACCAGCTTCCGCCTCTAACTGCACTTCCTGTTGTCTCACATCCTTGCTAAGCTTCCATACCTCTAAATTATGCTTTTATATAAAAGAATATTAATGTTCTCCTTTAAAATACTCACAAATAAAAACTGTTACCTACATTTATATAATCGACTCTTGATTATTCAGGAGCTGAACACCATTTTGTGGGTTGTTTGGTTTCTTTGTCACCTTCCTTCTCTTTATCATTGGCCATAATCATTATCATTTAGGGGAAAAGGAGGGTATATAGAGGACATTCATAGGACAAATGCAGATTTAATATAGAGCAAGTTCAGTTTATTAGTTATTGACTAAAATTTTATGTTTATTAAGTGAAACTGTGAAATTATTGGGTAAAATAGTGCTCTAAATACACAATTGAATACTAGGAGTGTAGCATTAATGTTATTTTAAAGTCTATTATATGTTATTTTTATTGAACACTAATTATACTGAACTATAGGCCCAGTGCACAAATTCGTGCACCAGTGGGGCTCCTGTGCCTAGCCTGTGGGATCAGGCCAAAAACGGCTCTCTGACATCTCCTGAGTGGTCCTGGATTGCGAGAGGGTGCAGGCCAGGCCGAGGGACCCTACTGGTGCATGATCAGGGCAGGGGAGGGATGTGGGAGATTGGCCAGCTGGAGAGGGAGTGTAGGAGGGCTACTGGGTGTGTCCAGCCCATCTCACTCAGTCCCAATTGACTGGACCCCAGCACCAAGCTCACCTACTGGTTGGAGCATCTTCCCGCTGGTGGATAGTGCACGTCATAGCAAGCAATTGAGCAGCCTTAGCATATCATTAGCATATTACACTTTGATTGGTTGAATGGCCGACCAGATGACTGGACACTTAGCATATTAGGCTTTTATTATATAGGATAAACTCTAATATCCATATAGCTGTTCACTGAAGATCAAGTAATTGTCTACACAGCAAATACATTTGAGAATATTTTGTATATTTTTAAGATGTTGAATTACATTTTTCTTTCTGAAGTGACCCCTATTGTGTGGTAGAAGAAAATATAATTTGGCTCAATCTGGAAGGACAAAGTAGGATCCACATACTATTGCTGTTTAACATGTGAGTCTTATAATCATCTCCAGGTTCTTGCCGGTGCGATGCCTCTTCTTTTTTTGCAGCCTCTATATCAACGTGCACTAACAGCTAAGCCGCTGCCTCTAGGTCTGTCACACAATTAGTCTTCTGATGAACTATGCAGGTCGCTTTATTGCTCCGGAGAACATTTTCTTGTGCGAGGCCTTGAACTTTAAGGAGTGTACATACATTATGTTCCATATGTCACTACTATGCCGTATAGTTGATTAGGTACTTAATTTTCAGCGTGTTGAAGTTTATCCTTTTAGGATGAACCAAATAAAAGTAACTATCCTTTTCTTTATTTTCTCTCAAAATGAGTATTGGGAATTTTTTGCACTATTTCTAAAAATGTGAATGACTGGAAATAAAATGTCAGCAGCTTTGTAAAGAGCTACTCCAGCAGCACTTTTTATAATGAATAATAATAATCATGAAGTTCTTGTTAAAGTGCTATTCTAGGTCTCAAAGGGATTCTTTCACATGTCAAAGAATCAATACATTTTACTACTAGAATATCAGTGTTTATATTAATTTAGGCCATGGACCCCTTTCTTTCCTGACATCAAATATCTCTTTATTTCCATTAAAGTCTGTCTATATCTTACAAATTTTTACATTACATATTACTATTTTAAAAGGACAGATTTTCATTTTTCTTGAGTTTTTTTCTGTAATTTGTTATCATTTAAATGACAAATACTATAATTTATATGACAAATACCATTAAGTATTCATCATTTCAAAAGAAAAATCCCTACACATGCTATTTTTCTAATCTGTAACACTGAAAAGAGAAGAATTAGAAAAATTAAACAGAAGAAAAAGGTATAACGAGAACTAAACTCAATTAATGAGGAAATTTTAAAATACACCACATTCAATTGACTAAAATTCTAGTCTACAATTTTTGCTCCAGAAATATATATCTAATTATTACTGGAAGGTTATCTGTTTTAACATTTTAGAAAGGTCATGACTTTAAATACAAAGACAGTAGTAGCAAATTATTAGTAAAACATTTTACATTTTAATAATCACCAAATTATTAAAACACATTTTTATGAACTACTTAAAATGTTATTTTCCAAGTAAGCCTACTTGTTCAAAAATGTATTAAATAATATTAGATATGGAATTCATGCCTATCCCATGCCTTAGATGATTGCTTTATAATTTTGAGTAATGTAATTTTATGCAGTTTGGAAATAAATCAATTTTTTAAAATTTGGAAATATGACTATTTTCTTCTTATATGGGTGTGTTTTCTAATCCTATAATCTTTCTTTTGCTGGTCAGCTAATGGATATTTTGAACATTTCCCTACTTAGCAAATGTTTGGAATGAAAAGGAAGTAAGTGCTAGTTGTGCACTGGTGGCAGGGTGTGTGGAAGGCGTATGATGCTAAAGGAAAGAGGTTGGTGTGGCAACAGTTGGGGGTAAATGGGTCTATAACAGCTGCTCCTTTTAGATTCTGGAGGAGACTGCCTGAGTGGGTCATAGGACACAAGAATGAGGCAGATGAATACTCTGGGGTGAAGTACAAAATGACTGCTGCGACCCCAAGCTTACACCTGAATCGTCTCCAGTGGAGTGGAGAGCCCTCTAACATGCGCCGGAAGCTGGGGTGAACTGCACAGCACAGGAGGCAGGCTGGCCGCGGCAGGACTGTCTGCATGTTTGGGGTAATGATAACCAGCGGTCTTCAGGGAGGAGGAGTCCACTGTTCCCTCTGTGCCCTCATCGGAGCCCCCCTCAGGCACTGAGGCCATTAAACAGGAGCAGAAGGGTCAATTTTAGGTACTGGTTTCTAACTGGCAAGTAAAGACAACTTCTATTGCATGAGAAGTGAATAGCTCTGATCTTTAAATAAATAAATAACCTAAATTCCTTTTTTGACATAAATCCTATTTTTTAAAAAGTATATTTTATTGATTTTTTACAGAGAGGAAGGGAGAGGGATAGAGAGTTAGAAATACCGATGAGAGAAACATCGATCAGCTGCCTCCTGCACACTCCCTACTGGGGATGTGCCCGCAACCAAGGTACATGCCCTTGACTGGAATCGAACCTGGGACCTTTCAGTCCGCAGGCCAACGCTCTATCCACTGAGCCAAACCAGTTAGGGCCATAAATCCTATTTTTTAACTGAGTTATAAATTTGGGGGCGAGAATAGGGATGTAAGGATACAAATGGCCTGCTGAAAAGAGCCACAATTTCTTTACCAGAGAGAGAAGAGAAGGCAGAAGGAGAGAGGGAGGGGAGAGGAGTGGTTAATATGTGAGTGGAATACAACGAGAAACTTTGGCATTTAGGGAGTGGCATGAAGAAACATACAGGCTTCAGATTATCCTAGAGAATGACAAATTGAAAAAAAATTTAAATGGTAGTGAGGATTTAAAAAAAATAATGTTGCCTTGAGTCAAGAATGTATCTCTTTTACTGTTCTCTGAAGACAAGGAAGTAGAAATTCAAATCGCTTTTCTTTCAGTGTGCTGGATTTTTTTCTTTAAATATGAAATACCAATTTATTCTGTTTGCATAATGGCTTCAGCAGCAGATAAAAGTCTCTGCTTATAAAAGGGGCCAAAAGGAAAACTTGTTTTATGAACATTACTGTGGAATCTACCAAAGCATCTGCATGTCAGCTAGATTATCTTTATATATATAAAAAGCCAAGTGACCAGCCGACTGGCCAGTAGATATGACACGCACTGACCAGCAAGAGGCAGGTGCTCAATGCAGGAGCAGCCGAGTGACAGCAACTTTGCAGAATGCCCTCTCATACTCCAGGACCCCTTGGGGGATGTCAGTTTCGGCCCAATCCCCACAGGCCAGGCCAAGGGACCCCACCTGCTGGAGGGACCCTGCTCACTCCACAGATGCCCTTTGAGACCCAGTGCTGCCCCAGGTGCAGCCGGCTGGGGAGGGACTGTGGGAGGTTGGCTCCAGGGTGTTTCCGGCCCGTCTTGCCCAGTCCTACCCTGCTGGCCACCTTCTAATTAATTTCCTTTCATTGTGCATGAATCTGTGCACCGGGCCTCCAGTCATTTGAATAAAGAGTCCACCAATATCAAGAATGGAGTGACTTTTAAGGGAGAAGGTAACATTCTAAATAGAGAAAGGAACTAAATGGGAATAGCTCCAATGATCATTTCCTCCACCTACATTACAAACAAATCATTCTTTGTTAGAGATGCCCTCATATAAAATGGTTTTATCTTTGTTTACATCTATTTAGTTGAAAAAATAAATAACATTTAATTACATTTACTTAGTGAGACCCCAAGAATATATCATTTTACAAATATGATCCATATACTTTATAAACAATCCATGACTTATTGGAATTAAATAGTCTAACGATAGGGTGTGTCCCCCAAAATGTATGCACACTTTAATGGCCAATAGCTCAATTTTGAAAATGAAATGTATGTTAATAAACAATGCCTTTATAATTATTCAACGTGTACGTATACATTTTTTGAGACATCCTATATTTGTTCTGATATGTTAATAAGATAATTTGCTACAAAATGCGGCTGCTGCTGAGGCTACAGACTTAGGGTAACCTTGTACGTACACTAACACCAATATTAGAAGCACTCTAAGCTATTATAAAGATGCTAACGTACGCAAAAAGAGAGCTGCTGTTTTGTATATGGAAAAATTAAATCATAGTACATATGATGAAATGAATGAAATATCAATATGATGAATTTTGCTTTCATAGTATAATTTTTTGGTAGGCTGCATTATTGCTAAATAACAGGAAGCAAATAATTCACTGAACATACTAAAGTTTGAGTAAATTTAAAGGTGGTGTTCCCAAAATTTTTAAGTGGAATAAAGGATTAGAGAGGAAGAAAATTCATGTATAAAAACCAAGTGCTAAGGGAGGACCTTCCTTTTTCTTAAAATAATTTCATGGTTTCAATATTTGACTGTGAAAGGTGGTCCAACTTTGCACAAGGCCTTAAATGTGACTTTTAATAAAATAAAGGGGTGGGCAAAAGCAGGTTTACAGCTGTGAGTATGTGAAACACAGTTTCTTCTTGTATTATTATTCCCATATTAATTACTGCATTATTTATTATTAACCTACTTTTGCCTACCCCTAAGTTTTTCTCTCTAAAACCTTAGAACTTCATAAGATTTACCTTCTAAAATTCAGAATTTACTCTACATGGAGCATTTATAGGCCTAAATTGATGATGGCCAAAGGGGACGACTATTTCTTTTCTCAGCACCTGATATATGCAGGTAACATTCTCCTCTTTAAATGTCAGGGTCTCCATGACCTCATGCACAGGTTTATTAGAGTAACTGTCCTTTTCCTTCACCAAATACCTTTTCCTCATTACTTTAGGTACGTCAGCCCTAAAGAAATCCACTATTTGTTTTTAGGTTGGCTCTATTCTGTCACTGAGAAAAGAACTTTTTATCAGCCAGACTGTATTCATATATGCTTGCCAACATATTCTCATATTACATGTACTAATCATATATCAATAAATTAAAGCCTTTAAGTTAAGATAAATTAGAAAATTTTCAAAATCTCATCTGTTTGTGATCATCAGAACCTTCAATTAGAAATACTTACTTATGACAGGGTTCTCTAAGCCCAGTTTCTCAGAAAAATCATGTAAAAGTTTTTAAACAGATGAACAACATTATTGGAAGGGAGACATCTGTGAGAGGTGGAGATTGAATCTAGAGGCAAGATACTGAATACGTGAAAATGTTCTAAATTCTAAACTTAAATTACAGGTGAGAAAATAAAAACTGTATATGGCGTTGAGGAACACTAAAGCTAGACTGAATAAGAAGAGGGAAGGAAGTGCTAGATCTAACCACCAGCTGTCACTCTGGCTCCAGCACCACAAAGCTGCTTTCTTAGCATTCTGGCCCCCTTCACAGCCACACTGGACAGAAATGCTATCAGTGGTGTTGGTAATACTGCACAGGGAGGAGCGGAGCGTAGGGTAAAAGAAGATTTCAAAAAAAAACATTTTTATGTTGAATTTCTACTTCACGATTAGATAACTGGACAGATATCTAATCAATCAATCAATCAAGTAATCAATCCTATTTATGAACTGATCATGTGATTTTTTTTTTCCACAATATATTCACTAAAGAAGGAAGATATGTTGTGAGTTCCTAACAGGCATCTTGTAAACCAGAAACAATGCTGTCGGAAGGAGAGAGACTGCGGTTGGAAAGACACGCGGTAGTTTGCAAATAAATAATAATAGATCATTTATGTAACATGAAGAGCTCCCAGGTCCAGAAGCAAAAAGGGAAGGGGGAATCAAATGGTAGTCTGAAGCATTCCCTGTTATCCCTGAAAGGAAGCAGGGGGTAGTGGCTGAAGTCAGACACTAGAGAGGCTGAAAAGACATGGCCTTCAACCTGAGATCCAAGCAAGATGTCAGGTTTTGTGGGAACCTATTTTATATGAGTCCAACCACAGAAACCGGCTGCTCTCTGCCACCAGCCTGAACTGGGAGACCTCCCAGTTCACCCCCCAAATCTACTACTGCTCAGTGTCCATTCTCCACCCACCCAGACCCCAGCCCAACTTCCCAATCCTTGGTGGCTCCTTCTTGTCTTTGCTCTTGGCATCCTGTGTCCAGACTTGACAACAAAACCCACTTTTGGCCCTGCAGCTCTGCCTGTGGGTCTGACCCAAATCTTATGCTTGGTTCCCGCAAGGCCTCAGTTCTGGGTCAGCTGTTTTCCCAAAAGGCAGCAATATTCTGCCATGAGACCTGGGTTCCAAGACAGCCCCCAACTCTTACCAACTGCAAAGGCTGGACTTGTATGGTGAGTGCAGCAGTGAGCCCGAGGCCTGCAGTGCGGCCTGCCCGGTTTCCCAAAGCCTCTGCCCTGGCTGGGAACTCAATGACAAACATTAACTACCCTAACTAACCCACGTACTTGCCTAAGGGAGGGGGATGAGTTCTTATTGAAAATATCTGCAAGGAGCTCTCTTATTCCAGCCCAAAACCTGGGATGGGAGGCAGAGGAGTTGGCATATTTAAGTCTTTTAGACATGCCGAGTTCCCATGGCTTATCTTTGGTCAGATCATCTATTCCTGGTTTTCCTCCCACTTCCATGGACACTCTTGCTTAATCCCCTTTGTACCACCTTCACCCAGCTTGGCCCTAGGACTTTTTTTATCAATCACTGTTCACCTGCCCTAGGCAATCTCCTCTACTCCTCAGCTCTAGTTTGCTTAAAGTTACACATTTATCAGTGTGAAGTTTATACAGCATCTCCAATCTAGATTTCCTTTTGTGTCCAGACTCACATGTACTTCTGTCTATTTGATCTCTCCTTGGATATCTTAAAATGTCCTCAAATTCAATATTCAAAACAGAACTCTGCATTTCCCCCAAGGCTGGCGCCCTTCAGCATTCTCTGCCTCAGTGAATGAGCCCGGCATCTATCCAGCTCCACAGCCAGGAACCTAGGGTCCACCTGGACACCTCTATGTCCCTCGCCTTCCACATTTAGTCTATTCCCAAGTCTTTCAGAACTACTGTATCTACTTGTCACCACCTTCACCTCTACTAATGCCCAGAAACTGGTCAGGGTAAAAGTGCTAAAAGCTAATCATTATCAAAGGTTTATTATATACCAGGCAGGTGGTCTTAAAACTTTATGTGAATTATCTTTTCTAATCACTCTGTGTATTAGTTTCCTAATAACATTCATTACTAGACTATCCTACACTGGGCCGAGCCAGCTCAGTCAAGGGTTCAAAAGCCTGAGGGAGGGCGTCGAAAGGATGAAGAAATGACAGACAAAGAGAATAAGCTGGGTCTAGGTGGTTCTTCCTGTGCCTGGCTGAGGCCACAGAGAGAGAGAGACCCAGAGGCAAGCTGAACCTTTATTTTATAGCCAGAGGTAAACAAGGTAGTGGTCACCATAGTTACAATGTTCTTGTGAGTTTCACTTGTTTTGGCAGCACTTGCTACATCTCCCTCAGCCCATTAGCTTCCCAGATAAGATCTAGGGAGCATCATAAGGTCAAGCCTAATTATGTTAAGAGGACTGTGCCCTCTAAGCTGGGACTTGTCTGTGGCTTTGCCAACAGGTCAGTCCAAGGCTTAACCCTATAGCTGCGCCCTACACTACACCACTAGTGTTATCTTGCAAATTTATAGAACAGATCCAGTGCATGGCATGATGCCTGTATATACAGAGAGAAATGCCAATTTGTTCCACTTAGTTATGCATTTGTTGGTTGCTTCTTGTATGTGTCCTGACCGGGGACTGAACCTGCAACCTTGGAGTATCTGGATGATGCTCCAACCAACTGAGCTACCCACCAGGTTCTTTAGTAACATTTTTTATTACTTACTTTTTGCTGCCATTTAAACCCATTTTCTCTTGTCCTTGGTGATATGAGAATATAGACAGTTACATGATTCTGTATATTTAACTTTCATGTATACTTAAGCATTTAATGGTAATTGACTATGTACTACCTTTTATAAACAAAAACAATTTTTGTGCTTCCAGAATATTGCTATTGTGCGTTAGTGTCTATATATGTGTACACTGCTATAAGGTCCATATCTGTTAGACTTATAACAACATACAATAAAATAAAATATAATAAAACAAAAATTTAAAGTGGGAACACTTAAACATTTAGTTCAACTTACTTCTAATGCTGTGTCATGTTCTCCGGCAGCCAAGTGTGCTAAGCCCAAGTAATAGGAAGCTTCCCCTTCCATCTTCTTGTCATTTGCTAAAGTGAAAATACAGAAAATTATCGTGGCTTTAAAGAAATTTATTCATTACAACAAACAGAATATTTGCTTTGAAGACAGTAAACAGTTATAGCAAAGTATACACATTTATCAAAAATCTCTGAAATCTGTTTTCTGTTAAAAAAAAAAAAGTCTGTTCCTTCAAAATTTACCTGAATCACAGATGTTAAGGTGCATAAGTAATATAATCACGAGGAGTTATCCCCGACATGCACAGACCGGTATTATCATTTTGAAACTCATGTATAATTTCTATGCTGGTCCACTGTGTAAAGACCTATAGTCGTCCAGCATGGCTGCTACTACACACATCAAATAATCAGTTAAGAGAACCAACATTACATGATGCATACACAAACATGCATACACAAAACTGATATTGAGCTAAGTCTCTAACAGGGCAGATAATTAGCAAATTCAGGAATTATTTTTTATTAGGTTCAATTTAAAAGCTATTGGTTAAAACTTGGATGAGAGTGACCGAAAGAGTCATTTTTCTTTGTTTTTCATCTTCTTTTCACAAGGAATTAAACCTTTCTTATTTCTGTGTAATGCGCTTTATTCCAGGAATTATCAAATTCTCTTTTCCAAAAGTGGAATGCGTAAACATGCAACATGTGGTCCAATAATATATACATCATACCATCTCATAAACATAATTTACTCACATTTAATACACTAAATATAACATTTACATATGATATACTTATAAAAACCATTCAAGATGCTTAAACATGAAAAGAATACTATACTTCTACTTTGGGAGGTCATTGGCTTTCAGTGTCACCTAACTAACTCCTAGGTAATGCAAATGCTGACCGGTGCACCCTCACTTTTGATCTTTAGAACGTAAGTATCCTTAGATTTCTGAACTCTGCGTTCCCACCATGATGGATGTCAGCAGGAGCCAGCAATTCTCTGTGCTGCTTTCACGCTCAGCACTTCATGAGTGCATTATCCCTCACGAAGCGTGTCTCATTTGGAAGACTGCAAGAAAACAGGACTGCTAATGCCAGTGGCTGTATTTTTTTCTTCTCTAGCCATTACACCAATTGCAGAGAATTCTAAGATTTCCGTTCAGCATAGTGGATGGGACCGGTAGATCCAGTCTGGAATTTTAACTCTTAAAATTCACCTGGGCACTAACTTTTCCTCTAGAATAGGTTTATGAGTGATGGGATAGGAATGAGACTAGGGAGGAGAGGGAGGGGGCGGCAAAAGGAAGAGGCTGAGAAGGGATGTGGCCCTGGAATGATGAAAAGTTGGTTATATGTGACTTGCTGTGTTCAGTGGAGTAATTGTGTTAAACCACTAACCACATGATGCATTACTATCATTTGCATCTATTTTTTTTGTAAAGGGCATCCCAGCAAAGAGGAGGAGAGGAAGAACATCTACCCTGGTTGATAGATTTTGAGCAGTGATAGATCCTGATTTCTGGGCCCGAGGATGAGGCCCAGGATTTTAAAAAGATTCCCAGGTGATTCTAATGTGCAGCCAAGGTTGAGAACCACAGATTTTGAGGCAGCTAAATTAAACAGCTGGATCACATCAAATATTAGTTTTAAAATGGGATTTAAGCATAAAATTTTTTCCTCTTTACTAGTTCAGAAAAAGTTAAGATAAAGTGAAAGCAATGAAAGAATGGTGGGAAATGTCAGCGCTATTAAAGTTGAGTGACACATCTAGCAAAGGGAGAAATACTATTTATATTGTGTAGTTTGAGTGGGTTGAATTAATATTGGCTTTGCTCTCTAAATCAATAATCATTTATCTTAAAGAAAATACTGTTTTTATTTTCAAGATTCTTGATGGGAACCATTCTTTCTTTGTGAACGACTTTACAGTTTAGCATATGGGAACCTAAAGCAAAATACCTTTTCCTAATTGATATCATTGAAATTCCACATAACTTTCCAGGTAACTAAAGTCAGCTACTGCAATTGATCTAAGAGCTAACTATTTACATCACGGTTTACCCCTTTAGAGAAGATACTAGATCACCATTCATTCAAAAGTAGTTCATGCAGTGAAATACATCTTTCAAAGAGGGGGGGGGAGGGATGTTTTCCTATGGGTATTCCAACTAATATCATTAAAATACATAATAGAGACAATAAGCTGTTTACTTTTGCTCCTTAGAAAATTAAAATCACACCCAGGAAAATCAGTCTTGCTTATTCCAAATAAGCCATCTGTTATTCCAATAGAGAAAATATATCCACAAGCCAATAAAGTTCAGGGCAAGAGCATAATTTTTATCTTTTTTTCTTCATGAAAAGGCTACTCTAGTAATACATTACTATCCATAATAATAAAAGTATAATATGCAAATTGACCGAATGGCTGAACAGCAGAACGAACATCCAGACTACCATGCTATGACACCCACTGGTGCCAGGCCAGCCAAGGCGGGGTACAATGGGATTGGTTGGGGGCCCAGCCATTGCCCCATGATCACCCCATGGAGGGAGGCCCAGGCCACCGACCAGCGGGCTGTGGTGTATGGGCAGGGCTTCCTTCTGCGGGGTGATCAATCATGGGGCTCCCTGACTGTGAGAGGGCACAGGCTAGGCTGAGGGACCCCCCCTTCCAGTAAAGGAATTTCATGCACCGGACCACTAGTATGGTAATAAAATACCCTTGCATTTCACAAAGTAAAAGCTTGTGAGCATACTAGTATGTGCCACAATTTTTAAATACTTCATATGTATGCAAATGATACAGAATATCAGGGATCCCCTTTTGCAAAGGTGTTTCTACTGCTGTCATGTGAGTGAGTGTGAATCACCTGGGGAACTTGCTAACTGCAGATTCTGATGCAGGAGGTCCCAGGTGGGGCCCTGAGTTGCTGCTTTACTTACAAGCTTCCTGATGATGCTGACACTGCCAGCCCAAAGGCCACACTGTGGCAGGCAAGAGTCTACAATATATTAGAGTTCTATTGTCCTGTTACTCCTAATATTTATCAAATCTTCCCTATTACCTGACAATGGGGAATTTACAAACAATGAAAGGTCTATCAGATTATGAGAATAATAAGACCTTAAACACACACACACACACACACACACACACACACACACACACTAACTTTTGCAAATGACTGTACTTTCTCATTATGGGTTCATTGTTTTACAACACTCCTCCCAGTAGGTTGTAATTTTGGAGATAAAGCTTTCAAGAAACTAATGGATTTCTTGTTGTCAGCACTAAGGCTCCTCTGTTTTACAGTGAAATTTGAAAGGATATTGATGGCATTTGTCTTTGCATTTCATAGGAAATAATCACCCAAACACTTGACGATGCTTATACCTCTCTCGGGAGAAGCAGCGTCTGCCCATTAAAGGAAGCCATGCGAGAGTGTTCTTTCCACTTACCTTCTTTGGCTATTTCAGAAGCTTTTATTAGAATTCTGATGGCCTGTGTGTAATCTTTATTTTCCAGCATTTTGTCGGAGAGTAATCTGTACGTCCTCAGGAGACTCTCGCAGGCCAACAAGTTGAGAAAGCGGCCTGTCTCATCCTTCCACCTCCGCCCTTGCGTCAATTGATGGAACGCTTCATAATGCTCGGCAGCTTCCAGAAGCTTACCTGAAGAGTAAGAGCCATTCATAAATATAAACCACAGGCCAGAACATACTTTCAAAAATTTTGCGTACATCTTATGTTTTACTATTAAGGGGGTGGGGGAGAGCGTGAAATATATTCAAGGGTTTCTAAGACTTAAGCTGGAAAGGGAGCTGTCTCTGTGTGGACCTCAGATACAGCACTGATTCTGGTTGGACACTTGCTAGAGGGATGCACTTTGGTAGTAGAAACTGAATAGGATTACCGATGTTTAGAGAGAGTGTGAAAGTCCACTAATAATTATTAATCAGCATCACACTGGCTAACATTCATTTAACATTACATATGCAAAGCACGGAGTTATGTGCTTTATATGCATTTCTCAATCTTCAGAACAGTCACGTGGACTAGACTTATGATTCCATTTTACAGAAGAGAAAGTGAGGGTAAGAACTTTGCCCAAGACGGCACGTGTAGTAGTGGGTGCGTAGATACAGGCAGTCTGACTCCGGCGCCAGGCTCCGCACCACTGCCCTGCACTGCTCTCCCACCAGGCAGCATTCTTCATTCTCCAGACGGATGCTGGTATCTTGAGAAAGGATGCATCCATTAGAACTTTCAAATTCAAATATTATGGGCCTTCTCAAAGTTGACAGAACTTTCCAAGCAGGCATTTGTGTACATAATTCTGTTTAATTTTGAATAATCAAAATGTAACTTAACTGCCTTTCTGGATTACATTCTCCAATATAGTCCAACTATATCTTCTCAAAGCCAAAACTCTAAATTAGCTTTGAGTCATTTCATTCCTTGGAATATGAGCAAGCCCATTTCTGGAAGAGCAGCTTGCAGCTCCCTACTATGGATTGCATTTTACTTGTGAATTGCCTTGTGGAAATGTTCACCCCGTCCTGTAATGTAAATACTCTTTTACTGAAGTTCCCTAATTGAAATAAACTAGAAAAGCACTTATATCTAGGAGTTCAAACAGAAGTGGTTAAGGATGAGTCCAAACAGCCTGAGTTTCTATCCCAACTTTATTTTATCATTTTTTGCTGTTGAGCCTCAGGCTAATTACTACTCTCCCTGTGCCTGAGTTTAATTCTTCTGTAAAATACAATTATAGTGGAACTATTTAAGGTGTTTGGGTGAGAAATTAATATGAGTTCAATACCTGATGCAGAGTATGTGCTCAATAAACATCACTACTGTTGACATAGTGATAATAGTTTTTAAAAATCCAAATGGTTGATTGAAATATAGCCACTGATTTGTTTTTTTTATTTAATATATTTTATTGACTTTTTACAGAGAGAAAGGGAGAGGGATAGAGTTAGAAACATCCATGAGAGAGAAGTATCGACCAGCTGCCTCCTGCACACCCCCCACTGGGGATGTGCCCACAACCAAGCCACATGCCCTTGACCAGAATCGAACCTGGGATCTTTCAGTCCGCAGGCCAACGCTTTATCTACTGAGCCAAACTGGTTAGGGCACTAATTTGTTTTTTAAGTACAATTTCCTTTTCCTGCAAAAGACACAGTTGAGTCCTTATTACCATGTTATTGTGGCTGATTAAATTAACCCTGTTTAGATTATATCAGGTTCAATGAATTTCCTCAAATAGGATTCACTGGATATTACAGGCTGGATATTACCGGATAGTGTAGCCACTGCCAAGGCTATGACATATAATTTCCTCCTATTTTTGCACCAAATTTGTTATCTAACATTACCAATATTAAAGCATTAAAGAATGCACACATAAAAAAGAATAGTATTCACACAGAAACACAAAGGAAATGGATAATGTCCAGTCTGCCAGTCTGCGTGGCTCAGTGGTTGAGCATCGACCTATGAACCAGGAGGTAATGGTTTGGTTCCCAGTCAGGGAACATGTACAGGTTGCAGGCTCAAAACTCAGTGGGGGACGTGCAGGAGGCAGCTGATCAATGATTCTCGCTCATCATTGATATTTCTATCTCTCCCTCTCCCTTTCTCTCTGAAATCAACACAAATATTTTCAAAAAGAGAGATGGTTAATGAGCAAATAATCTGTACCCAAATTCAGTAAAGACACCGAAACCGGCTTGGCTCAGTGGATAGAGCGTCGGCCTGCGGACTGAAGGGTCCCAGGTTCGATTCCGGTCAAGGGCATGTACTTGGGTTGCGGGCACAACCCCAGTAGGAGATGTGCAGGAGGCAGCTGATCGATGTTTCTCTCTCATCGATGTTTCTAACTCTCTATCTCTCTCCCTTCCTCTCTGTAAAAAATCAATAACATATATTTAAAAAAAATTTAGTAAAGACGTGGCCTGCCTGGACCCTGCTGTGTCAGGCAGAGGAGGGCATATGAGCAAAGACACAGACAAACGGGAATGTGTACTGCAGAGATGTTTATAAACTTGTATTATGAAATTTTCACATGATAAAAGACGGCAAAAATGATATTATAAAGGCTATAAGTATGATATTATATAAGAATATTTCATTACATGGCCTGGTGTTAATATTGAAAAGCATCAGAAAACATTTACAAAACATTATCAGTGTTATACAGGTGAGGAACGGGTTTTTCCTGCTTTTATTTTTTCTCTCTTATAACTGTCATTTCCTAATGTTTCTATCAGCACATTATGTCCATTTGTAATAAGAAGTATACAATAGGAGCTATTTTAAAAATAATGCCCAATCCTTTTTCATTTTTGATACGAATACTCAAGGTTGAAGTTCACTGCTCTAATCTATCTTTACATTTAACCGACAATTTTTCTTTACCTCCCAAAAAGCAGCGTAGTTTGTCATCTCTCTCCTTAGCACCTCTCACCAGAAACACCTTGCTCTGAATACCCATGACCCTCATTCTTTAAGAAACTCGAATGAAGCATTGACATAGATGTGTGCTATGTTTCCTCTGTTAACTATATTTCTACCTGTAAAGTACAGCTCTGCCTCCCTGGGAAGATGTATACAAGAGTTCTTTTTTCCTATCCAGCATCCATCTGTTCACAAAGCATAGACACATATTTCTCTTTGGCCATGTGAACAGGAGATGGTGGATACAGGGGACTGTGAGTAAACCAGAAAGCCCAGAAAAAAAATGGGACTGTAAGGAAGCTAGGAAAGACTTAACAACATCGAGTAACCAGATGGAAAGAGGGTCCAAAGTTGTGTTATAAAATAATAGATTTGCTAAGAATTTTAGGAGGAGAGCCAGGAGATGAGGCTTTGGTTAACTGAACTAATTACAATGACATGCAAATGAGGTATAATGAAGCAAATAAAACAGAGTTGATAGTCATGTTCAATATTTGATTTGCAAGGGGACAAAAAGGGGGAGGGGAGGGGAAGGCAGAAAGTGGGGAAAGGAAAGGTGGAGGAAATGGGGAGAGGGGTGAATGTGGGGAAGAGTGAAGAAAAGGTGGGGACTGTGTCCTTGTGTCCCACATATCCCAGACTTCCCTGGGTCACTGATGCCATTAGGCATCATGCACAGGCTGTCTAATCAGGAATGAGTAAGGGAGGTACTTGGGACATTGGTGTTGGCCGGTTGCAATGAAAGGCGGCCTCTGAATTACTGAGAATAGTTGTCTTCGGATGAGCTCGATTTTTGCTGGGGCTTTGGGGCTAGTAGTGCTTAGCTCCTGATGACTGGCCAAGATTCAGCGCTCAGAAGAGACTACTTGAGGTGTCCCACAAGGAAGGATCGTGGTTCAAGATGCTCAGGTAAAAGAGAATAGGGAACTATTCTCCCCTGAAGGCCTGCTAGGTGCTAGTTAAAATGGAAAGCTTCCCCATCCTATACACTATGTGATTTAACATTCAAAAAACTGGTGAAGTAAATATTACTCTTACACTAAAGAGAAAGCTTGAGGCTCACAAAGGTTAAATGACTTAAATGGCTAAAAACAGATGTTTAGGATTTAAACCCGGGATCACAAACACACGTACAGCTTCGTACCACCATATCACATGCTAGTCAACAAACCAAGAGTCAGGACTTTAGGTGGGGTAAGTTATATTTGATGGACATAAATCTCTCAAGTAAAAAAGTAATGCTTAAATTGTGTGATTTCTAGTCTCTTCCCATTCTATAACTGTGACTATATTCAGATAATCAAGGTCACCTCTAACATAGAAGCACAGGTGTTAGCCTCAGATGGGCTTCAGATATGACCTACATCTAAATTTCTTACTTCCCTGAACCATGTGGTGACATCTGTGGGGGCACCTGGAATTCCTCAGGTGCCCCAGACTTAGTCACCTGTGGCCATACCTAGCTGTTTATGCTTTCACTGTTCCTTAATCACTTTGCCACAGATGAGCTCCCTGGGGATTCTGATCAGCATTTTACACCAAAGTGCCTACACAGAGGAAGTAGAGTTTTCCAGTCCTTCTCAGATGTAGGGACTCATTTCTAAAATCATTCGGAGGTAAATAGGTCAGTAAATAAGCCAGCAGGGACTTGATCTAAATGACCATAAGCACATAAAGGGCGTGGCTAAAACTGCTAAAGGCTGGTCAGATTGAAAGTACATATTATATAAAATAGTACAATGTTTGATTTAAAATGTTAAAATATACGTCTATCCTATAAAGGGACTATAGTAATCTAAATATGCAAGTATTTCCCTTTAAGCATGATTAACAATGATATGATTTCCATCCAATTTATATTTCCAACTGTGCATAGGAATTTTAAAGATTTTATTACTTTCTGAGTAAAGACTCTGATATTGAGACTACATATTTATTAAGACATAATACATCTTGTTTTGAAATTTAAATTTAATAGAAATACCTTAAATGGTCATCAACAGAGTGCTCATTTTGACACAGCTAAATATAAATGAAGATCACGAACTAGATTTTTCCACGTTGGCTCACAGCATCCCTTTATAGCATCTTCCAAGTCTTCATATACAGCCTACTACATTTTGTCATCAAATAAACTTAAAAAGAATAAACTTTAATGTATTAGAACCAGGACAGATTTTCAGATTCTACCATCAATCTCATTGAAGGACAAGGATCTAGACAACTGCCCTTTTCTGGAATTATCAAATACCAACATTAGTTCCTATTGAAGAAGAGGTCGGAGAGAAGAATGATTACACCAAGGTCTCACAAAAATAAAAGTTAACTGAAATAAGGACAGAAAAGAGAAGGCCTCGGGAATAGTCATAGATGTTAAAAGTCTCCTGAATTACCAGCAAATACTCCTCATCACCGTGAGCAACAAGGATCACACGAGTCATCACAAGAAGGAAGATACACCAACTACTGCTCACCCAAGTGCTTGGCAAGAATATAGAGTCCGCTAATACTTCCAGTGACTCAGGGAAGAAAATGGAGCCAATATGTCTTGTTGAATAGACTGGAGATGGCCTCCCATCAATATCATCAATGATCAATTTATCTCAATTATAGGAGGTAATGCCAGAAAGCACCTCTTAGGGACACACCATGAACAAGTGCGTAGAACAAGAGGGTCCAGGTGTGGATAGAAGTAGCCTAAGCCTCAGGGTGGTTGTTTTTTTAAACAATTATATAACATTTACATAAACAATAAAAAGGTTGACACATAAAGGAAACGTATTTTGTTTGTCACATAAAGGAAAGTGCACTTTCAAAATAACACTACTAGAAAGGAATTTCACTTTACCGAAAGCCCACACAACCAAGAAATCCATCCATTTATATAAAAATACGAACCAAGCCCAAACAATGTTGTAAACTGCAAAATTGCTTGGTAGGATTCTAAGACAAACACTATGTAGAGAAAATAAGATTTTATATATTTGGGTATTATCCAAATAGTTGTTTGCCTCTCTTCCCTGCGTAGCGTCTCTGAAAGTTTATAGATATTTGTGGTATCACAGCAGATGTCTAGAACAAATATTAAGCAAAGGAGAATGTATATGATCTCTCCCATTTTAGTTTTTTTTAAAGTAGGAAGATTGACTAGATATTAACACAAATGGGTTTAAATGTGAAGCTGCCATAAAAGCAGGAACATAAATGTAATTCTCCCAGCCGCTATTTTGATGCACATTTTTGATTCCATGAATATTTTATGAAATGGCCCAAACTAAAGCCATATAACATTCCTGCATTACTGATGCTTGCGCCCGTAAGCTACGAACATTAGAGGCATGATTGAGTGCATTAAAATGAACTCATTCAGCAGTGCATTGATTACTTGAAGGGGGAGGGAAAAGAAAAAAGAAAAAAAAAAAAGAAGTTGCTCCACTTAAGAAAACAGCACACAAATCTAAAGTTTGCAATATAATAAGGGGGAGAGCAAGTTTGAATAAAATAATATTTCATAAATAAAGTGTGACTCTGTCTAGCCTGACATTCATTTGGCAAGATGTTAATTATGTCCAAAGATGGCTCCTGGTTTTTTTTTTCGTTCAGGTAATTTAAAATGTCACAATCTCTAAGACGCTCAGACTGGCCTGCATTAGCTCCATGCATCAGCAGTTCTGAAAGTAGCTAATTATTTCCTTTTCTATCAACTTGTACATTTGCCAGTAGAAATAATGCCACAGAAACAATTGCATGAAAATAATTTGACAGGCCCATAAGGTCTATTTCTTCAGCAGCACTCGTATAAGTCTTAGGCATATTTAGTTCTAAATTGTGCACATTTGTTGAGGAATTTAGGGAAATATTCCACTTTAGTTTAAAGCAGCAACCTAAAGGAACAATAAAGCTTTATGTATATTTTATGACATTTTAATCTGGAGCTACTGGACATCTTTGGCGTTAAGCTACTATTCCATACAATGTAGACATAAAATCTGCTAGAAGCAATACTGAAGAGTAGCAGAAAGAGAAAAATGTTATTGCCCTTTTGTAAAAACAAAAGACACTGCTTTCCATTTCAGTTTAACCACATGAACATTTTATATTATCTTTAGGTTTTTACATTCCATTCTGATCATTATAATGGCACTATACATGCAGAAATAGTTAAGGGCCGGTCCCATTTCCCAGTGGAAACTATCATTTTCAAGGGTTTCTCTCTTGTCAGAGGAGATCTGTTCTATATTATAACCCACTGCACGCCTTTGCAAATGGAACACTGGAAAGCAGAGATTCTGTCCTGCAGCTCAATAGTCTCCTTAATAAACCAGGAAGAAAATGTGCCCATAACTTTTGTTGCTACGTTGGGATACTTAGAAGAAATTTAAGATGCTATTTAGAAAATGAAATTCTTCCTTTATCATTTTGAGCGAAGACTTCAGGTGGACATTATAGGAATGCTACCACACCCTGGTTAAAGGGCACGGGTTATTAAGCCAGACAGAGGAAAGGACCCCAGGAACACAGGTGGGGGAGGAACTCACCAAGGGCTTTCTTACTGATGTTGGCAATGCTAATAAGTTGATTTTTAAAATCCAGAGGATTTGCCGACTGGTGGGTTGTGGGGGACTGGGTGAAAGAGGAGAAGGGATTAAGAAGTACAATTTAGCAGTTACAAAATGGTCCCAGAGATGTAAAGTACGGCTTAGGGAATACAGCCAATAATATTTCGGTAACTTTATATGGTGCCAGGCGGGCACTGGAAATATCGAGGGGAACACTTGGTAGATGATTGTCTAACTACTGTGCTGTACACCTGAAACCAATGCAAAAAATAAATAAATAAAATCTAGAAGATCCCTACAATATTTTGGAGGAACTGTTATTAATTGTTGTTTGTGATTTTAGATAGCTGCATTGTGGCCAGTGATGAAAACGGTGGGCAGGCTTCTCTGGTCTATGTTCTAATAAACATAGGCAGGTGGTTCCTATCCACGTTTTCTGGCTTCTAAGGATTAAGCATTAGACATCTTTGCTCTTACATGTTCATAATCAGAAGTATGAAGATTACTCAATTTTTTAAAATGTGTAATGTATAAATAGGAAATTCATACTAGCCATTATAAATCTGGTAGAATTCATAGAGTTTACTATTTTCCTCAAATGATAAATTGTTTTACTTAATGGTTTCCACCTCACCTTAAAATACTAAGTTAGAGGCGTTGTTGACAAGCATAAAAATCTGAGAAATAAAGTCAGTATTGACATTAGATCAACTAATGAATTATATTGCTCTGGACTTAATCAATAATTCTTACTTGAATCACATAGTGTTCCTGATTTTAGATAAACCACATACTGATTATGGATGTGTATTTATATGAGTAAAGAGAAAGGGATGGAAGCGTATAGACCAAAGTATCAGTATTGATTAACTTATGGAAGTTGGAGGTGAGTGGTTTTGATTGAAAATAAGCATATGATAATTTGGATATTATAAAACAAACTAGAGGCCCGGTGCACAAATTCATGCATCAGTGGGGTCCCTTGGCCTGGCCTCTAGTGTGCATATAAGATCTTTGGTTAATCTCTTCCGGCTCTCCTCCCTCTGTCCTCCCTCTTTCCTTCTCAGATTCTTCAGTCTGTTTCATGTTTCCATGCCTGTGCATTGAGCATCTGCCCCCTGGTGGCCATTGTGCATCATAGTTACCAGTTGAACAGCCCAGCAGTGGAATGGTTGAATGGTTGCTTAGGCTTTTATATATATAGACTAGAGGCCTGGTGCACGACATTTGTGCACTGGGGGAGGGGAGGGTTCCTTAGCCTGGCCTGCCCCTCTTGCAGTCTGGGACCCCTTGGGGATGTCTGCCTGCCGGCTTAGGCCCAAACCCCTGGGGGATTAGGGCTACTAGTAAGCCAGGAGTAAGACTTCCCTCTCGCAGTCTGGGGTTCTCGCAGTCCCAGACCTCTCGCTCCTTACCACCCGCCTGCAGTGGAGGCAGGAGAGGATCCTGCCACTGCACCACTGCTGCTGCATTTGCCAGCCATGAACTGACTAAGCAGTGCTCCCATGGGAGCGCACTGCCCACCAGGGGGCAGCTCCCGCATTGAGTGTCTGCCCCTGGGTGGTCAGTGCTCATCATAGCGACCAGTCACTCCACCATTTGGGTTGGTTTGCATATTCGCCTTTTATTATATAGGACTAGAGTCCTGATGCATGAGATTGGTGCAAGAGTAGGCCTTCCTTCCCCTGGCTGCTGGCACAAGCTTCCCTCTGGCACCTGAAACCTGGGCTTCCCTCCGGCCACTGGCAGGCACCCGGAACCTGGGTTTCCCTCGCAGCCCTGGCTTTTTCTGGAAGGTCGTCCAGAAGGATGTTTGGTCTAATTAGCATATTATGCTTTTATTATTATAGATAACAAACTGACAATAATCTATCTAGGTGAGTTTGTAGGGAGAAAATAATGTTACTTGAGCACTGATCATATGCTGAGCACAACAGTAGCTGCTACATATATTTGTTAGTGCCTATATTTTAGAGATGAGGAAGATAAGCCTTAGGGCTTCTCTGGCCTAAATTCACATACCAAGCAGGTGGCAGAATGATGCCCAGAGATGGGGCTTTACTTCCTTATGGTGACCCCTTTTTTAGAAACTGTGTCTAATGTTTGACATAAATGCAGAGACCAAGGCTTGAACCTCAACATCATGATATAATTGGACCATTCACACCCTTTATTGAAGGGCTCTGAAATGAGGATGGCAATGCCAACTTTGGGATGTGTTTGCAAGGGGCATTAAAACAAATGTGCTGGCACCGTGCAGAGTGCCTGAGTTTTGCACAGATTCAGTAATGTTTCATGCCATGGTCTCTATTTGTCTGCCAGCTGGAGCCAATCTGGATGGGTCTGCTATAGGGACTGCTTTAACACCTAAATAGCATGGAGCAGTGTCACTTATTCCAATTGAGACCCACCTGAGGTGCTAGTTGGAAACGGTACACTTCGCCCAACTCTCACCCCTCTCGCTCTTGGACAGAGGTATTTCCAAAGAGCTTTTTTGGGGCAGTGCCTCTTCTCAGAGGATCAGAGGCCATGCGGCCTCTAGAGCCATCTATTCAGTGTGTGGAGACTGGAGGCTCAATGCAGCTTTCAAGACCTCCCTGCAAAGCTTTGAAAAAGAAAAACCCGCAGCAGAGCAGGCACCTCCGAATGAGGCTGTGTCTCTGCACTGCTCGTTAAGCAGTAAATAATTAAAACTCCCTGAAAAAGACAGGTAAAATAGAGGCAGCTCTGTCAGTAACACAGACATGAAAGAGAAGGGGAAGAAAATGAATTTTAAAAAAATGCAATGAAATAATTCATTTGAAGCTCTAATAAAGTTTCATTTGCAGTCTTGTTTAAAGATATATCAGACTTTAGGGATGTAACCTAATTACATTTTTATTCTAAGTTCCATTCAAAGATCTTGGACTTTGGTTCTTTAACACAGATCAAACATGGAATAATTTTCTTGTGGCTATCAATACTTTAAAAGGATCTCTTGATTAAATACTGTAAGGTCTTATGAACAAGTACATATAGTAGATGGGAAATAAACTGACATGCCTTGAAAAGTGACAACTAATTAATATAGAAAAAGTAATGCTAATTGACTTAACTTATGAAAAATAACTTTTTTTATTTTTTAATCCTCTCCCAAGGATAATTTTTCCATTGATTTCTAGAGAGCGGGAGGGAAAAGGGGGAGGAGAGAGAGAGAGAGAGAGAGAAACATCGATGTGAGAGAGACATAAATTGGTTGCCTCCCTCACCTGCCCCTACTGGGGCTGGGGAACTGCAAACTAGGTATGTGCCCTTGACCAGGAATTGAACCTGTGACCCTTCGGTCCCAAGGCCCACACTCTAATCACTGAGCAAATCTGGCCAGGGCAAAAAATAACTTTTTAATATTAAATTCACTTTCATGCCAATGTAAAGTGATCAGTTTCTAATACTTATCTAGTCAGGTGCACCTTGGAAAATGGATACTAGTGCCCACTTTTCGAATCCATTCTTGGAATTTAATCCGAACGAGAAGTGCCGGAGTGGTGAGCCAGGCGACCATGCAGACGTGAAAGGGGAGATGCTGCCGGGCGCCTGCCTATGGGTGGATATGTTGGAGTAATCGGGTTCATCCTTAGACACTTTTTGGCTTTATTTCATATTGTTACTAGGAAGCCTGAATGGATTAATGTGTTCACTCTTCCAGAGAATCTTTTTGGAAAAGTTTCCTCCAAAGGGACCTTTAAAATGCAAATGTAGAAGCAGTTTAAAAGTGAGGGGAAATAGACAAATATAATTTATTTTTTAACTATTAAGAGGGAAAAAACGTTCCCCATGAACTTGGGCAGTTGTACTAGAGGTGTGAGCAGGCGGAGAAGGACACGGGGGCTGAGGGAGAGCTTTGGTCATGATTCAGCAGCAACCATTGGAGGGAGGTTTTTGTTCCCCCCACTTCCCCAGCCCAAATATCCACAGTGCCCACCAGGAAATCTCTTTTCAGGGTAAACATTGAATGAGTTGCCCTTTGTTGGTTCCAGTGCTGTTTTTTCTTGAGGCATTCTGTATGTAATAGAGGCTTCGTGGTTACAAATTTTAAAATATGATAGCAACTTAAACAGAAAATAAGAGTGATTCCATAGGTACAGAACAGGCTGACAGCTGTCAGAGGGGAGGGGGGAGGGGGGGGGATGAGGACTCATTTGTAATACCTTAACCAATAAAGAAATTTAAAAAAAAAACAGTATGGTGATTACTGGAGGGGAAAGGGGGTGGGGAGAGGTAGAAGAGGGTAAAGGGGTAAAACTGGTGACAGAAAGAGACTGGACTTGGGAAGGTAAACACACAATACAATATACAAATGATGGATTATAGAATTGTGCCCTTGAAACCTATATAATTTTATTAATTAATATCACCTCAATAAATTCAACAAAAATTAAAATAAATAAAAGAAGAGTCATTTAAAACCAACAATAATCATGTTATGTGTGTCAAAATCTATTATTAGCAAAAAAAAGAGACATGATTGTCTTACCATTGTTTGGAGCATGAATAAAATGCTAGGTTTAGAGATACAAAATAAAATGTTAATGTTCCCTACATTAGGGTAACCATTTTATTCAGGTTTGCCCGGGACTTGCTGGTTCAAATACCGAATCCAGTCCTGGGAGCCTGCTCAGTCCCAGGCAAATCCTGTGAAGCAGTCACCCTAACACTGACTCAAAATACAAAGAATTTTGAAAATATTTAGCAAAAGTGTAATATAGTTTACAGGCAAAAATGTATTTATCAGCATAAATAAAACACTAGGAGGGGGGAATCTTAAAAAGCACTTGAAAATTTTGTTCAAGTATCATTCCCCTCCTTTTCCAAATTCATACAGAATTTTTAAACAGTTGTAAAGAGATTCATGTAAATTTCCGCTAACCTAAATTATTTTATTAGAACTACTTTCCACATATCTAAAAGTGAAGTTAATCGATAAAGATGTATTGAAAATTTTATACTTGCTATGCATTGCTGTATTTCTTCCCAAAACCATTTAAATGATTCAAATTATCACCAGCAATACCTGTAAGTATTATTTTAAGGAATCTTAATTACTTTTTTTTTTTGCATTTTAAGAAGTGTTAAATGGCATTTCACAATGATTCAAACAGATTTTTGTAGAAGTTTGTTATTTTCCTATATATTCATTACATATCATATTTCCTCTTTGACAAATTGTCTTTTTATCCTCTTTCCATTAAATTACAGTCATCTTAACATTTTTCTTACCAATTGATACATACTTTATACAGAATATAGCTACTTGTTCTTTGTCATATATGCTGCATATAAAGTTCTATTTTGCCTTCCTCCAATCCCCTACCCTCCGTGTGAATACCAATGCTGTTACTTCTGCTGCATGTCTGGAGTCCTCCTTCCCTCCCATCTATTTAGCCAACATACCAGCCCACTCCCCTCACCAGTCTCAATGCCTCCTTGAGCTTCTCCTGCTTCTAGTTCCCCCATTCTAGGTTATCCTACCCACAATTATTGAGCAGCCTAATTCATATGTCAACACATGACAAAAGCCTGATTATGGAGCCACCCAGACTGCCTGCCCCCACTCCCTCAGTCTACTAGTCACGTTCTCCTCCAACCTGCTCTTTGTTTGAAAAGGCCTCTCTACTGTGCTGCCTTCGTGGACTTGCTTTCTTAGAGAACCATCCTGCCTCTGCACAACCTGGATAGGCTGGAACTGTAGTAAACATTACACACGAGGGGGTCAGGTACTAGTACCCACAGATGGAAAGAGATTCTCAGTGCACACTGCATGGGGCTCTTGGGGCGGGGGATGGGGAAAGGACCATGAAGGCAGATGGTTGGTCAAGCTGGCAAACGACAGAGGATATAAAAAAGGAGACGCATTTTTATTTATTTATAATTTTCTCAGGGTTCATTTTATATCAGAGCCTTTTATTATTATAATTTTAATAAAAATAGGTGAATCCAGAAGGTCAGCTTTGCGAGGTCTCTCTGCTGAGCAAACCTTTGTGCAGAGATGTGGTTCCAGGAAGTGAAAGGACACCAGACTAAGATCCAAAGACACGGGGGTCCAGTCTGGGCTCTGATATGTTTTAGTTCTCACGTAAGCTCTCAGATCCCTGTTTCCTGCACATCTGCAAGGGGGAATAACATCACCTACATCATGCATGAGAAAAAGCACTTCATATGTCGCATCATACACCTATGTGTGACTGCCGCTATGGACATCGCAGATATAGCTGACTTGCTCTAAGTCCATCTAAATCAGCGGTTCTCAACCTGTGGGTCACGACCCCTTTGGAGGTCGAACGGCGCTTTCACAGGGGTCGCCTAAGACCATTGGAAAGCACACTAATTACATATTGTTTTTGTGATTAATCACTATGCTTTAATTATGTTCAATTTGTAACAATGAAAATACATCCTGCATATCAGAT